>NC_142200.1:150734068-151079068 GCF_049639895.1 Pseudopodoces humilis
AAATCCCCCAAAATTCCAACCATTTCCCATCCAAATCCAAAATTATTTTTAATTATTTTCTAATAATTATTAATTTCTAATAATCATTATTTTTAAAGCAAAAAAAAACCCCAAAAAAAATCCAAAAATCCCCTCCTTAAACCTAAAAAAAAAATCCCTAAAAAAATCAAAGGAAATCTGAGAATTCCTGGAATTTTTTCCCCTTTGGAATAAAAAAACCTGGAAAAGCCCTCGGTGCTCCCGATCCCCCTTCCCGGGGCTCCGCCATCGACACCGCCCCGGCCATGAATCCATCCCCGAATCCATCGGAAAACAGCGCTGGAAAAGCTGGAAAAACCAGGCCGGGAAAGGCGGAAAATTCCCAAATCCAGGGGAAAAATTAATTGAAATACCGGGGGAAATATTAATTGAAATACCGGGAATATATTAATTAAATCCAGGGAAAATGTTAATGAAATCCTGGGAAAAAATTGAATTAATTGCTGGGAAAATATGAATTAAATCCAGGGAAAATATTAATTTAAATACCGGGAATATATTAATTTAAATACCGGGAATATATTAATTTAAATACCGGGAAAATATTAATTTAAATACTGGGAATATATTAATTTAAATACCGGGAAAATATTAATTTAAATACCGGAAATATATTAATTTAAATACCGGGAAAATATTAATTTAAATACCGGGAATATATTGATTAAATCCTGGAAAAAATGAATTAAATCCTGGGAAAATATTAATTTAAATACCGGGAATATATTAATTTAAATACCGGGAATATATTAATTTAAATACCGGGAATATATTAATTTAAATACGGGGAAAATATTGATTAAATCCTGGAAAAAATAAATTAAATCCAGGGAAAATATTAATTTAAATACCGGGAATATATTAATTTAAATACCGGGAATATATTGATTAAATCCTGGAAAAAATGAATTAAATCTTGGGAAAATATTAATTTAAATACTGGGGAAATATTAATTTAAATCCAGGGAAAATATTAATTAAAATCCTGGGAAATATTAGTTTAAATACTGGGGAAATATTAATTTAAATACCGGGAAAATATTATTTTAAATACTGGGAAATATTAATTAAATCCTGGAAAAAAATTGAATTAAATCCCGGAAAAATATTAATTAAATCCTGGGAAAAATTACTTTAAATCCTGGAAAAAATTAATTAAATTCCGGGAAAAATTAATTTAAATCCCGGGAAAAAAAATTAATTAAATCCTGGGAAAAAATTAATTAAACTCCGGGAAAAAAATTAATTTAAATCCCGGGAAAAATAGAAATTAAAGGATGGCTCGGGATCCGCCTTGGAATTCTTTGGGATTTTCCTGCCTGGTCCTGAGCAGATCCAGGATTTCCTTGGCTCAGCTGATCGAGGTGAGGAGGATCCCGCTGGAAAAGTGGGAATGAGGGTTTTCCCAAAAAAAAAAAACCGGGAATTTAAGGTGGATCCGAGGAATTCCGAGGGGTTTTGGGGTTGTTTGGTTGTTGTTTTTTTTTTTTAAGGAATTTTTTTGGGTTGAAATCGGGAATTTTGGGATTTTTTTTGGGAGGGGGGAAATGATCCTAAAAAATTCCTGGTGGATATTCCAGATTTTTGGGATGGGTTTTGTTTCTCTTGTTTTCCCTCATTCCCAGGAAAAGCTGGAATTCTCTGGGAATTCCTCCCCCTTTTCCCTAAGGATGACTTTGCATTTTCCTTGGGAAAAAACCGGGAATAATCCCGGAAGAAATTCCAGAGGGAAATTCCCGCCTGGAATAAACCTCAAAAATCCCAGATCCCAAAAATTTCCTCCTCTGGAAATTCCAGCTGGGAATTCCTGGAGCAGAATTTTGCCAGGATTTCTGGGATGGGAGAATTCCAGGAATTTCCCAGGATTTTTGGCCTCTCATCCCTCCCCATTTTTCCAGGATTTCCAACCTCTCTTCCTTTTCCCTTTCCCAGATTTTTCCCAGGATTTTCGGCCTCTTTTCCCTCCCTTTCCGTATTTTTTTCCCAGATTTCCAGCCTCTCATTCCTGCTTTTATCCTGATTTTTCCCAGCATTTCCAACCTCTCCTCCCTTCCCATTTTTCCAGGATTTTTGGTCTCTCATTCCTGACCTTATCCCGATTTCTTCCAGGATTTTTGGCCTCTCTTCCCTCCTTTTCCATATTTTTTTCCCAGATTTCCAGCCTCTCATTCCTGCTTTTATCCTGATTTTTCCCAAGATTTCCAACCTCTCCTCCCTTCCCATTTTCCCAGGATTTTTGGCCTCTCCTCCCTTTCTCTTTCCCAGATTTTTCCCAGCATTTCCAACCTCTCCTCCCTCCCCATTTTTCCAGGATTTCCGGCCTCTCATCCCTGACCTTATCCCGATTTCTTCCAGGATTTTTGGCCTCTCATCCCTCCCTTCCCTTTTTTTTCCCCCAGGATTTCCAACCTCTCATCCCTTCCCATTTTTCCCGAATTTCCGGCCTCTCCTCCTTTTCCCTTTCCCATTTTCCCCAGGATTTTTGGCCTCTCATCCCGGCCCTTTCCATATTATTTTTCCCAGGATTTCCAGTTTCTCATCCCTCCCCATTTTCCCCAGGATTTCTGCTCTTTTCCAGATTTTTCCCAGGATTTTTGGCCTCTCATCCCTCCCTTCCCAGATTTTTCCCAGGATTTTCAGCCTCTTCTTTTCCCTTTCCCATTTTTCCAGCATTTCTGCTCTTGCTTCCCTTTCCCTTTCCCAGATTTTTCCCAGAATTTCCTGCCTCTCTTCCCTCCTTTTCCATATTTTTTTCCCAGATTTCCAGCCTCTCATTCCTGCTTTTATCCTGATTTTTCCCAAGATTTCCAACCTCTCCTCCCTTCCCATTTTCCCAGGATTTTTGGTCTCTCATTCCTGACCTTATCCCGATTTCTTCCAGGATTTTTGGCCTCTCTTCCCTCCTTTTCCATATTTTTTTCCCCAGGATTTTTGGCCTCTCCTCCCTTTCCCTTTCCCAGATTTTTCCCAGCATTTCCAACCTCTCATCCCCCCCATTTTCCAGGATTTTTGGCCTCTCATCCCTCCCCATTTTTCCCAGAATTTCAGGTCTCTTTTCCCTTTCCCTTTCCCAGATTTTTCCCAGGATTTTTGGCCTCTCCTCCCTTTCCCTTTCCCAGATTTTTCCCAGGATTTTCGGCCTCTCATCCCGGCCCTTTCCATATTTTTTTCCCAGGATTTCCAGCGTCTCATTCCTGCTTTTATCCTGATTTTTCCCAAGATTTCCAACCTCTCCTCCCTTCCCATTTTCCCAGGATTTTTGGCCTCTCCTCCCTTTCTCTTTCCCAGATTTTTCCCAGCATTTCCAACCTCTCCTCCCTCCCCATTTTTCCAGGATTTCCGGCCTCTCATCCCTGACCTTATCCCGATTTCTTCCAGGATTTTTGGCCTCTCTTCCCTCTCTTCCCATATTTTTTTTCCCCAGGATTTCCAACCTCTCATCCTGCCCCATTTTTCCCGAATTTCCGGCCTCTCCTCCTTTTCCCTTTCCCATTTTTCCCAGGATTTTTGGCCTTTCATCCCGGCCCTTTCCATATTATTTTTCCCAGGATTTCCAGTTTCTCATCCCTCCCCATTTTTCCCAGGATTTCTGCTCTTTTCCAGATTTTTCCCAGGATTTTTGGCCTCTCATCCCTCCCTTCCCATTTTTCCCAGGATTTTCAGCCTCTTCTTTTCCCTTTCCCATTTTTCCAGCATTTCCATCCTCTCATCCCTCCCCGTTTTTCCAGGATTTTTGGCCTCTCCTCCCTTTCCCTTTCCCAGATTTTTCCCAGAATTTCCTGCCTCTCTTCCCTCCTTTTCCATATTTTTTTCCCAGATTTCCAGCGTCTCATTCCTGCTTTTATCCTGATTTTTCCCAAGATTTCCAACCTCTCCTCCCTCCCCATTTTTCCAGGATTTCCGGCCTCTCATCCCTGACCTTATCCCGATTTCTTCCAGGATTTTTGGCCTCTCTTCCCTCTCTTCCCATATTTTTTTTCCCCAGGATTTCCAACCTCTCATCCCTTCCCATTTTTCCCGAATTTCCGGCCTCTCCTCCTTTTCCCTTTCCCATTTTTCCCAGGATTTTTGGCCTCTCATCCCGGCCCTTTCCATATTATTTTTCCCAGGATTTCCAGTTTCTCATCCCTCCCCATTTTTCCCAGGATTTCTGCTCTTTTCCAGATTTTTCCCAGGATTTTTGGCCTCTCATCCCTCCCTTCCCAGATTTTTCCCAGAATTTTCAGCCTCTTCTTTTCCCTTTCCCATTTTTCCAGCATTTCCATCCTCTCATCCCTCCCCGTTTTTCCAGGATTTTTGGCCTCTCCTCCTTTTCCCTTTCCCAGATTTTTCCCAGAATTTCCTGCCTCTCTTCCCTCCTTTTCCATATTTTTTTCCCAGATTTCCAGCGTCTCATTCCTGCTTTTATCCTGATTTTTCCCAAGATTTCCAACCTCTCCTCCCTTCCCATTTTTCCAGGATTTTTGGTCTCTCATTCCTGCTCTTTCCCAGATTTTTCCCAGCATTTTTGGCCTCTCTTCCCTCCCTTCCCATATTTTTTTCCCCGGGATTTCCGGTTTCTCATCCCGCCCCATTTTTCCCGGATTTCCGGCCTCTCCTCCCTTTCCCTTTCCCATTTTTCCAGCATTTCCGGCCTCTCATTCCCACCCCCATTCCCGATTTTCCCTGATTTTCCCCCATCCCCAGCATTCCATAAATCCCAACAACAAATCCCGGGAATTTTTTCCCATCCCAGGCTCCAATTCCAGCTTTTCCGACCTTTCCAAGAATTCCCAAGGGGACAAACGAGGCAGAAAATTCCCTGATGGAGCAGAATTCCCAGGGAATTCCAAACAGATGGAAAAATTCCCGTTCCTTTTATTCCCAACCCCCAAAAAATTGGGATAAACCAGGGAGAATTCCGGGATTTGCTTTGTTTATCCCAGGTTTTTTTCCTGGAAATAATTGGATAACGGAATTATCCCGAATAATTGGAACAGGAGGAAGGAAAAAAAACCTGGAGAAGGAAAAAATTCCCAAAAAATTCCAAAGATAAGGAAAAAAAAAAGAAGGGAAAAACCACCAGGAAATATTTGGGAAAACTCCCTTTAAATCTTGGATTAGGGAAAAACTTGGATTTGGAAAAATCCCAAAATTTGGGAATAATCCGGAATTCCCAGCCCGGAATTCCCTCAGGGATCGGCTCATTCCAGGAATTCGCAAGAAATCGGGGCTGGAATTTGGGATCCGTTTTCCAAGGTTTTTCCCGAAAAATCCCACGGAAAATTCGAGATTTTGGGAATTTGGAATTCCGAAAATTCCGAATTTTGGGAATTTGGAATTCCCATCCTTTAGGTTTAGGCCGAGTTTCTTTTTCCATCCCACCCCCCCCAAAAAAAATTCCCTAAATTCTGAATCCCAAAATTTCCTTTTTTGCTTCTTCCTGGATCAGCATTCCCAAAATTCCCGGGATGAATTTCCATTGGAAAAACGTTGGAAAATTGAAGAATTCCAGGAATTTTTCCGGGAAATTTTTTTTTTCCCCTGTTCTTTCTTCATTCAGGGCTCAAATTCCCTGAGATTCCAATCCTTAAATCATGGAAAAATCCAGGAAAAGAATTCCCAACGAGAAACCTCATTCCTTAAAATCCCAACATTCCCAAATTTCTGAGCAGCGTTTTCACGATTCCCGGAATTTGGATTTTTTTAGGAATTTTCCCATCCTCAAACCTTTTCTCCCTCTTTTTTTTTCCCAGGTTTTTTTTGGGAATTTTTCCCACCCTAAACCCTTTCCCCCCTCTTTCTTTTCCCATTTTTTTTCCAGGAATTTTCCCATTTCTCCCTCCTTTTTTCCCTGGTTTTTTTTTCCCAGTTTATTTTTTTCCCTCCCTTTTTTTTTCAGGAATTTTCCCATTTCTCCCACCACTTTTCCCTCTTTCTTTCCCCATTTTTTTCCCAGTTTATTTTTTCCGGGAATTTTCCCATTTCCTCCTCCTTTCCCTCTTTTTATTCCCATTTTTTTTCAGGAATTTTCCCATTTTCTCCTCTTTTCCCTCTTTTTATTCCAAATTTTTTCTGGGAATTTTCCCATCCTAAACCTTTTCTCCCTCTTTTTTTTTCAGTTTTTTTGGGTGGAATTTTCCCGTTTCTCCCTCTTTTTTTCCCTCTTTTTATTCCAAAATTTTTTTGGGAATTTTTCCACCCTAAGCCCTTTTCCCCCTCTTTCTTTTCCCTTTTTTTTTTCAGGAATTTTCCCATTTCTCCCACCACTTTTCCCTCTTTCTTTCCCCATTTTTTTCAGGAATTTTTCCCTTTTCTCCTCTTTTCCCTCTTTTTATTCCCATTTTTTTCAGGAATTTTCCCATTTTCTCTTCCTTTCCCTGGTTTTTTCCCCAGTTTTTTTCCCCAGTTTAATTTTTTCCGGGGATTTTCCCATTTCCTCCTTTTCCCTGTTTTTTCTCCATTTTTATTTCCAGGAATTTTCCCATTTTCTCCTCCTTTCCCTCTTTTTATTCCCATTTTTTTCAGGAATTTTCCCATTTTCTCCTCCTTTCCCTGGTTTTTTCCCCAGTTTTTTTCCCCAGTTTAATTTTTTCCTGGAATTTTCCCATTTTCTCTTTTCCCTGTTTTTTCTCCATTTTTATTTCCAGGAATTTTCCCATTTTCTCCTCCTTTCCCTCTTTTTATTCCCATTTTTTTCAGGAATTTTCCCATTTTCTCCTTTTTCCCCAGTTTTTTCCCCAGTTTTTTCCCCCAGTTTAATTTTTTCCGGGTATTTTCCCATTTTCTCTTTTCCCTGTTTTTTCTCCATTTTTATTTCCAGGAATTTTCCCATTTTCTTCTCCTTTCCCTCTTTTTATTCCCTTTTTTTTTCAGGAATTTTCCCATTTTCTCCTCTTTCCCCAGTTTTTTTCCCAGTTTTTTTCCCCAGTTTAATTTTTTCCGGGGATTTTCCCATTTCCTCCTTTTCCCTGTTTTTTTCCCAAGGCCACGACGGCTCCTCCGAAGCCGAAGCCGGATCCGGTGACGTCGGAGACCGTGGTGATCTGGGGGCTGCGCCTGTGGCAGGTGGTCGGGATCTTCGCCCTCTTCGTCCTCTCCATCAGTGAGTCCCGGAATTCCCGGAATTCCCACGGGAATCCTTCCCGGGAAAAATCCCCCCCCGGAGTTCTTGGGAATGCTGGGAGTGAGCGGGGAGGGATCGGGAATCGGCTGGAGACGCGCTCCTGGGAATCCGGGAATGCTCGGGAATCTGGGAATGGGTCGGGAATCCGGGAATGGAGAGGGAATTGTGGAGTGCCTTGGGAATCTGGGAATGGAGAGGGAATCCGGGAATGGGTCGGGAATCCGGGAATGGGTTGGGAATCATGGAATGGGTCGGGAATTGTAGAAGAAATTGGGAATCCTGGAGTGCCTTGGGAATCCGGGAATGGGTCGGGAATCCGGGAATGGGTTGGGAATCTGGGAATGGGTTGAGAATCTGGGAATGGGTCGGGAATCTGGGAATGGGTTGGGAATCCTGGAGTGCCTTGGGAATCCGGGAATGGAGAGGGAATCATGGAATGGGTTGGGAATCGGGGAATGGGTCGGGAATTGTAGAAGAAATTGGGAATCCTGGAGTGCCTTGGGAATCTGGGAATGGGTTGGATTGGGAATCCGGGAATGGGTCGGGAATCTGGGAATGGGGAGGGAATCCTGGAGTGCCTTGGGAATCCGGGAATGGGTTGAGAATCTGGGAGTGGGTTGGGAATTGTAGAAGAGTTTGGGAATCCTGGAGTGCCCTGGGAATCTGGGAATGGGGAGGGAATCCAAGAATGGGTTGGATTGGGAATCCTGGAATGGGTTGGGAATCTGGGAATGCTCGGGAATCTGGGAATGGGGAGGGAATCCTGGAGTGCCTTGGGAATCCGGGAATGGGTTGAGAATCTGGGAATGGGTCGGGAATCTGGGAATGGGTTGGGAATCCTGGAGTGCCTTGGGAATCCGGGAATGGAGAGGGAATCATGGAATGGGTTGGGAATCGGGGAATGGGTCGGGAATTGTAGAATAGGTTGGGAATCCTGGAGTGCCTTGGGAATCTGGGAATGGGTTGGGAATCCGGGAATGGGTTGGACTGGGAATTATGGAATGGATTAGATTGGGAATCTGGGAATGGGTCAGGAATCATGGAATGCCTTGGGAATCCAGGAATGCTTTGGGTTGGGAATGGACCTCCAGGTCCGTTTCATTCCCCGTTTTTCACGGGAAGGGACGTCTTCCCCAAGGAATTTTTGGGATTTTACCACTGGAATGTTTGGAATTCCAAGATTTTCCACGTGGTTTCAGCTGGGATTTGAAACCCCCGGGATTTTTAACCTGGAAGTGCTGAGAAAAACGGGAAAAATCCAGGAAAATTGGAATATCCCAAAGGGAAAAGGATCCGTAGAAATCATCCAAGTCCAACTCCCAGTTCCAGAAATTCGGGAATAAACAGGGAAAGGATTATTTCAATGGGAAACCGGGAATTGAAATTCCCAAATCCGATAAAAATCCTGAATTCCGGAACCAGGCAAAATTCCAAAATTAGGGCAAGAACTAAATTCAAACCCAGGTAAAATCCCGAAATTCCAAATCCAGGGAATTCCACAACCGGGAAAAATCCCAAAATTCCAAATCCAGGGAATTCCAGAACCCAGAAAAATCCCAAAATTCCAAATCCAGGGAATTCCACAACCGGGAAAAATCCCAAAATTCCAAATCCAGGGAATTCCAGAACCCAGAAAAATCCCAAAATTCCAAATCCAGGGAATTCCACAACCGGGAAAAATCCCAAAATTCCAAATCCAGGGAATTCCAGAACTGGGCAAAATCCCAATTTCTGGGAGATCCCAGGCATTTGAAAATCCGGGATAAATCCGGAGCATCCCAAGGAATCCCAGGCTCTCTTTCCAACCCCGCGGGTTTTTTGGGAATTTTGAGGAACTCCTCATCCTCTAAAATGCAATCCCAATGGAATTAATGAGGAAAACCAGGATTCTTCCATCATTCCTCACCTTTTCCTTGGAATTTCTCCCATCCTGCTCCTCCTTTGCTCCGGAGGTTTCCTGGCGTATCCCAAAAATTTTAGAAGCCACGGATTTTCCTGGGAGCCGGGAATGGGATCGGAATCCAGAAAATCTGGGAATATCCTGCTTTTCTGGCTTCCTCTTCCCAGTCAGAGCCGCTTTTCCAACGGCAGAAATCCCGGGATTTGGAACATTCCCAAAGCATCAACTCACCAGGAATTCCTCGTTGTCCTCTCCATTCCCAATAACTCACTGGGAATTCCAGCTTTCCCATTCCCAATAACTCACTGGGAATTCCAGCTTTCCCGTTCCCAATAACTCACTGGGAATTCCAGCTTTCCCGTTCCCAGAAGGTCACCGGGAATTCCAGCTTTCCCAGAATTCCCAGTTTCCCACTCCCACGGAAATTCCGTCCTTCCCATTCCAAATAACTCACTGGGAATTCCCGGTTTCCTGTTCCGAATAACTCACCAGAATTCCAGGTTTCCCATTCCCATTCCCTGATGGAATTCCCTGTTCCCGTTCCCATTCCCTGAGGGAATTCCCGTTCCCACTAATCCATGGGAATTCCCTGTCCCCTGACAGAATTCCGTGTTCCCATTCCCATTCCTTGATGGAATTCCTTGTTTGAATTCCCTGAGGGAATTCCTGTTCCCATTCCCATTAACCCATTGGAATTCCATGTTCCTGTTCCTGATGGAATTCCCTGTTCCCGTTCCCAGTCACTCATGGAATTCTCTGTTCCCATTCCCTGATGGAATTCCTGTTCCCATTCCCACTAATCCATGGGAATTCCCTGTCCCCTGACAGAATTCCGTGTTCCTGTTCCCATTCCCTGATGGAATTCGTGTTCCCATTCCCTGAGGAAGTTCCCATTCCCTGATGGAATTCCTGTTCCCATTCCCACTAATCCATGGGAATTCCCTGTCCCCTGACGGAATTCCATGTTCCTGTTCCCATTCCCTGATGGAATTCCTGTTCCCATTCCCAGTCACTCACAGGAATTCCCTGTTCCCATTCCCTGAGGGAGTTCCCATTCCCTGATGGGATTCCCTGTTCCCATTCCCATTCCCTGAGGGAATTCCTGTTCCCATTCCCTGATGGAATTCCCTGTTCTCATTCCCATTCCCTGAGGGAATTCCCATTCCCTGACAGAATTCCCATTCCCTGATGGAATTCCCTGTTCCCATTCCCACTAATCCATGGGAATTCCCTGTTCCCATTCCCTGACGGAATTTCCGATCCCATTCCCACTCCCATTCCCTGCTCCCGTTCCCTGAAGGAATTCCCATTCCCATTCCCAGTAATCCATGGGAATTCCTGTTCCCAGTAACCCTGGGAATTCCGGTTATTCCCAGTAATCCCGGGAATTCCGGTTATTCCCAGTCATCACGCTCTGCTGCCTGTTCAAGTGCCGCATTCCGCGCACTCGGAAGGAGATCGAGGCTCGCTACGCCCAGCGCAAGGCGGCCAAATCCTACGCGGATAAACTGGACACGGTGCCGCCCCTCGGAGAGCTCACCGACATTCCCGGAGGTAATTCCCGCTTTTCTTTGGGAATTCTGGGAGTGCAAAGTCCCTAAAAGAGCTCAGTGATATTCCTGGAGGTCATTCCCACTTTTCTTTGGGAATTCTGGGAGGGGAAATTCCTGCCATGAGCTCACCGACATTCCCGGAGGTAATTCCCGCTTTTCTTTGGGAATTCTGAACTTCCCTGAGCTCACCGACATTCCCGGAGGTAATTCCCGCTTTTCTTTGGGAATTCTGAACTTCCCTGAGCTCACCGACATTCCCGGAGGTAATTCCCGCTTTTCTTTGGGAATTCTGAACTTCCCTGAGCTCACCGACATTCCTGGAGGTAATTCCCGCTTTTCTTTGGGAATTCTGAACTTCCCTGAGCTCACCGACATTCCCGGAGGTAATTCCCGCTTTTCTTTGGGAATTCTGAACTTCCCTGAGCTCACCGACATTCCTGGAGGTAATTCCCGCTTTTCTTTGGGAATTCTGAACTTCCCTGAGCTCACCGACATTCCTGGAGGTAATTCCCGCTTTTCTTTGGGAATTCTGAACTTCCCTGAGCTCACCGACATTCCTGGAGGTAATTCCCGCTTTTCTTTGGGAATTCTGAACTTCCCTGAGCTCACCGACTTCCTGGAGGTAATTCCTGCTTTTCTTTGGAATTCTGGGAGCACAAAGTCCCTCCCTGAGCTGAGTGATGTTCCCAGGGGTAATTCCCCCTTTTCTTTGGGAATTCTGGGAGTGCAAAGTCCCTAAAAGAGCTCAGTGATATTCCTGGAGGTCATTCCCACTTTTCTTTAGGAATTCTGGGAGGGGAAATTCCCTCCCTGGGCTCATCAACATTCCCAGGGGTAATTCCCATTTTTTCTTGGGATTCTGGGAGTGCAAAGTCCCTGAAAGAGCTCAGTGATGTTCCTGGATGTAATTCCCGCTTTTCTCTGGGAATTCTGGCCTTCCCTGAGCTCACTGACATTCCCGGAGGTAATTCCTGCTTTTCTTTGGGAATTCTGGGTGCTAAAATTCCCTCCCTGAGCTCACCGACATTCCCAGAGGTAATTCCCGCTTTTCTTTGGGAATTCTGGGAGTGCAAAGTCCTTCAATGAGCTCAGTGACATTCCCGAAGGTAATTCCAAATTTTTTGGGGGAATTCTGGAAGTTAAAACTCCCTCCCTGATCCCACCGACATTCCCGGAGGTAATTCCCACTTTTTTTTTGGGAATTCTGGCGCCACAGAATTCCTCCCACATTCCCAGCAGCAGATCCGGATTTTGGGATAAACCCTTTGGATAAAATGGAATTTTCCCGTCGCTTCCAGCCGGAATAATTCCTCCATTCCCAAATTAAACTTGGGAAAACCCCTCAAATCCCGGTTTTTTTTCCAAATCCCGCTAAAAAAACTCCGTCAAATTCTGCTTTTCCCGCTTTTCTGAACTTTCTGGGAATGGCAATTCCAAACTTTTCCTGGGGAAAAAAACCCTGGAATCCTCATCCCGTTTTCCCATCCATTCCCGACTTTCCCGTCAGGAAATTGGGAATCCCATCCCGTCTTTCAAATCTCAAATTCCCATTTATTCCAAGGGAATCCCTGGGAAGGTTTGGAATTGTTCATTCCCGGTTTTTTCTCCCCCTCTGGAATTTTTTCTCACTCTCCTTTCCTGATTCCATAGGAAATTCCATTCCCGAAAATCTCCTCCCTCCCTCGGGCCAATCCCGAGCTCTGCGCTCGCTGCCGGTGCTGAAGGAAGAGGATGAGATGATTTTCCAAGGAATTTAGGGAATTCTCATTCCCGCCCTCCTCTGGCTTCTCTTTTCCAAGATTTCCTCGGATTTTCCGCTTCTTCATTCCTGGATTTTTCTGGTTTTGGGGGTCTGAAATTGGAAATTCCCAGATTTTCCTGTGGAATTCGGAGCTGAGCTCCAGGAATTCGCACAAATCCCGGGATTTCAAGGATCCAAAATTGGTGATTCCCAGATTTTCCTGTGAAATTTGGAGTCAAACCGCGGGAATTCACAGAAATCCCGGGATTCTGGGGGTCATAAATTGGAAATTCCCAGATTTTCCTGCAGAATTCTGACCTGAGCAGCGGGGATTCTCACAAATCCCGGGATTCTGGAGGTCCGAAATCGGTGAATCCCAGATTTTCCTGTGGAATTTGGAATCAAACCATGGGAATTCGCCCAAATCCTGGGATTTTCCAAGGAATTCTGGGAATTCTCATTCCCGCCCTCCTCTGGCTTCTCTTTTCCAAGATTTCCTCGGATTTTCCGCTTCTCCATTCCTGGATTTTTCTGTTTTTGGGGGTCTGAAATTGGAAATTCCCAGATTTTCCTGTGGAATTCGGAGCTGAGCTCCAGGAATTCGCACAAATCCCGGGATTTCAAGGATCCAAAATTGGTGATTCCCAGATTTTCCTGTGAAATTTGGAGTCAAACCGCGGGAATTCACAGAAATCCCGGGATTCTGGGGGTCATAAATTGGAAATTCCCAGATTTTCCTGCAGAATTCTGACCTGAGCAGCGGGGATTCTCACAAATCCCGGGATTCTGGAGGTCCGAAATCGGTGAATCCCAGATTTTCCTGTGGAATTTGGAATCAAACCATGGGAATTCGCCCAAATCCTGGGATTTTCCAAGGAATTCTGGGAATTCTCATTCCCGCCCTCCTCTGGCTTCTCTTTTCCAAGATTTCCTCGGATTTTCCGCTTCTTCATTCCTGGATTTTTCTGGTTTTGGGGGTCTGAAATTGGAAATTCCCAGATTTTCCTGTGGAATTCGGAGCTGAGCTCCAGGAATTCGCACAAATCCCGGGATTTCAAGGATCCAAAATAGGTGATTCCCAGATTTTCCTGTGAAATTTGGAGTCAAACCGCGGGAATTCACAGAAATCCCGGGATTCTGGGGGTCATAAATTGGAAATTCCCAGATTTTCCTGCAGAATTCTGACCTGAGCAGCGGGGATTCTCACAAATCCCGGGATTCTGGAGGTCCGAAATCGGTGAATCCCAGATTTTCCTGTGGAATTCGGAATCAAACCATGGGAATTCGCCCAAATCCTGGGATTTTCCAAGGAATTCTGGGAATTCTCATTCCCGCCCTCCTCTGGCTTCTCTTTTCCAAGATTTCCTCGGATTTTCCGCTTCTCCATTCCTGGATTTTTCTGGTTTTGGGGGTCTGAAATTGGAAATTCCCAGATTTTCTTGTGGAATTCCGACCTGAACCACAGGAATTCGCACAAATCCCGGGATTCTGGAGGTCCAAAATTGGCGAATTCCGGGATTTTCCTGTGGAATTTGGAGCCGAACTGTGGGAATTCTCACAAATCCCGGGATTCTGGGGGTCTGAAATAGGCGATTCCCAGATTTTCCTCTGGAATTAGGAGCTGGAATTTGCACAAATCCCGGGATTCCGGAGGTCTGAGAGTGGCAATTCCCAGATTTTCCTGCAGAATTCAAAATCAAACCATGGGAATTCGCACAAATCCTGGGATTTTCCAAGGAATTCTGGGAATTCTCATTCCCGCCTTCCCGTGGCTTCTCTTTTCCAAGGAAATTTAACTCCAAATTTCATTTCATTAATTTAAATTCCAAATTAAATTCCAAATCAACCCCTGGAATTGTTTTTTTTCCCAAAAAAAAAAAAAAATCCTCACTCGGCTGGATGGGAAAATTCCCAGCGGGAATATTTTTGGGAATATTTTCCCTGGAATTCCTGGGAGTTGGAATTGTGACAATTCCCAGAATTTTTTTTTTTTTTTTGGGAATCCCCATCAATTCCATGTTTTTGTTTTTTTTTTTTTAATCCCCGGGAACAGCTCAGACGACGGAAGAAAAAAAAGAGGAAGAAATTCCCACGGTATCCGGAAAAGTGGAAAAAACTCCGGGGAAAAAGGAGGGATCCAAAGATTCCAAGAAAAAAGACGGAGAGAAGGAACAGAAGGAAGAATCCAAGAAAGACGGAGGCAAAAAAAAAGACGGGAAAGGGGAAAAGGAAAAGGGGGAAAAGGAAAAGGGGGAAAAGGAAAAGGGGGAAAAGGGAAAGGAAACGAAGGACAAATCCCAAGGAAAAAAGGGGGAAAAAGACGGAGAAGCCGGAAAATCCAACGGGAATTCCAAAACTCCGGCGAAAAAGAAGTGATTTCATGGAAATGCCGGGATTTTTTGGGAATGCTGGATGAGATTTCCCGGATATTCCCGCGGGATGGGATGGGAACCGCCGGGATTCGGCTCCTCCGAAGGAAAAGCGGGAATTTTATGGAATAAAGGCAAAAAAAAATGGGAATGAGAGGTTGGGAATGAGCAGGGATGAGGAGCCAAAGGAAATTTGGATCGATCCCGAATTTTTTCTTCTTCCGGAGGAGCTGGAAAAGTTGGAGAAAGTTTTCCCGGTATTCTGCAATTCCTCACGGGGAATTTTAGGGATTCCGGGAAAATCCCAAAAGTTTGGGATTCTCCAAAGATTCCAAGAGGTTTTTGGAGATTTGGGAATTTTTCCTCCCTTCTCCGGTGCCTTTTTCCCTGGATTGCTGCAGGGAACAGCGGGAATTCCGTCTTTTCCATGGGATTCAGCCGCATTTTCCCGATTTTTTCCCAGGGATTCCGCTCCTCCCTCCCTTCCCGGGAATTCCCGGGAATTCCCTCGGAACGATTTGATCGGGAGCGGCGTTTTCCTGAATATTTTGGGAATATTCCAAAAATTTCTGCCTTAAAAATTCCAGCTTGGGGAGGATTTAACTCCAGTTTTTTTGGGAATAGCAGGAAAAATCTTGGGATAATGAAAATTTGGGATATTCTGGAATTTTCTGCTCCATAGGGAGAATTCCATCCCATCCTTTATCCCTGGGAATGGGAATTCTTTTTTATTTCTTTTTTTTTTTCCTATTTTTTTCCCCATTTTTTCCAATTTTTTTCCCATTTTTTTCCCATTTTATCCCATTTTTTCCCCAATTTTTTCCCATTTTTCCCCCAATTTTTCCCAATTTTTGGTTGGGAATTCTGCCCCTGAATACCCAAAATTTCCATCCTCGGGATGAAAAAGCGGGAACAAGGATCCAAATATTGGAATTTTTTTTAAATTTCAAGCCCAATCCCAAATTTTCAAGGCTCCTTTTCATCAGGATTTTCCCATTGGATTCGGGCTCGGATCCGTGGGAATTTTGGGATAGGGATATTTATCCCTTAAAAATCCCGGGATGGGATCCAGCTGGGAATTTGGGATGGAGAGGGAAAAGGAGCGGATTTATTCCCGATCCGATTTTTTTCCGGGACGAAAAATCCTCTCCTTTATTTATTTTTTCCATGGAATTCCTTTTCCCGTGAAAAAGAATCCGAATCCCGAATAAAAAATTCCTTGGGATCGGGGAATCCGGGAGATTCCTGGGAATGGCTGATTGGTTTTTTTTTTTTTTAAAAACGGGATTTTTCCATGAAAAACCAAAAATAAATCAATTTCTCCTTCGGGAATGGTTGGGTTTGGAATTCTCAGGGATGGGGGGGAATGCAGGGAATTCCTGGGATTGGGGATTTGGGAATCCATTCCCGGGATCTGAGAATCCATTCCCGGGATTTGGGAATCCATTCCCAGGATTTGGGGTTTGGGAATCCATTCCCGGGATCTGAGAATCCATTCCCAGGATTTGGGGTTTGGGAATCCATTCCCGGGATCTGAGAATCCATTCCCAGGATTTGGGGTTTCGGAATCCATTCCTGGGATTTGGGGAATCCATTCCTGGGATTTGGGGAATCCATTCCCGGGATCTGAGAATCCATTCCCGGGATTTGGGGTTTCGGAATCCATTCCTGGGATTTGGGGAATCCATTCCTGGGATTTGGGGAATCCATTCCTGGGATTTGGGGAATCCATTCCATGGGATCTGAGAATCCATTCCCGGGATTTGGGGTTTCGGAATCCATTCCTGGGATTTGGGGAATCCATTCCCGGGATTTGGGGAATCCATTCCCTGGGATTTGGGGAATCCATTCCATGGGATCTGAGAATCCATTCCCGGGATTTGGGGTTTCGGAATCCATTCCTGGGATTTGGGGAATCCATTCCCTGGGATCTGAGAATCCATTCCCGGGATTTAGGAATCAATTCCTGGTATTCGGGGTTTGGGAATCCATTCCCAGGATCAGGGGATCAATTAATGGGATCTGGGGATCCATTCCTGGGATTTCAGAATATTTTCCTGGAATTTGGGAATATTTTCTTGGGATCTGGGAATCCATTCCCAGGATTTGGGAATCCATTCCTGGTATTTGGGGTTTGTGAATCCATTCCTGGGATTTGAGGAATAAATTCCTGGGATTGAGGAATCCATTCCCTGGATCTGGGAATCCACTCCTGGAATTTGGGATTTGGGAATCCATTCCCAGGATTTGGGATTTGGGAATCCATTCCCGGGATCTGAGAATCCATTCCTGGGATTTGGGAATCCATTCCTGGGATCTGGGAATCCATTCCCAGGATTTGGGATTATTTTCCCGGGATTTGGGAATCAATTCCTGGTATTTGGGGTTTGGGAATCCATTCCCGGGATTTGGGAATCCATTCCCGGGATTTGGGGAATCCATTCCCAGGATTTGGAAATATTTTCCTGGGATTTGGGGAATAAATTCCTGGGATTGAGGAATCCATTCCCAGGATCTGGGAATCCACTCCTGGAATTTGGGATTTGGGAATCCATTCCCAGGATCAGGGAATCAATTCCCAGGATTTGGGAATCCATTCCCGGGATTTGGGAAACCATTCCTGGGATTTGGGAATCAATTCCTGGGATTTGGGGTTTGGGAATCCATTCCTGGGATTTGGGAATATTTTCCTGGGATTTGGGGAATCAATTCCTGGGATTGAGGAATCCATTCCCGGTATTTGGGGTTTGGGAATCAATTCCTGGGATTTGGGAATCCACTCCTGGGATTTCAGAATATTTCCCTGGGATTTGGGAATATTTTCTTGGGATCTGGGATTTGGGAATCCACTTCTGGGATTTGGAATTTGAGAATTCCTGGGAATTGGGATCTGGGAATCCATTGCCAGGATCCTGGAATCCGTTCCTGGGATTTGGGAATCAATTCCTGGGAATTGGGAATATTTTCCTGGAATTTGGGAATTGGGAATCCATTGCTGGGATCAGGGAATCCATTCCTGGGAATTGGGAATCCATTCCCAGGATCTGGGAATCCACTCCTGGAATTTGGGAATCCATTCCCAGGATCTGGGAATCAATTCCTGGGATTTGGGAGTCATTCCCAGAATCTGGGAATTCATTCCCAGGATCTGGGAATCCATTCCCAGGATGTGGGATTATTTTCCTGGGATTTGGGAATCCATTCCTGGGATTTGGGAATCCATTCCCGGGATTTGGGATTTGGGGAATCCATTCCCGGGATTTGGGAATCCATTCCCGGCATTTGGGAATCCATTTCCAGGATTTGGGATTTGGGGAATCCATTCCCGGGATTTGGGAATCCATCCCTGGAGTTTCCAGGGCTCATAAATCTCATCCCAATTCCCAAGTGGAAACAGAGGGAAAGAGTTCCCATTCCCGATCCCACCTTTTCCCTGTTCCCAGCGGGATCGGGAAATCGGGAAGTGATAAAAAAAAAAAGGTGGAAAATTCCAGACCAGAGCAATTCCAGAATTTTGGGATTCGCTTTTCCACCAGCAGGTGGAGAAATTGCCTTGGAAAAAAACACGGGAAGGAATTTTTAGCGGCAAACGGGATCGATTCTCCAGGAATTCGGTTGGAAATGGAAATTCCAGAGGCCAAAAGTTGCTTTGCATTCCCAGAAATCCGTGGAATAACGAGAGGATCGCTCATTTCCTTGGATTCGGCTCCCGGAGCTGGAATAAATCCTGGGATCTCCGCAGATTCCTGAAATTCTGCTCTGGGATATCCCACCCGGATTTAAGGGATTGGAGCTTCCTTGGGATGGGAAATTCCAGGATTTGGGAAAATCTCCCCATTTTCTCCCTGGATTGGTTTTCCATGGAAAACAGAAGGAAAAATGGAGCATTCCAGCTTTTTTCACATTCCCGGGCGGAAAAGGATCGGGAGGTTCCCTTCGTCCTGCCCCAGGGTCTGGGAATGCGGAATCCATGGGAATTCCCAGGGAATTGGGAATTCCCGAGTCCTGGGGTCTTCTCCTGGGACATTCCTGGGATATTTGTGGGATATTTATGGGATATTCCAGGACATTTATGGGACATTCCAAGATATTTGTGGGATATTCCAGGATATTTATGGGACATTCCAGGATATTTATGGAATATTTGTGGGATATTCCCGGGATATTTATGGGATATTCCCAGGATATTTGTGAGATATTCCCGGGATATTTGTGGGACATTCCAGGATATTTATGGGATATTCCTGGGATATTTATAGAATATTCCCGAGATATTTATGGGATATTCCTGGAATATTTGTGGGATATTCCTGGGATATTTATGGGATATTCCCAGGTTATTCCTGGGATATTTGTGGGATATTCCCAGATATTTGTGAGATATTCCAGGATATTTGTGGGATATTCACGGGATATTTGTGAGATATTCCAGGATATTTGTGGGATATTCACGGGGTACTTGTGGGATATTCCAGGATATTTATGGGACATTCCAGGATATTTGTGGGACATTCCAGGATATTTATGGGATATTCCCGGGATATTTGTGGGATATTCCCATCCCCTGTTAAAGAACCCTTGGAAAATCCCCCTTGGGAATACCAGGAATGGCCTGACCCCACTTGGAATGAACCCAGGGAGGGAAATCCATGGAAAACGCACCTGTCCTGCCATCAATTCCAGAATTCCCACAAATCCATGGAAAACTCACCCCCAGCAAGGCCTTGCGGGAATCGGTTTTCCATGGATTTGTGAGAATTCCCAGAGCTGCAGCAGGGCCTTGCTGGGGCCTTTCCTTTGGGAAATTCCCTTTGGGAATTCTCACAAATCCATGGAAAACACCCCCAGCACGGCCCTGCTGTAGCTCTGGGAATTCCCAAAAATCCATGGAAAACACCCCCAGAAGGCCCTGCTGTAATTTCTGGGAATTTTGGTGAATCCTTGGAAAACGCCCCCAGCAAGACCCTGCTGTATTTTTTGGGAATTCTCACAAATCCCTCTTGGATCTTCTCCAGTGTTCTTCCCTCGGAATTCCCAATCCAGCTGGAGCTTCTCCACATTGTCCCAACTTCCATCTCCCGCCGGAGCACGAGGCCCTTTTCCCGGGATTTCGAGAAATTCTGGGATCAGCAGATCAAAATGGGAGGAAATTTGGGATTTTGAGCAATTCTGGGATCAGCAGCTTGGAATGGGAGGAAATTTGGGATTTGAGATAATTTTGGGAATAGCAGATCAAAATGGGAAGAAATTTGGGATTTTGAGCAATTCTGGGATCAGGAGCTTGGAATGGGAAGAAATTTGGGATTTGAGGTAATTTTGGGAACAGCAAATCAAAATGGGAAGAAATTTGGGATTTTGGGTAATTTTGGGATCATCACCTCTGAATGGAAGAAAATTTGGGATTCCAGCTTTGCATTTGGAGCTGGATTTCTCCTCAAAAAATAAAAAAATCGGGATTTTAGGGAAGAAAATTCCATTCCTCAAGGGGGGGAATTTTTTAGGAGGAAAATGGGGAAGCTTAAAATAAAGAATGAAAAACGATGGGAGCTCGTTTTTCCCTCTCAGCGTGGAAACATTCCCAGTTTTTTTCCAACTCCCCCATCTCCAGATGAGCTCGTTAAAACCTTCTGCACTAATTAAACACCGGGTTTATTAATTAATTATTTTCCCCATCAATTTAATAATCACATCCTTAAATTAATTCTTCGAATTTTTCTATTTAATCAATTAAAAAAATAATTCCGTAAACAATCAAATTATTAAACAAAGAAATAATTATTAAATAAATAATTAAAAATATTATTCAAATATTATTAAAATATTAAAATATCATTAAATATTATTAAATATTATTAAATATTATTAAATATTATTAAATATTATTATTAAATATTATTAAAATATTATTAAAAATAATTAATAAACACCAGGTTTAATTAGCTCTAATGAGCTTTAGGTGCTTTGGAAGAGACCAAAAAAAATAAAAAATAAATTTTAAAAATCTCATTTTTATTAAATAATAAAGCACGGGAAAAACCTGGAATGGAGGGAATTCTCCCTCCTCCCCCTCCTTGAAACGAGTTTCTGGATTTGATTAAAATAAAGAAAAAAAAAGGATTAAAAACAAGAGGAAAAAATAAAATCAGATTTAAAAAAACCCCAAAATCTCCGGCCGAGGTTTTCTATTTTCAGTTCCAAGCCAAAGGATTTTTGGGAAGTGAAATCCAAAACCAAAACCGCCCAAAAGGAGAAGTCTGGCTCTCCAAATTCACCTTTTCCTCCTCAAAAATCAGTTTAGGAGAAAACGTTTTGTTTTACAAACCTCAAAACACCGAGGTCCAAAAAATCCCGTGAAAATCTCCGTTCCCGAATCCCAGATTTCCCAGCGGGATGGGCGGGAGCGGAGAGCTCTGGATTTTGGGAATTTGTGAGGAAATCGGGGAATTTGAAATCTATGAATGGTTTAAAAAGTCATTTTTTAACCCCAAATATCTGGGATTTGTTAAAACGAGGGCCCTGTTTCCTTCCCAGACTGAAATTCAGCTAAAAATCCACGGCAGAAAACTCCAGGAGCTGAAAACCACTCCCGATCCCGGTGTATCCCATCCCAAATCCCAAATTTTCCCATTAATTCCGGGGATTCATGCTGGGGAATGAAGAGATTTTCCTGATTCTCAATGAAAATTTGCTAAAAAATCCCAAAGTGAAAAAATTTCTCCGTCTCTTCCTCGGTTTCTCACCACGAGTTGATTCCAAACCCCTGAGGATTCAGACCATGGAAAATCCTGGGAATTTTGAGCCTCTTTTCCACCAGAATATCCCAAACCGAGTTTAATCCGGGCAGAACTCCCAGCTCCATCTCATCCATCCCCAAAATTAAGGAAAAATTTTAGGAATTGGAGCAGTCGGAGGGCGTTGAATCCCTCCTTTATCGGCCATTGGATCTTTCCGTGGGATGGCTTGGAATTCCCAACCCTTCGGGAATTTTTTTGGGAATCCAAAGGGTGGCTCCTCTGCCAAATTCCCAAAAGAATCCCGTGGTTACAAGAAATTTCTGGAATTGAACAGGGAATTCTAAGGGAATCTGGTTGTGGCTTTCGACCAAAGAAATCCTGGCTGAAATTGGGAAAATTCCCGTTAAAAATGGAGAATTCCCTTTAAAAATTGAAAATTCCCTTTAAAAATGGAGAAATTCCCTTTAAAAATGGAGAAATCCCTGAAATAATTTGAGAATTCCATTTAAAAAATGAAGAATTCCCTTTCAAAATGGAAAATTCCCTTTGAAAATGGAGAATTCCCTTTAAAAATTGAGAATTCCCTGAAATAATTGGAGAATTCCCTTTAAAAAAAGGAGAATTCCCTTTAAAAATAGAGAATTCCCTTAAGAAATGGAGAATTCCCTTTAAAAATAGAGAATTCCCTTAAGAAATGGAGAATTCTCTGAAAAAATAGAGAATTCCCTTTGAAAATGGAGAATTCCCTTTGTAAATGGAGAATTCCCTTTGAAAATGGAGAATTCCCTTAAGAAATGGAAAATTCCCTTTAAAAATGCAGAATTCCTTTAAGAAATGGAGAATTTCCTGAAAAAATAGGACATTCCCTTTCAAAATGGAGAATTCCCTTTTAAAAATGGAGAATTCCCATAAAAAATGGAGAATTCTCTAAAATAATTTGAGAATTCCCTTTAAAAAATGCAGAATTCCCTTAAGAAATGAAAAATTCCCGTTAAAAATGGGAAATTTCCTTTTAAAAATGGAGAATTCCCTTTTAAAAATGGAAAATTCCTGTTAAAGACAAAGAATTCCCTTAAGAAATGGAGAATTCCCTGAAAAAAATGCAGAATTCCATGAAATAATGCAGAATTCCCTTTAAAAATGGAGAATTCCTTTTTAAAAATGGAGAATTCCCTGAAATAATTTGAGAATTCCCTTTAGAAATGGAGAATTCCCTGAAAAAATGGAGAATTCCCTGAAAAAATGGAGAATTCTCTGAAAAAATTGAGAATTCCCTGAACAAATTGAGAATTCCCTTTCAAAATGAAGAATTCCCTTAAGAAAAGAAAAATTCCTGTTAAAAATGGAAAATTTCCTGTTAAAAATGGAGAATTCCCTTAAGAAATGGAGAATTCCCTTAAAAAAATAGAAAATTCCCTTTAAAAATGGAGAATTCCCTGAAAAAATGGAGAATTCCCTGAAACCTCCTATCTCCTAGATTTTTCCTTAGGATATCTTGGATATTTTAACTTCTTCCTGCTTTTGAGTCCTCAGGCTCAGATCTCCAGCTTGGAAAAATGAACTTGGATTTTATAATATTTGGGAAAAATTATGGATCCCCTCTCCCAAATCCCCTTTTCCCCCTCGTTTTTCCTCCTCCTCCCAATAAATTCCCGTCCCTCTCTGCTCCAATTTGCTGTCGGAGCCGGATTTTTTTGGCTTTTCCATCTTAATGTCACCTCTGGCTGCCGAGCACAAACTGCAGGAAGAAATAAATCCCAGATTTTCCCTTTTTTCCCAGCGGGAATCTCCATAAAGATTCCCTCATTAACAACCTCGGAGCTGCCGGAGATGTTCTTCACCGGCTCCTTCCCCGCAGAGCTCCAGGAGCTGGAATCGTTCCCACAAACAAAAACATCTCCTTTTCCTGATTATTCCTCGGGATTCCAGGAGTGCCAATCCCTGAAAATCGCTCCCACGGCCGCGATTCCTCTCGGAATTGGCGTTGGAATGCGAAGAACCGCAAGGATCCAGCAAAAACCACCGGCGTCTCTCCGGGATTTTGGTGATAACACGAGGAAAGGACGGCTCTGGTGGGATTTGGTTGGACAGAGTTTGGAGCAACGGGATAACGGGAATTCTCCTTCCCCATGGAATGGGTGGAACGGGATGAGCTTTAAGGTCCCTTCCCACCCAAACTCTTCCGGGATTTGTTTTGCTCTCCTCGGGTTGAAGGGTTCCGCGCTCTCCAGGCTGCTGGAAGAGGGATAACGGCAGGGTGTGGGTTTCTGGAATTCTTGGGAATGACGTAAGGAAGCTCCGGGATGGTGTCAATCCATCCTGACCCGCTCAGGTGAGGCCCCAGCCCTGGATCCAGCATGGGAAGGAGCCAGAGCTGCTGGAGAGATCCAGAGGAGGCACCAGGATGATGCCAGGGATGGAGGAAAAGCTGGGAGAGCTGGGAATGTTCACCTGGAGAGGAGAAGCTTTGGGGTGAGCTCAGTGTGACCTTCCAGGACCTGGAGGAGCTGCAGGGAACATGGAGAGAGACAATTCCCAAGGGATGGAGGGACAGGACACAGGGAATGGCTCCCACTGCTTGGATGGGATATTGGGAAGGAATTCCTGGCTGGGATGGAATTCCCAGAGCAGCTGGGGCTGTCCCTGGATCCCTGGAAGTGCCCAAGGCCAGGCTGGATGGGGCTTGGAGCATCCTGGGATGGTGGGATGTGTCCCTGCCCGTGGAATAAAGGTCCATTCCAACCCAAACCACTCCAGAATTCCATGATTTTCCAGCTCTCTGAAGAGCTGCTCCACATCCACAAGAGACTCAAGGCCATCCTCCATCCCACGTCATCCTGAATCCCGAGCGGAAAAAGATTGGAAAAACATTTTTTGGACATTCCAACTCCCCCCACCCCTCATTTTAAATTCAATTATTTCCAGCTGCTTTTAATTAACGCTCAAGCCCTTCCAGAACCTTCCCTGGCCCTTCCAAGCACCCTCCAATTTAATCCATTAAAAACCAGGAATACAGACCAGAGGGTTCGGATTCCCTTTCCCAATTTTTTTGTTTTTAAAGCCGAGATATTCCTGGTTTTATTATTTCCCCGCGTTTTTCAACCACCGCAGAAAGGGCTCCCAATTGCAGGTCCCAAATTCCGGCTCCGAGTCCAGCTTGTAAAAAATTCCCGGAGTTTTCAGACGGAGCAGTACAGCCGAGTTATTTATAGGGATTTTTATTTTTTTTTCCAAGGAAAAACAAAAAAAAAAGGAAAAAGAGGAAAAAAAAGGAATTTTTGGGGCGCAAAAAGCGTTGTAGATCTGGCAGCTCCTTCCCGGATGGTTTTTCCTTCAAAATCAGCACAATTCCTCTGTTTTCCACCGTGTGTGGATCCCTCCAAAGGGATCCATGAAAACTCGTGGATTTCATTCACTTGGTTTCGGGAATTTTTTTTTGGCTCGGCAGCTTCCGGTCAAAAACGGATTTGGATTTTCTCCAGGGCTTTCTGGAAGTGCTCCAGATGGATCAAGATGGAAGGGCTGGAGCTCGTCCTCCGTGACCTTCCCTCGCTCCTGGTCGGTCTGGGCACAAAGCCAGGCCTACAGGCTGGGCCTAAAGTCCTGATTTGCCCAAAACGGTTTGGATTTGCCAAGGATGTGCCACAAATCCTCGGGAAGGGATGGGAGTTGCTCCCAGGATTGTCCACCAGGATCCTGGTGGGACAACAGGAGGTGGCTTCGGGGTGTCCCCATGGTGAAACCTTTCCTGGTTTATTCCCTCCTCATCCAGGGATTTGTGCTCCCTGGGCCAGATTTGGGCTCCAGCCAACGCCGGCTTGGAGCTCCTCGTGCTGCTGGGGAAGATCAGGAGCTGCCAGCGCTTGGATTTTCCCAAATTTCAGTGCCTCTATCCAGGGATTTCACCGTTGCCGGAGCTCCGTGGGATTATCCCAATAGATACGTAAAGTATTCCTAGCTTTAGGAATCAAGGAATAAGTTTGGGACGTGGTTCTAGCCATGGAAGGAAGGAATTCTTGAGGTTGGAAATACATCCGAGGTGATCAAATAATTCAAGAAGAAAAATCCTGAGCATTCCAATCCATCGATCCCTTGGAGCACTTGGAGCTCCCAGGAAATCTCTCCGTGCGGGAATTGTCTCCAGTCATTTGTAGAATCCGTGGCTCTCTGGACGCTGGATATATCGGACATGGCGTTATCCTGGAATCCTGGAATGGTTTGGGATGGAAGGGACCTTCAAGCCCATCCAACCCCACCTCCCTCTATCCCAAATTTCTCCAAGCCCGGTCCCACCTGGCCTTGGGCACTTCCAGGCATCCACAACTTCTCGGGACGATGAAACCTGGATGTTTGTGCCACACCCGGCACGAGGAGATCACAATCCAGAGCGGGAGCCACGAAAATCCCAAAAGTGCAAAAATAACGGGATACTTGGAAAATCCAACTCCTTCCCCTTTGTGGCCAAGGAGTTTCTCCTTATCCCATGAAATTCCCTTTGTGGGGGGCCAGGGCTGCTGAGGCAGGAAAGATTTTGCTGGGCACGGAGGGATTTGAAGGTTGGGCTTGGAAATCTTTCCCAAACTTAAATATCCCAGGATGCAATCCCAAACCTCTGGGATCACCAATCCCACCAGGGCCCACCCTGGAATTCCACGGATGCTTCCAGGGATGGGGACTCCAAACCCCCCTGGGCAAATCCATTGCCTGAGAACCTTTTCCATGGGGAAATTCCTGCTGGTGTCCGACCTGAGCCTCCCCTGAGGCCGTTCCCTCTCCTCCTGTCCCTGTTCCCTGGGAGCAGAGCCCGATCCCTCCTTTCTGGGAGCTGTGGAGAGCAGAATTTCCATGAAATTGTATGGAAACTCTGTCCCATATTCCAGCTCCTGGATCCTTCAGTCTGTGCCTCAAAGCAGCTTTGAAAGATTTGGATTTTCAAGATTTTAAAGGGAAAAGGTTCCTGGGTTGAGGGACGGCGACCGGAATTCCGCCTCCGCTCCGGGCTGGGAATTTTCTCCAGCCTCTGTGTCCCAGCCTAACTGGAGGCCCTGCCAGGAGCTCGGGAAGAGGGAAAACAGCAGCTCCAGGGAATGCCTCTCAGGTCACTCCGAGCGGAAAATACGGGAGGCCGGGAAGGAGGACGGGGGATCCCGATTCCAGCAGAGCCTGGTTTCTCCTCAAGCCATTCCAGGACCAGGAAAAGGAGCTGGGTTTTGTTCCTGTCGCAGAAGTGAGAGCACAAAGCTTGGGATCCCCTCGGAAAACACATGGAATTTCTCGAGGGATAAAAATCCCTGCTCACACAGAGCTGTCTGGGCCTTTTTTTAGGTGCTGGAAGTGAGATTTCATCTGGATCAGATTTCCTCTTGGCTGGAGCTCCCATCCAAACCTGCTGGCCAAGGGCAACAAAAACTCCAGCCTGACTCCGCTCCTAATCGCGCTTCCTTGTTTTCCTGCTGCTGCTTGGGATCGGATTCCAGAACGACTCCCGAAATATTCCGGGACAGCAAATCCGCACAAACAGGGCCACGCTTCCCCGTGTTTTTCCAAGCCCAGGAATAATAATGATGATTGCAAGAATAATAAACCCCGGCTGGTTTATAAATAGGAGCTGGAGAACCCTTTGGAAGCGGCTCCGTAGCCGCTTCCAGAGGATGGATGCAGTTCAGGCCTGCTGGAAGCTGAAAATTGAGGAATATTACAGGAGCAAAGGAGAGGAAAATGGGAGGAGAGGGGGTTCTGGGTGGGGGGAAATATCCTGGGGCTTTTCCAACTGCTGCTGCCATGGCTGGGAATGCCTGGAAAGAGGGAATGGGGATTTTCCAGGGAAAGAGAAGGAACAGTGGGAGAACGGGAACCCTGAGGAGGCTTCAGGGTGATGGGATCTGGAAGAAGAAGAAGAAGGGAAGATGAAATTCCTTAATTCCCAAAAGTCTTGGAACAAGTGCATTCATCCCATGCTCCCCAAGACCAGGATTCCTCCTCTTTTGAGGGGACGGGATCCCGGATGCAAACGGGGAGAAAGCGGGAATTTTCCATCCAGAACGGAGGGAAAAGCACTCGATGAAGTTTTTGGGATGTGTTGGGAGCGGGGCGATGTCTCCCAGCATGGAAAAGGGCTCAGGACAGCGGGAAAGAGGAAAAGGAGGATCCCGAATGTTCAGGGAGGGAATGGAGTAAGAACCTGCAGGGCCAGAGGAATTCCTCTGCATTCCACAGGTTATCCTGGTGGGAAAAAGGAGGAATTCTGTATTCCACAGGTTATCCTGGTGGGAAAAAGGAGGAATTCTGTATTCCACAAGTTATCCTGGTGGGAAAAGGGAGTAGTGGGATGGCTGTGGAGCCAGGAGAACCTTCTGGATCCAGCCCCTTCTCCCAGGCAGGATGGACAAAGTTTGGGAAAGGATCTCACAGGAAAGGTCTCACCTGGAGATCTGCAACCCCACCAACATTCCAGGCCGTGGGATTTCATTCCCGTGAAGGATCCCCTTTCCTCCCCTTTCCCAATAAATCATGGAGCAGATCAAACACTCCAGGCCATGGATTTTGTTCCTTCACAAGATCTCTTCTCTTCCCTTTCCCACTAAATCATGGAGCAAATCAAACATTCCAGGTCATCCTGGAATCCCATTTTAGTTCCCATCCATGATCCCATCTCCTTCCCTTTCCCAATAAATCATGGAGCAGATCAAACACTCCAGACCATGGATTTAGGTCCCATCCATGATCCCATCTCCTTCCCTTTCCCAATAAATCATGGAGCAGATCAAACACTCCAGACCATGGATTTAGGTCCCATCCATGATCCCTTCTCTTCCTTTTCCCACTAAATCATGGAGCAAATAAAAGAGGCCAGGCCATGGATTTCATTCCCATCCATGATCCCTCCTCTTCCCTTTCCCAATAAATCACAGAGTGGATCAAATATTCCAGGCCATGGATTTTATTCCCACACGCAATTCCCTCCTCTTCCCTTTCCCACTAAATCACAGAGCAGATCAAACCCTCCAGGTCATGGATTTCATTCCCACACACAATTCCCTCCTCTTCCCTTTCCCACTAAATCACGGAGCGGATCAAACCCTCCGGGTGCAGTTTCCGGCTCCAGGCCCGCTCCCACACCGTGACTCACATCCACACTCAGGAATTCTTCCCCTCCCAAGAAGAAAATGTCCAAATCCAGCCTTTCTTTGGAAATTGTCCCTGGCTCCTGCTGCCTCATGATCCAGGGATCTTCCCGAGCTCCCGGGATCCTTTGGAATGGCTCCATGAGCGTTTCTGGATGGGAAGGAGCCGCTTGGATCCCAAGACAATCTCCCAGTTATTCCAGCTCCGAGGAGTTTCAAAAACAAGGAATGAAGGGATGGAATTGCCTTTATTCCAGGGCTGGAATCCACCGAGGGCGAGGGGATTAAGAGACTCACTCGAGCCAAAGAAACGGATACGGATGGAGCAATCCTCGGGATTAAACTCTTGGATAAATCTTTCTTTAGGAAGCGTGGAAGAACTTGTGTCAGCTCCGTGACTCCCGTCCAGCTTCCAGAAATATCCAGGCTGAAATCCCAAACTTCCTCTTTTTTGTTTTTTTTTTCCCCACCAAAAAAATGTTTCTCTGCCTCCTCCCCTCATATGAGTGAGGATAAATATTCCCAAATTTATATCCCGTGGAGAAAATTCCATGTAGGAAAGCCAGGATTAGCAGCAGCCCTAAAACTGTGCTTTATTTATATTTGAATTTAAATATTAATTGGATTAAATTAATGGATTCCAGCCATTCCGGGATATTCCAGCTGAAAACCGGGATGTGGGAATACAGCCCCGCTCTCTCTTCTGGACTAAATCACCACCGGAGACGCTCCCAGAACTCCTCTCCCTTCCCCATTCCCAAACTTTGGATCAATCCCAGCCGCCAGTCAGGAGCTCTGGAACCCGCCTGGATTTCCGGGAAAACCCAACATTCCAGAGTTTTCGAGGGAGAACGGGAATTTCCTGGTATCCTTTGGAGTTCATCGGAATTGGCTCAACCCCTGGGAAGTTTTCCTCTCCTTTTCCTTCTTTTCTCAGCAGGATCAGGAATTCTTCCCTCCCTCTGGGCTATTTAGAACTGCTCCAAGCTGGAAATATTTCTGATTCCATGATATTCCTATGGATGATTTTCCCGGGAATAAAGAAAATTTTTCATAATTCCTTAAGAATTCCCCATGTCTCCCTATGGATTCCAAATCATCTAATAATAAATTAAAAAAATATTCCTGGTTTTCCAGCTTTCCTGGCACCGATCTCTTTTGGAGAAGAAAAAAGCAGGGAAAGGAGAAAAAAAGCGGGAAAGAAAAATTCCATTTGTTCCCGAGACTGAAAGGAGAAATAAAGGATAAGAACAAAAAACATGGAAAAATTCCCGTGGGAAAGAACATTTTCATTTTTGGAGCTGTTTGTAAGGGAAAAAATTCCAAGGAATGATGCTCACACCCAATCCCAGGAAGTTCAAAACCTCAGGAAATCACAAAACCACCATTTCTCCCTCAAATCCGACGGCATTAATATTCCCTGGAATTCTCGGTTCCAACCCGCTCACCCTTTTTCCGCTCCGTTTATTCCCGAATTCCTGCCTCCGGCACCATTAAAAGCCTCTCGGGAGGAAAACTCGGAGCAGAACGTTCCGCTCCGTTAATTTTCCTGACGGGATGATGTCCTTTGTTTTTGAAGGAATTTGGGAGTCGGAGCAGCCTGGAATTTCCAAACCAAGGAATTCCCAAATCCCATTTTTTCACCTCTCCAGCGGCAAAGGAGGGTGAGGAATTCCGACCTTGGCGATTGTGGGGGGTTTTAAGGGATGGTTTTTCCTCTCAGGGGGATTTGAGAGGGATTTTCCATTAGGAAAAAAGAAATAGGAGGAGGGAAATGTGGAAAAAATGCAGGAAAGGCCATAAAATCCCTGAGCTGTGGAGAGGGAATCGGGGCGGTTCCATGGAATCCCTAAAAAACGGGAGCTGGATTTGAGGGATGGAGCTCGGGATCTAAATTTACTCTGGGTGGGATCCGAAGGATGCAGGGAAAGAATCCTCAGCGCTTCCCTGGGGTTGGAATATCCAGGCTGGGATTGGAATTCCATCCCGCCGCTGATCCGTGGGAAAGAAATGACGGATCCCAAAAGTGCCGTGGAATTCAGGGATGGGAATGGTGCCGGATCCCGGGAGGGAGAGTGGGGAAGTGAATCCCGTGGGATGGGGCCGAATTCTGGGAATTGCTCATCCGGGATGGGTTCTGCGGGATTTATGGGATGGCAGCTGGAATTTTACGGGAATCAACACAAATGGATTTTTCCTGGTGTCATTCCCAGATTGGAGCTCAGCTCTTGTCCCTGGAATTGTCCAGGTTGGACGGGGCTGGGAGAAAACTGGGATTGAGGCTGGGATCCCTCCAATGCTGGAATTAATCTTCTATTAATATTAATATTAATATTAATATTAACATTAACATTAACATTAACATTAACATTAATATTAATATTAATATTAATATTAATATTAATATTAATATTAATATTAATATTAATATTAATTATATTATAGATATAAATGTTCATATGATATTAATATTAATATAAATATTAATAATAATAATATAAAAATACATATATGTTCATATAGAATACATATTATTATATTAATATATATTAATATAGTGGTTATCATAATAGATTATTAAAATAATATATAGTATAAAACATTATATCAATATTAATATATAAATGTTATATTAATAAATATTAATTAATTAATAGATCATATATATTATATATTATACATTCTATATATTATCGGTGATATATTTATCTATTAATCTATTATCTATTATCTATTAATTAATATATATAATCTATTAATATTAACCTTAATTAATATTAAATATATTAATTAATGTTAGTATAAATATTAGTATTCATAGTAATATTAAAATTAGTATTGATATCAGTATTAATATTAATATCAATGGTAATATTAATATCGATGTTACTATTAATATTAATATTAATATTAATAGTAGTACTAATAGTAATAGTAATAGTAATAGTGATATAAACAGAAATATGAATATTAATATTAGTATTAATCCTGATATAGTGATATAAATAATGATATAAATATAAATATTATAATTAATATTAATATTAATATTAATATTAATATTAATATTAATATTAATATTAATATTAATGTTGATATTGAAATTAATGTTAATTAATAGATTTGCATTCCCTAAAAACCTCTGCCAGCTCCTGGCCTCTCCTGTTTCCAACTCCAGAGGATTTATGGGTTTTTTCCTTACTTTTTCAATTATTATTCCCCAGAAAAGGAACTCTCTTAATCCATGTGATTTTCCACAACTTTCCCAAATTTCCTCGGGAAATTTCCCAATTTCCAAAGAAATTTCCCAATTTCTGCTGAGGTTTCTCTCAGGATTTCTTTCCCTTTCCCCTTTCCCTCACACGGACACAGAAACAAAGGCACGGAAAATCCCATTTTTTACTGCAAAAACTCCAGGACCGAGATGTTTTTATTGGAACAACTTCCAGTTTTCCTTTGGGGAAGATTTCTTGTTTCCTAGGAAAATTATTGGGATGGGAAGGAATCCTCATGGAGAAAAGATGGATTTGAGCAAAATTTGCTTTAATTTGGATTTTATTTTGCTTTTATATTTTTAATTTTCCATCATCCAGAGCAGGGAAAAAAAAAACATCAGCGAGGTTTTGTTGTTGCTAATTTCTGGGAATTCCACAGGTTTTCCCTAAGAATGAAGGATATTCCTGGGATTTTTACACCGGTGTCCCATAAACACAGGGAAAAGGTGAAGTTTGGGATGGGAAAAGTGATTTTTTTTATCAATTTATTCATGAAAAGAATTCCTCCCTTTTCCTCAGTTTTGTATTTCTGTTTATTTCCTTCATCCTAAAGAAATTCCCAGGGATTCCTGGTTCACATTCCAGTTTTTTCTGCTGGATCTCCACAGGATCCACCCTTTTCCCATGGAGGAACAAAGCGAACTAAACAAAAATATCCAAATATTTTTGGGGATTTAGGCACATTTCGGAGCTCTGGAATGGGAATCGGGGCTGAAAAACAAGGAGAAATTCCAGCACGTGGAAATCCGAGGCCGGTATCCGGAATTCTCGGTGCTTATCTTGTCCTGGAAGATAAAGATATTTTTAAGAATTCGAGGAAAAAAGAACAAACAATTCCCCTGGGAATCATCCTCATCTCATCAACAACGAGAGCTGCCAAAACACCGGGAATCATCCCAAAATCCCGGCGATGGAGAAAACACGGGAAGCAGTCCCTGGCACCTGGAGCCAATCCAGGTCAGAAAATTCCCTATAAAATATTCCCAATTCCCTCAGGAAATCAGGAGGAAAGGCCCAGTTTCATCCCGGTACGGAGACGCGGCTTTTCCGTCCCTCCATCCCATGGGAATGGCCAAGAGACGAAGCCATTCCTGAATTTTTGGGCTCAGCTCCAGATTCCCACAGAGTTCGAATCCTGTGGCAAAGGACCTTTGTTCCTTCCAGGATGGAGATCCCATTCCGTTTGTCTTTCCCGAAATATTCCAAGCCCCACGGCAGGGGTGGAAGGGCCCCCAGTGGATGATGCCACCCAAACTCATCGGCAAATCCCAGGAATGTCGGTTTCCAGGGAATCACAAACTTCCATCTTCACCTTTCCAAACCCATTAAAAATCAATTTGCTTCCCAACCCTATTCCAGTTTTCCAGCTTCCCGGTTTTCCGCGCTCTTGTGTCCTCTCTGGTGGAAAAAGTCGGTTCCCATCGGAACGGGAATTTTCCATCAGTGGGTTTGGATTAAGGATGGAAAATATCCCGAAACAACAGGCAGGGACCATGGATCGGGATTACTTCGGTATCAAAAAGTGGGAACCAGTTGGAAAATTCCAAGCTCAAAGGTAAATGCCTTAAGGGAAAAAAAAAATTGGATCCTAAAAAATAAATGGTTCCTGATCTTTGGTGTGAAAAACTGGGAACCAGTTGGAAAATTCCAGGTTCAAAGGTAAATTCCTTAAGGAAAATGCCTTAAGGAAAATTCCTTAAGGAAAATTCTAGGTTCAAAGGTAAATTCCTTAAGGAAAATGCCTTAAGGAAAATGCCTTAAGGAAAATGCCTTAAGGAAAATGCCTTAAGGAAAATTCCTTAAGGAAAATTCCAAGTTCAAAGGTTAATGCCTTAAGGGAAAAAAAAATGGATTCTAAAAGGGAAAAATAGAAATAAAGGGAAAAAACCCCAAACTAAATCGAGTTTGGGGTTTTTTTTTAGTTTATTTATATTTTGTTAAATTATATCTTGGAACAGAATTCCCGAAAAACCGGGATGTGACTCCCACTTAACCCAGAATCAAAAGTCACCACAGCACAGCCAGGTCAGCTCCAAAACCAAACCAAAGCCGGGCCTAAAAATAAACCAGAGCCGAGGGGAAGGACTAAAAACAAATAAAACATCCAGACCAAATCCGAGCGCAGCTTTTCCTGGGAAATCAGAACAGATGGATCGGTCGAGTCCTTCCCCAGGGGCTGAGCGGGGAGAAAACCCAGGGAATGGCGGGGAAAGGCAGCGGGAGCCTTTAAAAAACCGGGATAAACCCAGCCAGGAAATCCTGGGAATAAAACCCAGCTCCTTTGTGAGGGCGAGACGGAGAAACCCTCGGTGGTGCCGTGGTTTGGATGTGCCGGACAAAACTCCGGCTTTTTCCTGGAAAACCAATCCATTGTCGGGAGGCGGATTTGTGGAAAACCACTAATTGTACTAATTATACTAATTATACTGTAATTTTCTCTCGTCTCTCTCAGCCCCTTTTGGGCTGAATTCTTTTGGGATCCTCCCTCGTGGGGAGTCTCACTTATCTCAGTCCTAATTATTCGAAGAAAACTCCCCGGGGCTCATTAAAATCTTAAAATGAAATAAAATTAAAATTAATATTTAAAATTAAATAAATCGTGTTTATTAGAAGTTTTATTAAAAAACTTGGCAGATCCATCCAGACTTTCTGCACAAGCTCAACTCACCAAAAACTGGCACATTTTGCTCTGATGGTAAAAAATGGCCCCAAACCACGCGGCCGCTTCACCTTTATTTCTATTTTTACCCATTAACTACCAAAAGTGTATTGTTATTATATCTTAACAATTAATTACATAATTAAAACTGCAACTAACTCTAAACCAATCACTCTTTGTGCTCCTAAAAGCTGCACAATTATGGAGAAGAAGGAAGAAGAAGGATTAAAAATTACACCTTTTTTTCCTCTGCCTTTACTCCGTGTGTGAAACCCTAGAATAGATTAATATAATATAATATAATATTATATTAATATTATATAATATATAATATAATAATATATAATATAATATAATATAATATAATATAATATAATATAATATAATATAATATAATATATTATAATATGATATGATATAATATTATAATATTATAATATATATATTATAATAATATAATATAATATTATATAATATTATTATATATATAATATATAATATATAATATAATATAATATAATATAATATAATATAATATAATATAATATAATATTATATTATATTATATTATATTATATATTATATATTATATATATATTATATTATTATATATTATATATAATATATATAATAATAATATATAAAATAGATAATATATATTATATTATTATAATATTATAATTATATTTTATAATATAAATATAAATATATATAATTTTATATTTTATTATATACCCTAGAATATATTATTATAATATAATATAATATAATATAATATAATATAATATAATATAATATAATATAAATATAATATAATATAATATAATATAATATAATGTAATGTAATATAATATAATATTAATATTAATATAATATAATATTATATAATATTATATTATATTATATTATATATTATATATTATATTATATATATATCTTATATTATTATATATTATATATAATATATAATAATATATAGAAAATAAATAATATATATTATATTATTATAATATTATAATTATATTTTATTATATATAATATAATATATATAATATAATATTTAATATAATAAATAGATTTTTTCTATATAAAATCTATATTTTCACCTCAGTGATAAATGTAAAATTTTTCTACTTTCTACTTAATTTTTTACAAATTTTTTGCTTTCTCAGGGATATTTGGAAGCTTTTCTGTCAATATTATATAGGATTGATAAAAAATATTTTAAAGAATTGAATAGAGAAATGTCTCTACATTTCTGGACCCCTACATACACAGCTAGAGGTGATTCCTGATTCCTTCTTATCTCTTTCCCTCCTGTTTTTTCTCCCCTCTCCCATTGGCTCAGCTCTAATTCCTTGTTTTTTTTAGGAGTCTGGGAGCAGGGATTTGTACGGGAAATATTCCTTCTTGGGAGTTTCCAGGAAATCCTAAAGGAACGAGGGCTCGGAAATCCGGGAGGAGACTCACCTGGCCTCAGTTAGCCATGATGTGCTTCACAAAAGCTGGGAAAAAAGAGGGAAAGAAGGATCAGTTATTCCATGGAAAACATCATTAACCTCTCACAGATGGGGTTTATCAGGAGACTAAAGATAGACGCAAGGTTAGGCTAAAATCTGGAATTTTTGCTCTGTTTTTTCCATGGATTTCAAGATTCTTGGGAATATTTTAAGCTTTCAGGGATCCCAGGCACCTTCGTAGTTGATGCAGCCGTTGGCATCTTCCTGGCCAGCCATCAATTTGTCCACTTCCTCCTCAGTCAGCCTCTCCCCTGCGTGGAAAACAAAAATCCCCGGATCAAAATCCCGGATTTAGGAATTTAGGGATCAAAATTAGGGAAAATTAGGGATCAAAATCCCGGATTTAGCAATTTAGGAAGCTCCCGAGGAAGGCAAAAGAGAGGAGAGGGGGGAGGTTTCTCCTGGGGGGGAATTTGGGGTGCCAACCATGAGAAAAGTTCCTCTCGGAGTTGCAAACTCGATCCAAATTCCAAAGCTGACCCAAATCCGGGTGCAAATCTGAGAGTGAATTTGATCCCAAATCCAGAAAGACGGGAAAAATCTGGAAAGCCACGGGATATTATGGGAAAAACTCATTTTCCTAAGAATAAACTTGGTCTGAGTGCCAAATCTTGAAGGCTTGAGTCGGTTTTAACCAAGTCCTGATGAAAATACTCTCAGCAGAAACTCAGTTCCCCTCGGAGATTGAGGTTCTGGAAGATTCCAAGGTCAGATTTGGGATCTCAGGCATGGATCAGTGATGGATTTCATGAAATTTCATTTGATGATTGAAACATTTGGATTCTCTGGCCTCGTTTTGGCGAAGCGGAACCAAACCGAGGGAAGGGGTGGGGTTGGAAATTTCGGGATCGTTTTACGGCGGCGGGAATGAGATGTTTATCGGAGAAATAAAACACGAAGGGAAAAGAGGGAGGGATGGAAATTCCCAAGGGAAGTTTTTCCTCACCCAGCGTGGCCAGGACGTGGCGGAGCTCGGCTCCCATGACCGTCCCGTTCCCTTCCTTGTCGAACACCCGGAGCCCTTCCACGAAATCCTCGTAGGTTCCGGTGTCCTTGGTCTTGGCGATGTGCTGGAGCATGGGCAGGAAGGTCTCAAAGTCGATCATCTTGGAATTCATCTCTGGAAAACACGGGGGAAAAGGGAATTTGGAGGGATTCTGGGAGATTTGGGAATTAAATGTGGGATATCCAGCATGGGGTGGAAGATCTGTGGGCATAAACATTGGGTAAAGGGAGAGAAGAGCCTGGAAAGAAAAGTTTGGGAGGATTCTGGGAGAGTTGGGAATTAACCATGGAATATCCACAGTGAGGCCAGTGGTGATAAATGTTGGATTAAGGGATAGAAGAGCCTGGAAATGGAAGTTTGGAGGGATTCTGGGAGAGTTGGGAATTAACCATGGAATATCCACTGTGAGGGAAGAACCGTGGGGATGAATTCCAGGTTAAGGAAGAAAAGAGGGTGGAAAAGGAAGTCTGGAGGGATTCTGGGAGAGTTGGGAATTAACCATGGAATATCCACAGTGAGGCCAGTGGTGATAAATGTTAGATAAAGGGAGAGAAGAGCCTGGAAAGGAAAGTTTGGGAGGGTTCTGGGAGAGCTGGGAATTAAACCATGGAATATCCAGCATGGGGTGGAAGATCTGTGGGGATAAATGTTGGATAAAGGGATAAAAGAGCCTGGAAAGGAAAGTTTGGGAGGATTCTGGGAGAGTTGGGAATTAACCATGGAATATCCACTGTGAGGGAAGAACCGTGGGGATGAATTCAGGTTAAGGAAGAAAAGAGGGTGGAAATGGAAGTTTGGAGGGATTCTGGGAGAGTTGGGAATTAACCATGGAATATCCACTGTGAGGCCAGAGATGATAAATGTTGGATAAAGGGATAGAAGAGTCTAGAAATGGAAGTCTGGAGGGATTCTGGGAGATTTGGGAATTAACCATGGAATATCCACTGTGAGGGAAGAACCGTGGGGATGAATTCCAGGTTAAGGAAGAAAAGAGGGTGGAAATGGAAGTTTGGAGGGATTCTGGGAGAGCTGGGAATTAACCATGGAATATCCACCATGGGGTGGAAGATCTGTGGGGATAAATGTTGGATAAAGGGATAAAAGAGCCTGGAAAGGAAAGTTCGGGAGGATTCTGGGAGAGTTGGGAATTAACTGTGGAATATCCACTGTGAGGGAAGAACCGTGGGGATGAATTCAGGTTAAGGAAGAAAAGAGGGTGGAAATGGAAGTTTGGAGGGATTCTGGGAGAGCTGGGAATTAACCATGGAATATCCACCATGGGGTGGAAGATCTGTGGGGATAAACTTTGGGTAAAGGGAGAGAAGAGCCTGGAAATGGAAATTTGGGAGGATTCTGGAAAAGTTGGGAATGAACTGTGGGATATCCACTGTGAGGCCAGAGGTGATAAATTTTGGATTAAGGGATAGAAGAGCCTAGAAATGGAAGTTTTGAGGGATTCTTGGAGATTTGGGAATTAAACCATGGAATATCCAGCATGGGGTGGAAGATCTGTGGGGATAAATGTTGGATAAAGGGAGAGAAGAGCCTGGAAATGGAAGTCTGGGAGGATTCTGAGAGATTTGGGAATTAACCATGGAATATCCACTGTGAGGGAAGAACCGTGGGGATGAATTCCAGGTTAAGGAAGAAAAGAGGGTGGAAATGGAAGTTTGGGAGGGATTCTGGGAGATCTGGGAATTAACCATGGAATATCCATGATCACAGAACTGTGGGGATAAAAGTTGGATAAAGGGAGAGAAGAACACGGGAATACATGGAAAACATGGAATACTGAAGGATATCACTGCAGTCATTACAGATGTTCAGCTTTTGTGGCACAATCCATGTCCTTACATCCAGGTCATCCCTTTGTTTCTCTGGATGTGCTGGAAATCTCCATGTTTTTAGGAAAAACTCCTGAATTCCTCCATAAATACAACTTCAAAAGGCAAAAATTCATCATTTTAAAACCCATTGATGCCCAGGGCTGTTAAATTAATTAATTCCCTTCGATTTGGGACAATTATCTTGATTTCCAGATCAATTCTTCTTCCCTTTCAGAGGCTGTTCCGTATCCTGAGCTACTCCACACCCAGAAAACGGAGATCTTCTCCAGGAATAAATTTGGGATTTCCCTTTCCCAAAACAGACAGAGGAGGCCAGGTTATCAATTGAAATGGATTTTTGATTTATCTTCTTTTGGGATTTTTGACTAGAACCAAAATATTTTCTCCCAACTTCACCTGAGTACTTTTAGAAGAATGCCTGATAATTGGCAGAGTTGGTTTTGTAAAAGAACTGCTCAGAAAGAACTATTCATAAAATTTGCAGTATTTATATAATTTTTTAAGCTTTTTTCTCAAAAATTTAAGATTTATAAGGTTTTTATACTTCTGAGGAGTAGTGTCTGCTCCCCCCCTTTTTTTCTGTAATTAAAAGTAAGATATTTGATTTTTTTGTTATGAACGTGAAAAATCATTAAAATACATGCAGCAAATAATACTTTTACAGCAACCGAGGCCTTATTAAGATGCATAATTAATATTATAGGAGATTAAAATTAATTAACTCATCTATAATATGAATTAGTGAGTGCACAAAATATATTCTCATCCCAGAGCTGATAAATCGGTGACCAACCTTCAGGTTTGGGTCTGCCAAGCAATTTCATGACCTCGGCCTGGGTCGGGTTCTGCCCCAAAGCCCTCAGGACGTCTCCACACTGGGCGTAGGTGATTTTCATCTCCGACTTGGGGGTCCGGTCGAAGAGGGAAAACGCTTCCTTAAATTCTGGAAGGGAAAAAAGGTCAGGAGAAATTCATTCCACGCTCCAAAAATCCCATCGGGATTTTTCCCTCAGTGACAGCCTGACCGTTTGGTTTTGCGGTTTGGGAAAAATTTGGATGAGCTTTGTTATCTCCGATGTTTGCGTTCCTCCTTCCTTGGGTTTTCCGGTTCCACCGGGGAATGGAATCGGAGAGGTCAGAATGCTTCTCCCGTGGTATTTCCGTCTCAGTGAACATCGGAAAGTGTGGAAAACAGGAGCAATCAGCCTTGGGAGCTTTCCAGCTCCTCGGGAGCACTCAGGAAGGGCCAGGATTCAACAGCAGCTCTGCTCATCCAGGAAAGCGGACCTTTGATAAAACACTGGATGCTTTGAGAGCACTGAGCCAGCGCCCGGAGCTCCAGGAGCACCTCAAGGAGCTGGAAATGAGAGATGCCGGGAAAAAATACTGGGATTATCACCCAAAAAGCAGTGAATTGGTGGGGGAGGGTGAAGGTGTATGGAAAACCTTATCCCAGAATTCCAGAATTCCAGAATGGCTCAGGTTGGAAGGGACCGGAGTGGATCCTGCTCCAGCAGGGCCGTCCCAGAGCACAGGGCTCAGGATGACATCCCGATAATTCTGGAATATCCCCGGTCAGGGAGACTCCACAGCCTCTCTGGGCTCTGCTCAGGGCTGGGCACTGCCCAGGGCACAAGTTCTGCCTCCTGTGCCGGAGGAATTCCTGGGATCGGTCCCTGCCCGTTCCTCTGGTGCCATTGCTGGGCCTGGAGCAGAACCTGGGCCTGCTCTGACCCTCCCTGCACCCAGGGACAGCCAGGGACACCCACGGACCGCCAGGGACAGCCAGGGACAGCCAGGGACAGCCAGGGACAGCCAGGGACAGCCAGGGACACTCAGGGACAGCCAGGGACAGCCAGGGACAGCCAGGGACACTCAGGGACAGACAGGGACAGCCTGGGACAGCCAGGGACAGCCAGGGACAGCCAGGGACCGCCAGGGACACTCAGGGACAGCCAGGGACACTCGGGGACAACCAGGGACACTCAGGGACAGCCAGGGACACTCGGGGACAACCAGGGACAGCCAGGGACAGCCTGGGACACCCAGAGACCCCCAGAGACACCCAGAGACCCCCAGGGACAGCCAGGGACACTCAGGGACCCCCAGTGACCCTCAGGGACACTCAGGAACAGCCAGGGACAGCCAGGGACACTAGGGGACAGCCTGAGGGTCCCTCTCAGCTGTGTCTCCTCTCCAGGCTGAGCAGCCCCAGCTCTCTCAGCCTCTCCTGGGCACCGAGATGCTCCAGGCCCTTCCTGAGCTCCAGGAGCTCCTGTCCCTGCTGTGCTGAGGAGCCAGGGCTGGACACCCCAGAGGCGCCTCCAGGGTGGGATCCAGAGAATGGGATTTGCTTTTCCCTCAGGAAGTGGGACCAGGCTGGATCTCCTGCGTGGAGCTGGAAAAATTCCCTTCAGAGGTTTCCCACCTCCCCAGACCGAGTCCCTCACTGCTGTGAGGAGCAGGATCCTGGTGGAGCATTCCCACGGGACAGGTTCTCCTTCCCACCACTGATTTCACACAGATGTGGTGCTTGAGGACGTCAGATGTTGGACCTGGCAGTGTTGGGATCAGTGCTATTAAGGATCTTTTCCAAACAGAACAATTCCGTGATTCTCATGGAGTCAGTGCAGGATCCAGCACAGACTTCCCCACACACTCCTGCTCCTCAGGCTCTGCTTTCCCTGCTGGAATGGCAGGGTCACAGGAGCATCCCAGGGAGCAGCAGCAACAGGCTGGTGTCCTTCAACTTCATCCTTTATCCTTTAACTTCATCCTTTATCCTTTATCATTTGTCCTTTAACTTCATCCTTTATCCTTTAACTTCATCCTTTATCCTTTATCATTTATCCTTTAACTTAATCTTTTATCCTTTATCATCTATCCTTCAACTTCATCCTTTATCCTTTAACTTCATCCTTTATCCTTTATCATTTATCCTTTATCCTTTATCCTTTATCCTTTATCCTTTATCCTTTAACTTCATCCTTTATCCTTTAACTTCATCCTTTATTTTGTAACTTTATCCTTTATCCTTTATCCTTTATCATTTATCCATTATCATATATCCTTTATCCTTTAACTTCATCCTTTATTTTTTAACTTTATCCTTTATCCCTTATCCTTTATAATTTATCTTTTAACTTTATCCTTTATCATTTATCCTTTATCCTTTACCCTTTAACTTTATCCTTTACCCTTTATCCTTTATTCTTTAACTTCATCCTTTATCCTTTAATTTTATCCTTTATTCTTTATTCTTTATCCTTTATCCTTTATCCTTTATCTTTTAACCTCATCCTTTATTCTTTAACTTCATCCCTTATCATATATCCTTTATCCTTTAATTTTATCCTTCATCATTTATCCCTTATCCTTTATCATTTATATTTTGACTTTATCCTTTATCATTTATCCTTTAACTTTATCCTTTATCTTTATCCTTTATCCTTTATCCTTTAATTTTATCCTTTATCCTTTATCCTTTAATTTTATCCTTTATCCTTTACCCTTTAACTTCATCCTTTAACTTCATCCTTGATCCTTTAACTTCATCCTTTATCCTTTAACTTCATCCTTCATCCTTTATCCTTTATTCTTTAACTTTATCCTTTAACCTTTATCCTTTATCCTTTAATTTTATCCTTTATCCTTTAACTTCCCTGTTATCCTCGATTTCCCAGGGCACCATCCACAGCTGATCACAGAAATCCTTTTGGCTTTAAACCCCTGGATCTGCCGCTACTTTTCCGCCTTTATTTCCTTCCCACTTTTCCGAACTCCAGGAGATCATCCTCTTTTCCCTAAATCCTGATTTATCCCACCATTCATCCACACACCCTGCACCCCGGATTTTCTCCATCTTCCCCAACTGCCTCCCTTCATCCCATCTCCCTCTTTTTCCTTTCCTTCTTTCCCTCTGTCCTCCCTTCTTTGATTTTCCCTGGATTTTCCTGGATTTTTCCTGGATTCTCCTCTCTCCCTCCCTTTCCATTTTGATCATTCCACTCCAATTTTCCTCATTTCCTTCCTCACCCAACACTTCCACACAAGACTGAGCTTTCTCATTTGGGACTAATTAACGTTCCCTTGTTTTCTTCTTCCCGCTCTCCTCTTTCCTCCTGGAATTTTCCTCCCTCTCCTGGATTTTCCCTCCTGTCCCCGGGCAGATCCCCGATCCCTTTCCAGTCCCTCATTCCAGCAGAGGGCAATCGTGGATTTTCCTGGGATTCTTGCTGTGGAATGGGGGCAGAGATTCCCTGCCCAGCTCCTTTCCTGGTGCTCGCGGGTCAGGAATAACGGGAAATATTCCCACCTCCCTGAGCTCCTCATCCATCACCCCCGAGCGCTGAGCACCATCTCCCAAAGATTCCCAATCCAGCAAAATTCCTGTCTCAGGCTCAGATTTCCAAGGGTTTGTTCCTTTTCTTTTTTCCTCCCTCCTATTTTAATCTTTTCATTTGCATTTGCTGACTCCACGAAATTCCCGTCCAAGCTCCAAAACCACCTCGGTGTCCTTCGCCCTCCCTCTGGCCAGGAAACCTCTGGAAGGATATTTTCGGATTCCCTAATTACTGCCTCTCTGCCCGCCTGGAACAGCTCCCTTTTCCCTCCCTTCCCAGAAATTCCGGGAGCTGGAGAGGCCCAAATCCAGGGATCTCAGAGGACTTTGCTACCAGGGATGGGACACATAAAAATGGGGGTGGAATTCACCCCAGAGCATCAGTTCTTGTCCTGGAGCAACATTTTGGGGGCAAAAATATCCAGGAATCCTTTCAGGGAATCTTTTTGTTCCACACGACTTTTCCCTTGGGGAAAAAAAGAGAAGGAATTTGGGAAGGAAGGAATTTAGGAAGGAATTTAGGGGGAAGGGAAGGGAAGGTGCGGGAAGGGAAGGTGCGGGAAGGGAAGGGAAGGGAAGGTGCGGGAAGGGAAGGTGCGGGAAGGGAAGGGAAGGTGCGGGAAGGGAAGGGAAGGGAAGGGAAGGGAAGGGAAGGGAAGGGAAGGGAAGGGAAGGTGCGGGAAGGGAAGGGAAGGGAAGGGAAGGGAAGGGAAGGGAAGGTGGAAGGGAAGGGAAGGGAAGGGAAGGGAAGGGAAGGGAAGGGGAAGGGAAGGGAAGGAAGGGGAAAGGAAGGGGAAGGAAGGGAGGGGAAGGAAAGGGAAGGGAAGGGAAGGGAAGGGAAGGGAAGGGAAGGGAAGGGAAGGGAAGGGAAGGGAAGGGAAGGGAGGAAGGGAAGGGAAGGGAAGGGAAGGGAAGGGAAGGGAAGGGAAGGAAGGGAAGGGAAGGGAAGGGAAGGGAAGGGAAGGGAAGGGAAGGGAAGGGAAGGGAAGGGAAGGGAAGGGAAGGGAAGGGAAGGGAAGGGAAGGGAAGGGAAGGGAAGGGAAGGGAAGGGAAGGGAAGGGAAGGGAAGGGAAGGGAAGGGAAGGGAAGGGAAGGGAAGGGAAGGGAAGGGATATCCATCCCAGAGGATGGGATTCCTACTGCTTTGGGAAATTGGGAAATCCAACCTTCCTGGGACACCGGGATCCTCCTCGGCTCAGCAGGGCAAGACAAAGGGAGGTGTCAATTAAACATCTCTCCTCTCTGATCAATTTAATTAACCTGTTCTAATTAACCCCTTCCCTGATCCCAAGGGTTTAAAGAGCAAAGGCAAATCCTTCCAGATGTTTGATTCCATCCATCCATTTTCCCATAAAAGCCAGGCTGATTTTTGAGGGAGAAGGGAACAGCTGCAGCCCCAGGGTTCCCAGGGCTTCAGGCAGGAGGGTTTGGGATCAGTTTCTCGAGCTGCCACAAAGGGTTTGGAAATGAATGCCGATGTTTGGCTTTGGAAGGATAAAGAAATTCCACGCTTGGCGTTACGTGCTGGATTCGGGAGAGCTGGAACACATTAAGTTCTGAGGGAAGGCAGGAAAAATTTCCTGAAGGAGAATTGAGGGTTTTCCTTTGAAAATATTGATATCTGTGGGTTTTTCCTGAAGAAAAACCTGTCTTTGGGCTGGGTTGGGGGTGCAGCTGCTGGAAATGGGACACAAATTCCCTGCTTTTCTTTCAGAGCGAAGAATTTTGAGGAGGAGCGGAAGGAAAACCAGAATTCAAGCTCAGCCTTTCCAAAGTTCTTCCAGTATCCCAGCCCTGCTCATCCCAGCACTTCCCAGGGATGGATTTACTGAACGCGGGAGAGAAAAATCTTCCTCACCTTCGATCTGGTCGGGGCTGAATTCCACCTAGAAGAGACAAAAACAAGATAAGAGAACTGATAAGGAGGGAAGAACGATGCAGATAAGAAGAAATCGGTTCCATCTCCGTTTTATGATCCCGGCGGGGTCAGGAGGTCCATGAAGGATTCACCTCCCACTATCCCAGGTTGCTCCAAGCCCTTCCCAGCCTTGGACACTCACTCACAGGAGAAGTTCAGGTTGGATATTGGGAAAAAATCTTCCCAGAAAAGGTTGTCCAGGCCTGGCCCAGCTGCCCACGGCCATTCCTGGAGGGATTTTAGATCCATCTGGATGTGGCACCTGGGGACAGCGACAGCCTCGGCAGCGCTGGATTAATTCTTGGATCTGACGATCTTCGAGGACTTTTCCGCCCTAAATGGATCCATGACTCCACATTCCCTCTTTTCCTGGGAAGGACACTGGGATGGCTTCCCTTGGGATTTTGGTTGTGGGAAATATCCCAGCAGAAGGGAAACTGAGTTTTCCCTGGCATTTTTTTCCCGTTGGGAATGAAGGTTTCAAAGCCAGGACGTTCCAATCCCAGCCTCGCTCTCCCCAATGGTGGGGTTTGGTCCAAATCCATATGGGAGACAGAGAAATTCCCATTTTTTTTTTGTCCTGCCCTGACGTACAGACAACGCCACACATTCCGTGAGGATCCAAACCCAAACCTTTCCATCGGCGTGATCCCAGCTTTCCTCATCTCCAGCCTTCAGGGAATCATCACCTGATGGCATCAGCTGGATCCCGATGCCTCCAGATTCTTTCCCTGATTTTGCCCTGGAGGCTCCAGGAGGGATTAACTCCACCCTTGGCCCCTCTGACGTCATTCACGGCTTCCAATCTCCCGGAATTTTTCTCGATCCCAAAAAACCCCGTCACTCCACACTAAGGCTAAGCCTGACATCAGCCCTATTAATAAATCTGTTCTCACCCGGCAGGCGGGAGCGGAGCCGGGGGAAGCGTTTCGACAACGGAGCCTTTCCAAGAGCCAAACAACATTCCTGGTTTTTCATAGGACACTGAGGAATCCGGGGATGAACGGCAGGGATTGGGAGGAAGAGGAGGTTGGATTTTAGGGGGTTTTTCATTGATTTAATTTGTTGAGGGGTTTTTGTGGGATTTTGTTGTTGTTGTTGTTGTTCTGGGGAGGTTTTTCCCGTTCCCTCGGGTCGCTGCTTCAGGAGACAGAAATGCGGGAGCAGGAAGGAGGCCAGGAAAACCATCGGGATCGGGATCCTGAGGTTGAGGTTATGTTTGCATTTCGCCGTCGCGTGGGTTTTTTTTTTTTTCTTGCACTAAAACCTTTTTAATCTCATTAATCCACAACATTCCCATCATCCCCTCTCCCGTCACTTTCCACAGGCATTTGGATGGAGATAAAACTCCTCCAGCGCTCTGGGATGAGCATTGATCCAGTCTCCAAGAGCTCCAGCTGATCCAAAGGAAAAGGGAGCAAAACCAGGAATCAACCCTTAATTCCAGCTTGGATTCCAAGGAGAAATATCTCAGGAATAGGAAAATTGTCAAGGTCACGCAGAGGTTGCTGCTGCATGAAAATCCCACAGAATTATTCCTTATTTCTGGTCTGCACTTAAAATTCCGGAGGGCAGGGATGGATGGGATATTGGGAAGGAATTCCTGGCTGGGAGGGTTGGGGGGAGCTGGGATGGAATTCCCAGAGCAGCTGTGGATGCCCCTGGATCCCTGGCAGTGCCCAGGGCCGGGTTGGATGGAACTTGGAGCAGCCTGGGATAATGGGAAGTGTCCCTGCCCTGGCGGAAGTGGATTGGGATGATCCTTAAGGTCCCTTTTAACCCAAAATTCCTGGGATTCTATAATTTTCCACAGGGAAATTTTAGCTCCTTTGGAAGTGGGACTGAGAGGGATTCTTTTGGGAATGCTGTGCCTGCCAGTGTCAGGAAACAGAGGCAGAGCTCTCCTGTCACCACATTATCCCATTATCCCGCTATCCCATTATCCCGCTATCCCGTTATCCCGTTATCCCGTTATCTCATTTATCCCATTTTATCCCGTTATCCCATTTATCCCGTTATCCCATTATTCCGTTATCCCATTTATCCCGTTATCCCGGTGTCCCTTGGGCAGCTCATCCCTCTTTATTTCTCGGGACAGTTCCAAGACAAAGGCCGGAATATTTCAAAGAGCTCCTGGAGCTGGATTTTTCAGGAGCCGGAAAAGCCCAAGGATGGAGGGGACTTGCTGGGGCCTGGCAGTTGGAATTATCCCATGGAATTTTTCCATCCCTGGGTTGGGATTTAAAGGAATGATTCAATCCATCTCTCCCAAGAAAAACTCCCCCAAATCAATTTGTTCATCCCAAGGGAACGGGATTTTTCCCATTCCCTTTTCCCAGCCTCAGGTGCAGCTCTTCTGCCCATGGAACGCTCCAAACTCCGGAGCTGAAATCCAGCAGGATTCACCATTCCAGGTGCCCTGTTTCCCCTGGCTGCTCCCAGTTTTCCCCGGATACTTTTCCATCTTTCCACGCAGAAAAACAAAAAAGGAAAGAAACTTTTCCTTTCCAGGGTTTTCCAGGGACAACAGATTCCACGCAGCCTTGAGATCCCAACGCTCCCCAAAAATAACATTTTCCCCAGGAAAGCATGGAAAACGCGACCATCACGGATAACTCCCTATGGAAAACCACGTCCCTTCCAGGTCTCCACGTGGATTTTTTTATCCCAGTCACCAGACCTGGAACAACGTCACCTCATTCCAACTTTAGCCGCTGAAATGCCGGCACCCAAATTCCCGAATTCCCGTCTCATCCCCCTTTATCCCAGCTCAGCGTCTCCCAGGGGTGACTCAGTCCACCCGGATACAGGAGTTTGGTGCCATCCCAAGGGATGAACTTCCAGGGATTTTCTCCCTGTTCATTATTGAGGATTTCGATCCGGTGATCCCTTTTCCCGTGGTTAAAGGAGCCGTTCCCACTTTCCGTGTCCTTAAAAATCATAAATCAATCCTGGATTTCAGATCCTTTTCCATGGAAGCAAAATATATTCCTGGGAAAATTAAAGAGCTTCCAGGTGGGAATGACTTAAATGTTTGGAAAAGATAAAATTTTTTTGTTGCCAAATCTTTTCAGGACAATTTATTCCTCAAAATAAAAAGTTCAGGGATCATCCTAGAAAAACACTTCCTTAAAAAAAAAAAATCCAAGGAAATGAGCTCATCTCTTCTGGAAAAGGCAGAAACAAATCCCCCAAAACATTTTTGGATGAGCTGCAAACAACATCCAATCGCACCCGCGCTCGGAAATTCGGGAAACCTTTGGAAAGCCGGAAATTTTGGAGTGTTGGATCAAATCCGACGGGAACGGGCATGTGAGAATAGCCAAAGAATTTGGGATGATGGCTTTGGATAAGGGATGGATCCCACATTTAGAACTGGCGTCCCAACTGACACAAAAGACTGGGAGCGTCCAGAGGTGAGAGAAAAAAAATTGGGAATCTCCAAAATAATTCCAGGCACCAAAGAAAATCCTGGGATTGTTATCAGGATTGGGAGAAGCAGGAATATTCCACAAGGGGCACCTTTCCCTACCCCAGGAATATTTTGATTTTGAGACTTTCCAGGGGTTAAAAAAAAAGCCTCAAAATTCCAAACAAAACCAATAAAATCCGGGAATAAATAGAAATTAAGATATTCCCATAAAAAAGATGGATTTTGGAACATTTTGTTTGGATGCAATGTTGTTTTTCCAACTTTTTTATCCATTATGGATAAAAACTATGGAAATTATGGAAAAGATGATGGAAATAGGAATGGATTTCATCCTGCAGTGCAGAAATTGGGATATTTGGAGAATTCCAACCCTCATTAACGCATTTTTCCAAACATTGGGAAGGGATTTGGGGCCCCAGCAGAGCTGAATTTATGGAGCAGGAATTCACATAAACCGACAAGGACATTCCTGATCAAATTAAAGAATTCCCAGGAAAACTTCTTTAGGAAATATCCCCTCCCTTTTCTAAGAGGTCGGGAAAAAAATGCCCCAGACTCCAACCCCGTGTTTTCCAATTTCCCTGATCCAATATTTGGGAATGGGATATTCCCTGCAGAGTTGAAGGGATGCTCTCACAGCGGCACTGGATTGGGATTTGTTTATTATTCGGGAATTCCCGAGGAAATTTTAGCACCTTAAAAACGGGATCAGAACTCCAGAATTTATGGAATATTTCTATTGTACGTAACCTTCATCATTCCAAACGGTGCCGAAGGAGGAAAATCAAAATTTCCATAAAAAAAAAATAAAAGAATTTTCCCAAATAATTGTGCAGAGTCATTTTTTAAAATGCAGGAATTGATTTTTTTTTTCCCAGGATAAAAATAAAATTTGCGGAGCGCGGAATTGTTTTGATTAAAAAAGGAAGATTTTTTTTTTCTGGGGGGGGGATTTTTTTTTAATGGCAGCTCATCCTTGATCCCACAACATCCCAGAATCCCAGTGGATATTCCCACAAAGTCACGGTGTCCCCCCTGTGCCTCCAAGGGAAGTGATTCCCTTTCTCCCAGTCCTTTTCCAGCTCTGGAATGTTGAGCACAGAGGTGTCGGAGAGAGCTGGATCCCGTCACAAACCTCTTCCCCAAGGTCACGGAATTGCTCTGGGAGCGCCAACTCTGGAGTCATTCCCTTCAAAACTTCCCTGAAACTGAATTCCTTGGGATTTGATTCCTTGATGTGTTACAAATCACTGCTTTTCCCAGCAGGATTTACAGGGAATTTGGGATTCGAGGAAGGAAAAGGCCCTTCCAGTGCTCCCTTTGTCCCAAATCCTGAGCTTGGTCCCACGTGGAAGAGCAGAAGGATTTAACCAATGAGGAGACAAAGCAACTGATTCCCTGTCTCACGGAATTCCCACGTTTTCCTGAGGGGAAAATGCTTTTTGAGGATCCAGAGATATTTATCCATTGGGAATGTCCAGCTTGGAGAAGGGAAAGATCCAGGGAGAGCTCAGAGCCCCTTGCAGGGCCTGAAGGGGCTCCAGGAGAGCTGGAGAGGGACTGGGGACAAGGGATGGAGGGACAGGACACAGGGAATGGCTCCCACTGCTTGGATGGGATATTGGGAAGGAATTCCTGGCTGGGATGGAATTCCCAGAGCAGCTGTGGCTGCCCCTGGATCCCTGGAAGTGCCCAAGGCCAGGCTGGAGCAGCCTGGGATGATGGGAGGTGTCCCTGCCCATGGAATGGGATGGGATATAAGGTCTGTCCTAATCCAAACCATTCCAGGATTCTGGGATTCCCTGATTCTGGGATTCTCTGCTCCAAATTCCCACGAAAAAGAGATCCTGCAAAGCTGCTCTTCTTTTTCCAGAGGCAGTGCCCTTTCCCAAAGGACAATTCCAAAGGGACAATTCCCAAGGGACAATTCTCAAAGGAAAACCCTTTTTTCCCGAAGGACAATTCCCAAAGGACAACCCTTTTTCCCAAGGGATAATTCCCAAAGGATGATTCCCAAGGGACAATTCCCAAAGAACAACCCTTTTCCCCAAAGAACAATTCCCAAAGGAAAACCCTTCTTCCCATGGGACAATTCCCAAAGGACAATTCCCAAAGGAATTTTTTCCCAAAGGACAATTCCCAAAGCACAATGCCACGCTAAGACATCCTCCCGTGCCTCGCAGCGTTTATCCCTCGCGGGACATTTCCCGTTCGGCACAAACCCGTTCCCAGCTGATTTTTCAGGATCCAAATTCCCGGTATCCAGCTCCATCTCCACCTACTTTGACCGAAGCCGGGTTAAATTCCACTTCTTTCTTGGGCTCTGGTTCGGCCGGCTTAGGCGCCGGCTTGGGCTCTTCCTTCTTAGGCTCGGCCTTCTTAGGCTCGGGCTTCTTGGGAGCCATGGCTGATTTGGGAAGGAGAGGCTGGGAAAGGCTGGGAAAGGCTGGGAAAGGCTGGGAAAGAGAGGAGCTGCCGCAGGAGAATTCCCGGCCTGGGGTGGGTTTTTATCCCCTCTGGAAGTGCCGCCTTGTCCCTCCCCGAGCCGTCACATGCCGGAGCTCACAATGGGGGCACGGCTATAAAAGGACAAGACTGGCCCCGGCTATTTTGGATCCTGCCCTTGGATCCGGCATTGTTCTCAATTAACACTTCCATGGAAAAGAGATTTTGGGGGGGTTTAGGCCGAGCCTGGCTCCGGCTCAAACATTTTTGCCGTGCGGGGACGAGGGGGAGGCTGGGTTACGATCCAGGTGCTCCATTGGCTTTGACCCTGGCCAGGGCCATCCCGTGTGACATTCCCAGCTCCCGAGTGACATTCCCAGCTCCTGAGTGACATTCCCAGCTCCCTTCTCCAGCCTGGATGGCCCCCCTGGCCTTTGTCATGCAAAGATAAGCCCGGGTTTATATTTAGAGCCGAGGATGCGGCTTTAGGGAAGCTCAAGCATCCGCACGGTGTCAGCTGGCGCGGGCAGAATTCCTCCCTCGGATCACACGCTGCCCTTCTCCCGGGAAGGGACCCAAAAATCCTGGATTGCTTTGAGGAAAACTCATCCAGGAGCAGGGAAAAGGCAGGCACGAAGGGAAGGGGCAGCGCTGGAAGTGCATCCTCAGAGCTGGGATTTTCCAGGCCTTTTTAGGGACTCGAGTGCCAAATTCCTGTCCCAAGGACCGAGATAAGAGCGGCTGCTTGAAGCTTTCCTAATCTCAGACTCACTTGGATCGGGTAACTTGGATTTGCTTCCCCTCGAAGCAAAATGCAGGGAATCATTCCCAGATTTATGTCGTTTTCCCAGGATGTTTCCCATTCCCAGGTCATTTCCAGGAGGACCCAGGGCCACTTGCACGTTCCTTGGATGACTTTTATTTTCCCAAAACACCTGGAAGGAAGCAGCCACCAAATCCCAGTGTTTTTGGGAGGGGATCCAGGCTGGAATTCCAATAAATATCAGTTCAATTATAAATCTCTTGGAATTCCTTTGGATTTCATCCTGGATATCCATGATCCATATCCCTTTAATCTGCTTTTCCCGGATCCGCCCCTGCTTCCCAGATTTCCTTCAGGTGCCAAAGCCCCACCGGAAAAGTTTTCCTGCAGGTTTCTCTTTTCCATTTTCCCATTATTTTCTGTCCCAACAGGAATTAGGACAGGGAAGTTTCTGGTGATTCCGAAGGGATCCCCGCAAACTCTGCACGCTGGAGGTATCCAGAAAAAAACAGAACCACGGGATCGCTGAATCCATGGAATGGTTTGGGCTGGAAGGACCTGGGAATTCCTTTATCCCACGCCAATGGACACCTTCCATTAAAACGAAATATTCCAGCCTGGCCTGGAAAACTCCCAGGGATTGGGAAAAATAACAGAAATAACAGGAATCATTCCTTGTTTTCACATCCTGGAAAAGTTTTCCCCTCTAATTCCTGCATTGGAATGAGTCGTGCCTGGAAAACTGGGGGAGCTTTTACAGATCCCGAGAAATCCCAGGGATTTATTTCACCACGCTCCCTATAAACTCCTCAGTCCGCATCTCTGGAATCAGATCCAGGGAATTTCGGATTCTGCTCATTTAGAGCAGCAAAATTCCAGTGAAAATGAATTATTTGGGATCAGCTGCAGCCACAGGGACGGGTTTTACACATTTAAAAAAAGCCACCAGGCCACATTCCCGAATGGAAAACAGCCCTGGAAAACTTCAGGCCATTAAGATGCCAGCAGGATCTCAGCAGCAGCTCGGGATCATCACCTCCACCTCTGCCAGATAAGAGCCCGGAAAAATCGGGAAAGACGGATTTGCCTTCCCTCCCAAATCCCACAAATCAGATTTCCCTTCTCTCCCAAATCCCAAAAATCACATTTTCCTTCTTTCCCAAATCCCACAAATCAGATTTCTCTTCTCTCCCAAATCCCAAAAATCAGGTTTTCCTTCTCTCCCAAATCCCAAAAATAAGATTTTCCGTCTCTCCCAAATCCCGCAAATCAGACTTCCCTTCCCTCCCAAATCCCAAAAATAAATCAGATTTCCCTTCTCTCCCAAATCCCACAAATCAGATTTCTCTTCTCTCCCAAATCCCAAAAATCAGGTTTTCCTTCTCTCCCAAATCCCACAAATCAGATTTCCCTTCTCTCCCAAATCCCATAAATAAATCAGATTTCCCTTCTCTCCCAAATCCCAAAAATAAATTGGATTTCCTTTCTCTCCCAAATCCCATAATCAGATTTCCCTTCTCTCCCAAATCCCAAAAATAAATCAGATTTCCCTTCTCTCCCAAATCCCAAAAGTAAAACAGATTTTCCTCCTCTCCCAAATCCCACAAATCAGATTTCCCTTCTCTCCCAAATCCCACAAATCAGATTTCCCTTCCCTCCCAAATCCCAAAAGTAAATCTGATTTCCCTTCCCTCCCAAATCCCAAAAATCAGACTTGACTTCTCTCCCAAATCCCACAAATCAGATTTCCCTTCCCTCCCAAATCCCAAAAGTAAATCAGATTTCCCTTCTCTCCCAAATCCCACAAATCAGATTTCCCTTCTCTCCCAAATCCCAAAAATCAGGTTTTCCTTCTTTCCCAAATCCCACAAATCAGATTTCCCTTCCCTCCCAAATCCCACAAATCAGATTTCCCTTCTCTCAAATCCCATAAATAAATCAGATTTCCCTTCTCTCCCAAATCCCAAAAATCAGATTTTCCTTCTCCCAAATCCCATAAATAAATCAGATTTCCCTTCTCTCCCAAATCCCAAAAATAATCAGATTTCCCTTCTCTCCCAAATCCCAAAAGTAAATCTGATTTCCCTTCTCTCCCAAATCACAAAAATCAGACTTCCCACCTCTCCCGAATCCCACAAATCAGGTTTTCCTTCTCTCCCAAATCCCAAAAATAAATCAGACTTCCTTTCTCTCCCAAACCAAATAAATCAAATTTCCCTTCCCTCCCAAATCCCAAAAGTAAATCAGATTTCCCTTCCCTCCCAAATCCCACAAATAAATCAGATTTCCCTTCTCTCCCAAATCCCACAGATCAGCCACACTGTGAGGGTTGGTTTGGGATTTTTTCCCCCCCTGTCCTCAGCTTTTTTTCCTACTAAAAAAGAAATTATAGGAAAGATGGTTGGAAAAAAAGGCTGGAAATCACCCCAGTCGGATTTTCAGGCAAAATTCCGGATTATCCAATATTTTCTCCTTGATATTTTTACATATTTATGGGAAAGAATATTCTGGAAGCGTCAACATCAAAAAGTTTTCGTATCCTGAGATTTTGTGGGAAGTCGCTTCTGCTTGGATTGGAAAATTCTGGATTAAAATCCCGCTTAAATCCTTTGGGATTTGATTTTGTTTCCTCCCGTCTGCTCCTCTCCTAAACCCGGGGCAATTCCATGGATTTTTGGGGAGTTTGTTGGTGAGGATCTGTGGACGGCCAAAATCCCTGCAGGATTCCAAGATTTCTTAAGTTCATTTAAATATCCCAAATCCACCCAAACCGGGAAAGCAGCTGATGGATTTTTAATCCCTGCAGGCACCAAACCTCAGCTGGGAGCAATTCCATGGATTTAAGATATTCCTTGGAAATCCTTCCACCAAATCTTTTCCTAAATCCTTCATCCATCTCTTGCAGGAAGATCTCAGCAGTTCCCAAAATACCCCAAATCCCTTTTTTTCCCTACAAAAGGATTTGGGGCAGAGGGTGGAGATTCCTCCTCAATTTTTCTGTGTCAAGGAGTTATCCCAGAATCCCACGGGAGAAGCCGGGATAGCTGGGAATTGTCTAAAATTCCCGGGATCCTCGGGGTAGGATAAGCTTCTCCAGGACTCAGCGAGACATTTCCCGCAAAACCCAAAAATAAACCCCAAAACCAGCTGGATTTAAGGAGTAGAAAATTAGGATCGAAGTGAAAACAGAACATTCCAAGATCTGGATCCTTAAAATTTGGGAATGCTGCCACACAGCGCCTCATGATCCCTGATAAGTCTGGCTGTCATATGGAGCGGGGCGCTGGAATGTCGGCTGGAATCAGGGAACAGCCCAGGTTGAAAATATCTGGAGTCGCATTTCATGGAAAAAAAGGACCTGGATGAGATTTTCTCCCAATTCCCGTCCTTTTCCGGCATTTTTCCACACTCCCCCTCAGGAGACTGGAGAGGGAATGGGAACTCCCTTTTTCCAAGGATTCCCATGGAATTCCTATGGAATATCGTTGTGGGCGATTAAAATCCCTTTATTTGGGGCCAAAACTCATCGGTTTCCAGACTTTTTATTCCTACCCCCTCTGAAAAGTTTTGGGATTTCTGCTCCAAATAAAAATCCGATTAATTCGGGATTTTCAACTCCGATTCTCCCTTCCAAAACATCCCTGGAAGGTCTCCAGACGTCTTTCAACGAGAGCTTGACGCGTCAAAGATGTTCCCGTTCCAACCCAAAAATCGTCGCGCAGCTTTTCCCGGCTAAGGAATTCTGCCCTTGGAATTGGGAGATGGCCACGGCTCGAGAGAATTAAAAAAAAAAACCCGTTTTTAGAAGATTTGTGACCCAAAAATGAGAATTTTTTGGGGCTTCTCCAGGCCCAGATGTTCTTGACAGATGTTGGATGAGGAAAAGCAGCTCCAAACCCCATCTGCTCCCCAACCCTTTTAGCGAAGCCAGTTGAAAACAGCAATTCCAAGTTTTCCAAAACGTGTTTTCCGAGATAATTATGGAAGAAAAATCCAAAGAGGTTTAAAAAATGAAAGGGAAATTATTTAGGGAAAAAAAAAAAAAGAGAAATCCAAAAAAAAAATAAAAAAAGGAAATCCAGATGGGGAATTTAAAACAAATTTCAATTTCTCTCCCAAGTTTTTTGCCGGATCTTCCCAGTTTTTCCATCCCTTCCTCAATGCCAGGGGGGTTCAAACAGGATAAGAAGGGAAGGGAGAAGGGAAAGTGTTGGATCCACGTGGAAAAAAGGATGAGGTGGGACCAGGAGAGGGGGTTGGGAGGCACAGAAATAAAGGGAAAAAATGGGAATTCCTGCTCCCGAATTCCACAGGGTGCTCGACCAATTTTATCCCTTTTTTTCTACAGGAATTTCAGCTCCCAAAAAAAAGATAAAAAATCCAACTCTTGCCTTTGGCCCAACTCTTCAGCTGCTCTAAATCAGCCACTTCCAAAACTTCCAGGGGAAAACGCTGATTTATCCCAGCTGCGGATACGGAGCGGGATCGGGAATCACCCGGCACAATCCATCCGTTCCTTCCCAACTTCTGGGATCAGGAATCATCCATCACAATCCATCCGTTCCTTCCCAACTTCTGGGATCAGGAATCATCCATCACAATCCATCCGTTCCTTCCCAACTTCTGGGATCAGGAATCATCCATCACAATCCATCCGTTCCTTCCCAACTTCTGGGATCGGGAATCACCCGGCACAATCCATCCGTTCCTTCCCAACTTCTGGGATCGGGAATCACCCGGCACAATCCATCCGTTCCTTCCCAACTTCTGGGATTGGGAATTATCCAACACAATCCATCCGTTCCTTCCCAGCTTCTGGGATCGGGAATCATCGGGCACAATCCATCCATTCCTTCCCAACTTCTGGGATCAGGAATCATCCATCACAATCCATCCGTTCCTTCCCAACTTCTGGGATCGGGAATCATCGGGCACAATCCATCCATTCCTTCCCAACTTCTGGGATCAGGAATCATCCATCACAATCCATCCGTTCCTTCCCAACTTCTGGGATCAGGAATCATCCATCACAATCCATCCGTTCCTTCCCAACTTCTGGGATTGGGAATTATCCAACACAATCCATCCGTTCCTTCCCAACTTCTGGGATCAGGAATCATCCATCACAATCCATCCGTTCCTTCCCAACTTCTGGGATCGGGAATCACACGGCACAATCCATCCGTTCCTTCCCAACTTCTGGGATCGGGAATCACCCGGCACAATCCATCCATTCCTTCCCAACTTCTGGGATCGGGACAACACGCGTTGGCTCCTCCCTGGGACGGGAAAAGAGGGATGAAAAATCCCACTCGAAAATCCCTTTTCTGTAGAAAATATCAGGTTAAAGATACCCAGCAGCAAAATCCAAGGGAAAAATGTGCTCTTTTCCATGGAAAACGGGTTTCTGATGGATCCTTGTGTGTGGAGGCAAGGAGGGGAAGGGATCCGGGTTTTGGAATTCCGTTGCTGCAAATCCAGTGAAAAATTCCAAAAGTCTGGAAAAAAAACCCCGATGGGATCCGTTTGGGGACAGAAAAAAAAAAGGATTGATTAAATAATTAAAAGGATTAAATAACAATTCTTTTCCCAGATTTCATGGTAATCTATTTCTGTTAATTACAGATTTTAATTCTCTTTGGAAAATTATCCAGGACCTCCTCCTGTTTTGTTTTTTTTCCCAGATATATTTAAAATTCCAGCCATATCCATAAACACAAATCCCAAGGAATTTGCACCTCACCATCATTTTTTTCTTGGGATTGAAATCCTGGAATTCCCTTGAGGCCGAAGCCGGAGCCACAATTCCACCTTTTATCCCAGTTAGACACTGCAGGGAAAGGGAATTTTAGAATTATGGAAAATATGGAATAAAAGCAGGAAGAGGGGGGAAAAGGGAACGGGGAAAAATTCCGCAGGGATGTTTTAAAAGTAAAATTCCTTCATTTCCTTGGTGCTGATGCTCTTCCTTGTTTTAGCAAGGAGAGGGGAGATCCAGTGGGAACACGGAGCCTTTTTTTGGGATGCCACAGGTGGAACATCGATGTCACTTCCCAAAATAATCTCCTGCCTTTTCCATGGAGCGGAATTTGGGCTCGGCTCGTGAGGCTGCCCCTCCTTCCCTGTGGGGCTGAAACCTGATCGGAGCCACCGGGAACAATGGACACGGAGGAACGCCGGGAATGTGCTGGGATCAAGGACTGAAATCCTGGGAATGCTCTGCCCGGCTTGGCTGGAAAAGGCTGGGAGCTGTGAAAGGAGCTGAGCTCTGGAACAGGATTTGGGATCAAAGGGAACATCCAGAGGTGCCCCTGGATCCGTCTGGGACAGACGCAACCCCTGAACAGGGAATGTGATCCCGGGAATTCACAGCCAGGATTTGCCCCAGGGAAATTCAAGTTCCTTTTATTTCTCTGCCTCAGCCCCCACCTGATCCTCTCATTCCTTCTTTTTCCCTCATTTCTGAAGCATTTTGGGATATTTTTAAAAGGTGTTCAATAAAAATCCATTCTCCTTCCAAATCCATCCTACCTCCCTTTTTAAATACATTTTTCCCTCCTTTTCCTCTTTCTTCCCAGAGAGTTTTTCCACATCCAGCAAGATTTGGATCAAGGATTAAGGATCCAAGGATTGGATCCAAGGATTAAGGTCTGTGACAGCTCAGCTGAGCCACCTGTAACATCCATGGAATTTCGTTTGGGAAAAGAGGGATAAAGATTGGTGGCAGCTGGAAAGCTGCTTGTCATCATCCAGCTCCGTTTGATCGGGATGATCCCAGGGATGGAGCAGCTGTCCTGGGAGGAAAGGCTGGGAAAATTGGGAATGTCCCGCCTGGAGAAGAGAAAGATCCAGGGAGGGCTCAGAGGCCTGAAGGGGCTCCAGGAGAGGGACTGGGGACAAGGGATGGAGGGACAGGACACAGGGAATGGGTCCCAGTGGTTGGATGGGATATTGGGAAGGAATTCCTGGCTGGGATGGAATTCCCAGAGCAGCTGTGGCTGCCCCTGGATCCCTGGAAGTGTCCGAGGCCGGGCTGGATGGGGCTTGGAGCAGCCTGGGACAGTGGAAGGTGTTCCTGCCATGGAATGGGATGGATTGGGATGATCCTTAAGGTCTTTTCCAAGCCGAATCATCCTGGAATTCTCTGAGTCCGTTCTTACTGTGCATTTTTCCCCAGGGAAGCCAGCAGGGATCACTGCCCTCTCCAGGGATCTCCAGGGATCATTTAAACCTTTTCCTTTGGCCCAAGGACTGCAGGGATAATCATGGACACAGTCCACGTGGAGAACTCATCTCCAGGACTCTTTCCTCATCCCCACAATCCCCGTTGTTATTCCCAGATGGATGGAGCTCATTGATTTACCTGGAATCAATGATCCCTGGAGCTCTTTTCCAATGGATCCGCCAATCCCGCCCCTCCGGCTTTGCCAAGGAAAGTGAAATGCCAGCATTTGGCGGAGCGTGGAAAACTGGGAAAGAGCATCAGAGCTTCTCTGGAAAACTCTGCCGGAGCCTCAGCATTCCTGGAGTAAGGAATTTCTTCCCAATATCCATCCAAACCCCCTCTCCTTCAGTTTAAAGCCATTCCCACTTATCCCAACACTACCTATCCTTATAAAAATTCCCTCTCCGTGGCTCGCAGCACACAAATCTCCCTCCCCAGCGGCCGCGGGAAGATTTTAACCTGCCCCGTTCATCTTCCCACTGAAATGTTTGGGAAAACTCCGCCTCTGGATGAATCCCGGGTGCTGGAATCCGCCTGATGGAAAACTCGGGCCTGCTGGAAAGCTTTAAGCTGAGTTTACATCAACTTCCATCAGGAAAAGCCAGGATGTCGTTATTCCCGCCTCGGGATTGGACGGGCCCTCAGGATGTTAAAATTCCCACTGGGAACTGGAATTAAATCCACCTCTCATTCCCACAGCTGTGAAAATTTGGGAATTTCTACAAGAAATAAATCCCCAGAGCTCCATTGCCCCAGTCAGTTTTATTTGGGATTTCAGCCCCTTCCGGTGATTTTTCCATGCCTTTTTCCAGCCCTCGTTCCCATTACCTGATCCAAACACACCTGTTGCTGCTTGGCTGGAAAAAAAAAAAAAAAAATCCCCAAAAAGCGTCAAACCCCAAATAAATATCCCTAATTATAGCCAGGGCCAGCTGGGTTTAATGAGGATCGTCCCAAGGCAGCCATCCCAAAAGCAATCGGAGCAGGGATTTCTGGCAGGAGCCGCGGAGCTACCAAAAATCTCTCCGGGTTTATTGGATCCCATCCCTGTGGAACACCAGGATGGAGCATTCCAGAGCTTTTTTCTCCCACGAGAGGCAGAGTTTGGGATGCAGTGGGAGCAAATTCCTCTCACCTGATCCTAAGGATCTGGCGATCCCGACACCCAGCTGGGCTCGGGAATCAAGGCCACCTCATGGAAGGAGTTTTCCATGGAGAGGCTGCTGAGGGAGAAGAACCGATCCTGAGGTTATTCCAGGATTTTCCATTTCCTGACCACCCCAGTCATGGGGCAGGGAGTGGCACCATCTGTGCAGCCGGGTAGGTCCAGCTTTCCCGGGAAGTTTTTATCCACAGGATCCAGGTTTTACCATGGATCAGCGTTCCAGACCGGGATAGCTCTGAATTCCACACATGGAGAAGCTCCATGAGCCAGAGGGACTGGCACCAGTACAGCCAGATGGGCTGCCACTGGTCCAGCTTTCCCAGGAAGTTTTCGTCCACAGGATCCAGGTTTTCCCATGGATCAGCGTTCCAGACCGGGATAGCTCTGAATTCCACACATGGAGAAGCTCCATGAGCCAGAGGCGCTCAGCTTCCTGCAGGAGCAGACAGGGCTGGAATGAACCAGGTGAGTCCAGAGCGGGGAATTTTTCCTGAATTGCTTGGAAAAGCAGAGGAGGAAGGAAAGGAGACCAAATCCAGCCCATCCAGGCAGATTCCTCATCCTTTCATTCCCAGGATTAGGAATAATTAGGAATAATAGGAATAATAAGGAATAATAAAAGGAATTCAGCTCAACTTCTTCCACCACCAGGGAGAGATGGGAGATGGGGAATGATCTTCGATGACCTCCACTGGTCCATCTTGGAATGCCTTGGAGCCATCCCAGCTCCAGCTTGAGCCCGATTTGGTTCATCCATGGATTTTTCCCAGCTCTAACCAGATTTCCTGGTGATTTCCAAATGGGCCAATCCCAGAGCTGCTGAAGTTGGAATTTTCTCCGGAAATCAAGCACAGACCATGGATTGATGGCAGAGTTCTGCCTTTCCGACTGGGATTTGGGATATCTCCATATTCCAAGGGGCTCTGGCAGATCCCATTTCCCCATGGCCCTTCCTCTGCTGAGGAATTTCATCCCACAACTCAGCTCTCGTATCCTATCGCTCAAACAGCTGGAAAATATCCCTGGAAATCCCTGGAAAATATCCCTGGAGAGTCACCATGTCCTGGGAGAGTTTGGCTGTCAGTGGAACTGGAATTCCTTCCCAAGATTCTTCCGGATAAAAGTGCATCCAGCTGTTTCTATTCCCAGTTTGAAGTTCATATTCCCACATCCCCAATGGAATAACGTTGGCATTCCTTACTCCAGGCAAAGCCTTTACATCTCCTGGTAAAGGCCTGGCTTGTTGTTCCATAGGATATTCCAGAATAAAAATCATCCTTTCAGCTCATGCTGGGATAGTCCAAAGCACGGAGAAACACCTGGAATTGCACATGGAATTCCAGCTGTGCCGGGCATTTTTCACACCTGGCAGAAATCCGTCACTGGAACGTTATTCCAACAGCCAGGGAATGTTTGCAAACAAAAACCCCCCGGGATTCCTCTTTTCCATGCCAGGAGAGAGCTTAGCATAGCAGGAATTCCCCGGAATCCGATGGGAGGAAATCCCAGCGGATGAAAAACGGAGGGGTGGGATGGGAAGCAGTTGGATCTGGGCAATATCCCCACCTATTCCCTCATTAAAACGGGAGAAAAAGAAACTTTCGCAGTGTTTATCCTGTTTTTCCAAAGGGTTTCCTGCTCTCTTTCTTCCTCGATGTTGTTTTAGCGGACTTTGGGAATTGAGGCTGTGCTGGGAGCTCCTGGATCCCAGGGAATGTTTATTTAAGGCAGTTCACTTCCATAAAACTCGTTATTCCCGCTGCAGGCTGCCGGCTTCTGCCTGGAAAAGCTCGGCAGCTCCTTCCAAGGGAGGAAAATCCAGGCCTGGAAAAGTCCAGGCCGATCCAGCAGGGCAAGGAGAAAATTCCCAGCCCTGACATAGGGATATAGGAATGAGTGAAAATTGCTGGATTATCCATTTCAGGAATCTGGGATTGGTTTGGCTCCGAAGGATAAAAATCAATTCCAACCATGGATCAGAAAAACAGGGATATCTCCCGCTGTCCCAGGCTGCTCCAGCCTGGCCTTGGGCACTTCCAGGGATCCAGAGGCAGCCACAGCTGCTCTGGGAATTCCATCCCAGCCAGGAATTCCTTCCCAATATCCCATCCAAGCAGTGGGAGCCATTCCCTGTGTCCTGTCCCTCCATCCCTTGTCCCCAGTCCCTCTCCAGCTCTCCTGGAGCCCCTTCAGGCCCTGGAAGGGGCTCTGAGGTTTCCCTGGATCTTTCCCTTCTCCAGGGGGACATTCCCAGCTCTCCCAGCTCCAGAGCAGAGGGGCTCCAGCCTTTGGATCAGTTCCGTGTCCCTCTCATATCCCAAAGGGACCAGCAGAGAATTCCAGGCGCAGGTTACGCAAAGTTCTGAAGGCCAAGGATGAACCGGCCTTAGAACGGGACTTTAAAACCGGCCGGCAGCTGTGGAAGCTCAAAAATATCCTGGGGGTGGCCTCGGGATCCTTTTACAGCGCCTGGGATGGAGGGAATTAGCCGGGCTGGGAGTGTGGGAGGGAAAAGAAACCCTGGGAGATGTAAAGTCCTTAATGAGCTGTTTACAAGGGATCACGTCCTGGGGCTCCGCTCACAAATCCCCGCCTCGGGATTAGCGGCTCCTTAATCCCGGCTGAGCTGTCAAGGAGCAAAACTCAGCCCTGCCCCGCCTCAAGGGGAGAAGCCGAGGGATGTTCCCTGGGATCGGCTCCTGATAATCAACAAAGGCGGGATAAAGCCCTTGGGATGGGAAATCGAAGAGGGATCAGCCCCTGCTCTTCCCTGAATTTCCCCTGTCTTCCCATCCCTGAATTCCCTTCATCTTCCTTTCCTTGAATTCCCCCTGAATTCCCATCCCTGAATTTTCCCCATCTTCCTTTCCCTGAATTCCCCCATCTTCCCTTTCTTGAATTCCTCCTGAATTCCCATCCCTGAATTTCCCTCATCTTCCCATCCCTGAATTCCCCCTGAATTCCCATCCCTGAATTCCCCCTGAATTCCCATCCCTGAATTCCCCCTGAATTCCCATCCCTGAATTCCTCCTGAATTCCCATCCCTGAATTTCCCTCATCTTCCCTTCCTTGAATTCCCCCTGAATTCCCATCCCTGAATTTCCCTCATCTTCCCATCCCTGAATTCCCCCTGAATTCCCATCCCTGAATTCCCCCTGAATTCCCATCCCTGAATTCCCTTCATCTTCCCTCCCTTGAATTTCCCGTCTTCCCATCCCTGAATTTCCCCCATCTTTCCTTCCTTGGATCCCCCCTCTCTTCCTTCCCCTGAATTCCCCTGGCCTTCCCATCCCTGAATTCCCCCTGAATTCCCATCCCTGAATTCCCCCTGAATTCCCATCCGTGAATTCCCCATCTTCCCATCCCTGAATTCCAATTTTTTTTACATTATCAGGATGAGAGAGCACGGATAATGTTGGAATAAGAATCCGAGCTCCACGAAAACTTGGAGAAATTGGGGAAGTTTTGTTAACTGACAATTCTTCCACAGGAAAATGGAGAATTCTTGGATTTGGGGCTTTCCTAGAGGGAAGAAAATCCCAAAGTTTTATGGCTTCACCCTTAAAAGTAAAAGGGGGACTCCATTGTATGGAAATAACAGGAGCCAGATGGGAAAAGTGCAATTCCATGAATTGTCCAGAAAGCAGGATTGGGATCCCTGTGCTGCCCTTGGGATCCTTCCACTCCTCGAGGCACTGGAAGTGCTGAGATGGATATAACTCCTAAATCCCAAGTATTTGGGATGCCAGAGGACTTTCCTGGACTGGATACCAAGTCTGGATATGAAAAATTGGGAGAATCTTCCCAGAAAAGCCCCAGCAGCTCCCCAGGATTTGGTTCACCTTTTGTCTTGTGGATATTTCCGTGGAACTCTGGAATTTCAGAGCTTCTCATTCCTGGTTTGGGAATGTGTCCCGGGGAGACGCTTCAAAGGACAGAATTGCCAAGGAATCCTGGAATGCTTTGGGTTGGAAAAGATCTCAAAGCCCATCCAGTGCCATCCCTGGGTGGACAGGGGCACTTCCCATTATCCCAGAATGCTCCAGCCTGGCCTTGGGCACTTCCAGGGATCCAGGGGCAGCCCCAGCTGCTCTGGGAATTCCATCCCAGCCAGGAATTCCCAATTCCCAATATCCCATCCAACCAGTGGGAGCCATTCCCTGTGTCCTGTCCCTCCATCCCTTGTCCCCAGTCCCTCTCCAGCTCTCCTGGAGCCCCTTCAGGCCCTGCAAGGGGCTCTGAGCTCTCCCTGGAGCTTCTCCTCTCCAGGGGAACATTCCCAGCTCTCCCAGCCTGGCTCCAGCCCTGGAGCAGCTCCGGGGCCTCCTCTGGATCTCTCCAGCAGCTCCAGGTCCTGTGGAAGTTGGGATCCAGGGCTGGAGCAGCTCTGAGGGTGGGGAATCACCGGAGGGGACACAGGGGCAGAATTCCCATTTTCCTGCTTCCCGAACTGTGGGATCAGCCCAGGACAGCTCCAGCTTCCGGGGCTGCTGGAGCACAAGGTCAGGGCGTGTTCGTTCCTCAGCCAGCAGCGTTCCCAACCCTTCTCCGGGGGTTTTTCCCAATCCCTTTATCCCCCCACTTGCGCTGATTCCAGGGATTGTCCCAGTGTGGGTGCAGACCCTTGGGAAAGAAAGCAGATCCCTGCTAATTCCCTTCCGTCACATCCCAGTTTAATCAGACCCCGCTCCCAGTTGGAGCTGGATTTCCCAACAGATGACAACCAAAGGCTTTTGCACAACCTCAGCTCCTCAGGATTTGAATTCCGATCCAAGGAATTCTTTCCTGTTCTGCTCCTCTGTGGAAAGAGCAGGAAGTTTTCTCTGCTCCTTTGAAAAACCGGGACATTTTTTGGTCGGGAAATGAACCCGGGCATGGAAAAAACTCCTTTCCCAAACCTTGGGATGGGAATCCAGGGCTAAGGAAGAGGGAACGGGGATTTATTTCCTCCCTTTGCTCCTCTGAATTGGAGGCTGGGCCTGCAGCTCCTCGGTTATGATTAGGAATTATCGCCGGGAATATTTGGCTTATCTCAAGCACATCTCCAACACGATTTATCCAGGCTAATCCTTGGAATAGCTGGGATTCCGGCTGGAGAACGTTTGGGAAGTTAAATTTAGAGCAGATAAATCCTCTGCTCTGTGTCCCGGCAGCTGGAAAGCCATAAATAAAACAGGGAACATTCTTTGGAGTGACAGATAAAAAACCATTCTAAGTGATTTATAATTTTATTTTTATTTTGGTTTTTTATTATTTTTTATTTGATTTTTATTATTTCTATTTTTTATTTCTATTTATATATAATTTATTATATAAAAATACATATTTATTATATATAATAAATTAAAATTAATAAATAAATTTGTGTTATTTATATTTTTATTTACATTTTTATAATGTTCATTTTTATTTTTATGATTTCTATTTTAATTTATATTTCTATTTGTATTATTTATGTTTTTATTTACTTGTTTATAATTTATATTTTTATTTTTTGTGATTGCTATTTTAGTTTATATTTGTATTATTTGTTTTTATTTATGTTTATAATTTCGATTTTTATTTTTATTTCTATTTAAGTTTATATTTGTATTCTTTTTATATTCATTTTTTTAGTTTCTATTTTAATTTTTATTTCTATTTTAATTTGTATTTGTACTATTAATATTTTTATTTACATGTATATAATTTCCATTTTTATTTTTATTTCTTTTTTAATTTATATTTGTATTATTTTTACTTGCATTTTTATAATTTCTGTTTCTATTTTTATTATTTCTATTTTAATTTATATTTGCATTATTTATATTTTTATTTACATGTTTATAATTTCCATTTCTCTTTTTATGATTTCTATTTTAATTTGTATTTCTATTATTTATGTTTTTATTTACATGTTTATAATTTCCATTTTTATTTTTATTTCTATTTTAATTTATACTTGTACTATTTATGTTTTTATTTGCATGTTTATAATTTCGATTTCTATTTTAATTTGTATTTGTATTATTTATGTTTTTATTTACATATTTATAATTTCCATTTTTATTTTTATTTCTTTTAATTTATATTTGTATCATTTATATTTTTACTTACATTTTTATAATTTCCACTCTTATTGTTATGATTTCTCTTTTAATTTATATTTTATTATTTATATTTTTATTTACATGTTTATAATTTCCTTTTTTATTTTATGATTTTTATTTGTTATTTCTACTTATATATATTTTTCCTTCCATTTCCATAATTAATCTTTTCAATGATTTCCCTTTTTGATTTCTATTTCTGTTTTATTAATATATATGAATTTTTAATTTTTTTTAAATTTATTTATCTAATATTTATTTTATTTGCTTCTCCTGCTACATCCCCGATATTTTTTTATTTGTTACATTTCGATTTCCTTATTGCTCCAAATGCACGAATCTACTCAGGATGATTTTTTCAAGGATTACGTTGGATTTTCCTGCCTTTTTCCAGGCTCCTCCAAAACCTGCTCCCAACCCCAGGGAAGCTGAGGCTCACACATCATTTTGGCCCAATTATTATTATTATTATTATTATTATTATTATTATTATTATTATTATTATTATTATTACTGCTATTGCTATTTATATTGATATTGATATTGCTATTATTACTGCTATTATTATTGCTATTATTACTATTGCTATTACTATTACTATTATATCATTATCATTATTATATTTTATTTGATTTGATTATTTTTATTGTTTTATTTTTATTATATTGTATTTTATTTAAATTTATTTTATTTTTATTATTTTTATTATTTTTATTATTTCTTTTATTTTTACTTTTGTATCATTTTAATTATTTTTATTTTATTTTATTACTTTTATAATTTTTATTTTATTTTTTATTTTTATTTCTATTTTTATTTTTATTTTTATTTTTATTTTTATTTCTATTTTTATTTTTATTTTTATTTTTATTTTATTATATTGTATTTTATTTTAATTTATTTTTTATTATTTTTATTATATTTTATTATATTTATTATTTTTATCTTATTTATATTTATATTTATATTTATATTTTATTTTTATTTATATTTTTATTTATTTATTTTATTTTATTTTTATTTTATTTTTATTTTTATTTTTATTTATTTATTTTATTTTATTTTTATTTTATTTTTTATTTTTATTTTTATTTTTATTATATTGTATTTTATTTTAATTTATTTTTATTATTTTTATTATATTTATTATTTTTATTTTATTTTTTATTTTTATTTTTATTTTTATTTTTATTTTTATTTTATTTTATTTTTATTTTTATTTTTATTTATTTATTTATTTTTATTTTTATTTTCATTTTCATTTTCATTTTCATTTTCATTTTATTATTATTGTTTTCCCAAGGTATTCCAGAAATCACAACGGGAAGGGGCAGATCCAGCTCCTCAGAGCCAGCCAGGGGCTTTCCCTCCTCATTCCAGGTTGGATAAACTCTCTCCTTACTCGGGGTTTTTTCCAACCACAGAATCTCAAAAATTCCATCACAGAAAGGGGAATTCAAAGGGATTTGCCTGGCCTGGCCTGAGCTCCAAATGGAAATGTCCCAGTCCAAATCCATATAAAAATGTCCTGATCCAAATCCAGATAGAAGTGTCCTGATCCAAATCCAAATGGAAATATCCTCATCCAAATCCCAATGGAAGTGGCCTCATCCAAAGCCAAACTGAAATGTCCCAATCCAAATCCAGATAAAAATGTCCTGATCCAAATCCAGATAAAAATGTCCTGATCCAAATCCAGATAAAAATGTCCTGATTCAAATCCATGTAGAGGTGTCCTGAGCCAAATCCAAACGGAAATATCCTCATCCAAATCCCAATGGAAATGGCCTCATCCAAATCCAAACTGAAATGTCCTCATCCAAATCCAAATAAAAATATCCAAATCCAAATCCAGATAGAGGTGTCCTGATCCAAATCTCAATGGAAATGGCCTCATCCAAATCCAGATAAAAATGTCCAAATCCAGATAAAAATGTCGTGATCCAAATCCAGATAAAAATATCCTGATCCAAATCCATGTAGAGGTGTCCTCATCCAAATCCAAATGGAAATGGTCCCATCCAAATCCAAATGGAAATGGCCTCATCTAAATCCAGATAAAAATGTCCAAATCCAAATCCAGATAGAAGTATCCTCATCCAAATCCAGACAAATATGTCCCAATCCAAATGGAAATGTCCTCATCCAAATCCAGATAAAAATGTCCCAATCCAAATCCCAATGGAAGTGGCCTCACCCAAATCCAGATAAAAATGTCCTGACCCAAATCCAGATAAAAATGTCCTGATCCAAATCCAAATGGAAATGTCTTCATCCAAATCCAAATGGAAATATCGTCATCCAAATCCAAATTCCAATAGGGAGCAGTGAATGGAAAACACTGGCAACTGACATGGGAATTTTTCCATGGCATGTGCAGGATCCTGAGGGTGATCATTCCTTTTTCCATGGATTTGTGGTGTCAGACACAGGGGTTTTGTCTCTTCCAGTGATTCCATAAGTGCTGAAATCTAAAGGTGACCTCCAGGTTTTCCAGGCCTTCCAAACTCCATCTCACATTCCCATGGAGTGATTTTTCCCGGATTATCCAGGAGGGATTGGAGTGGGAGGGTCAGAGCCTGACTGGCAACAAGGAAATTCCTTGGGATTTGGGAGTCCCAGGACTCCGCCTTGGCTTTGGAAACAACGACAGATCCATCAGCACAAAAATTATGGGAAAAAGCTCCAACAAAGCCTTTGAAGAACATGGAAAAGCAGAGAATTCCAGAATATTATGGGTTGGAAGGGACTTGAAGTATTCCCTCATTCCGCAGAGACACCTCCCACTACCTCAGGTTGCTCCAAACCAAATCCAACCCGGGGTTGGACATTTCTAGGGATTGATCCACAAAGTTCTCTGGACGGCCTGTTCCCAATAATCCCTGAGAAACCTTGGATTAGGGATGGAGCTTTGGAGAAGAAGAGGATCCAATTCCCCTGAGCTCAGCGTTTTCCCTTCAGCAGCACCAGCTGTCGATGCTGAGGAGGAAGAAAAGGAGGACAAAAAGGGGGAAAAAAGGGAAAAAACCCTGAGTTTGATCCTTTCCTGGTTTTTCCTTCCCATTTTCCAGCAGATCCCATTGGAAGGAGTTGGGGATCACATTTGAAGATGTCTGCACTGAGCATTCCCAAACTCCTGCTCAGAATGAGGTGGAAAAGTGCAATATTCCCTTTTCGGGGCAACAAAAAGCTGGAGTTGGAGTGGTTTTCCATGGATGGTTGGAAACTGGGAGTTTTCCATGGATTTCCATCCTCATTTTTCACATCCTCGAGTGTTTGAGCCGTTAATAAGCAGCACAAAGTCTCACATTCCTATGGGACCACATTTAGGGAATTCACTTTTTAACCGGTTTCAGGAATCGAGGGACTGGATCCCGAATCTTTTGCATTCCCCTCAGTAATTCCAGTTCATTTCATTTCCCCCTGTTTTCCTTTCGTCAAAAGAAGGGAATGGGAACCAAAGGGATCATTCCTTGGAATTATTAAACCTCTGCATTCCATAAATAACTTTGAGGATGGTGATCGGAATTCCCCAAACTCCAAATCCCTGGAAAATTCTTTCTCCCGGTCAGAACTCAGGAGCGGGGTAATTCAGCCTGGGATGGCAGCAGGGAATGATGAAGAGCACTGGGAATTTTTGTTTTCTGGAAGATTTCTTGTCCAGATATTTTGTTTCCAAATTATAATTTAAAATTATATAATGTATATAATAACATATATATATATAAAAAACATATATTATATATATATTATTACATATTATTATATTATATATTATTACATATTATTATATTATATATTATCATATATTATTATATTATATATTATTATCTATTATTATATATTATCATATATTATTATATATTATATTATATTATGTTATGTTATGATATGTTATGTTATGTTATGTTATGTTATGTTATGTTATGTTATATTATATTATATTATATTATATTATATTATATTATATTATATTATATTATATATTATATATTATATAATATTATGTTATATATATGATAGATATGATATGATATGATATATTATATTATATTATATTATATTATTATGTTATATATTTTATATATATATATTATATTATATATATAACATATATATATATAACTTACATATATATATATAACGTATATATAAATTATTAATGGAATCCCATCCGCCGACAGGATCCATGGGAAAAGGAATAAACCAGGGAAGAGGTGACTTGGGAGCTGGGACTCAGCCCTGGGATGATCCAAAGCGGCGCCAGAGGAAAATATTCCATAGTTTTCCTGTGCTCAGATAAATCCTTTCAGTGTGTGCAGAGCGTCTCCCAGTCCGTGTGCTCCTACCCAGGCACGCGGAATGCCCGGAATCGGAATGGAATGGCGGGAAATATCCGTTATCTTCCAAACCTGTAAGCAGAACAAGTCCTGATTTGGAAATTCCCATAAAATCAAACCCTCGCGGTTTCACCTGATCTTATCTGGGCTCCACAGCAATTAAAAATGGAATTGGAAAATGGACACGGAGCCAGGAGAAGGGAATGTTCTTCCTGCCGGGAGGGACCTGGATAATCCTATAAAAACTCCCAGAACATCCTCGGAGCTGTTTGCCACTCGTTTTTCATTTAAGGAAATGGAAAAATTCGGATGTTTGGGCATTTTGGATGTAAATCCATTTGTGGGGCTCTCCAGGCTCGGGAATTCCTTTTGGGATGGAGTGAAAAATGGAATAAAAAAAAGTGACAGGGAAAAAAAAAATGGGAATAAATGGGAAAAGTTCAGCAAAATAAAACTTTACCAAGGAAATTTTATATCAGGAAAAATGCATTCCTGGGAGGGTGGGGAGGGGCTGGGATGGAATTCCCAGAGAAGCTGTGGCTGCCCCTGGATCCCTGGAAGTGTCCAAGGCCAGGTTGGAGCAGCCTGGGACAGTGGAAGGTGTCCTGAGCACAAGGAGGTTTGATCCAGAGGATGTCCTGCAGATCCTGGGAGATTCCCAGCCCTGGGATGTGACAGCTCAGCCACCACCAGGAAAAATTCCCATTCCTGGTTTAAAGAAACTCCTCCTGCTTCATCCATCCATCATCCATCCATCCATCCATCCATGGATTCCATCTATCCATCATCCATCCATCATCCATCCATGGATTCCATCCATCCATCCATCCATCATCCATCCATCCATCATCCATCCATCCATCACATCCATCCATCCATCCATCCATCCATCATCCATCATCCATCCATCATCCATCCATCCATCATCCATCATCCATCCATCATCCATCCATCCATCCATCCATCCATCATCCATCCATCATCCATCCATCCATCCATCCATCCATGGATTCCATCTATCCATCATCCATCCATCATCCATCCATGGATTCCATCCATCCATCCATCCATCATCCATCCATCCATCATCCATCCATCCATCATCCATCATCCATCCATCATCCATCATCCATCCATCCATCCATCATCCATCCATCCATCATCCATCCATCATCCATCCATCCATCCATCCATCATCCATCATCCATCCATCATCCATCATCCATCCATCCATCATCCATCCATCCATCATCCATCATCCATCCATCCATCATCTATCATACATCCATCATCCATCCATCCATCATCCATCCATCCATCATCCATCCATCCATCCATCATCTATCATACATCCATCATCCATCCATCCATCCATCCATCCATCATCCATCCATCATCCATCATCCATCCATCATCCATCCATCCATCATCCATCCATCCATCCATCCATCCATCATCCATCCATCATCCATCCATCCATCCATCCATCATCCATCCATCCATCATCCATCCATCATCCATCCATCCATCCATCCATCCATCCATCATCCATCCATCATCCATCCATCCATCATCCATCCATCCATCCATCCATCATCCATCCATCCATCCATTCATCAAACATCCATCCATCCATCATCCATCCATCCATCCATCCATCATCCATCTCTCCCTCCACCTTCCCAGTGCTGCATCCCTCTGGAAGGAGCAGCTTCCCCCACAAACCCCTATCCTATTTTAGCACTTGGAGCCGATACCCTGATAAAATCCCAATAATTCTGATTTCATTTTTTTTCCTATTCTAATCCAGAATCAGCCAGAAAAAAGTGCCTCAACCTTTTCCTGCTGCCCATCTCCATTTTTGCTGGCAACGCCTCAGAATTCCCTAAAATTCTCTTTCCCTCCTTTCCAGCCGCCGGCTCTCTCCCTATAAATTCCCTTTCCTTTGTGTGCCGGGCTGTCTCCACCTCGGCCCTTGCAGGGACGCCTCTGGAGCAGCTCTTGGAGCTCTCTCCGAGCCCAAACCGTGGCTCAAACCCAAGGAACGACGCGGGATCAAAACGTTTTACGCAAATTGGCCTCGTCAGCGCCCAGAAATCCGAGCCCAAGGAGTTGTTTTGCCTCTTTATTATTTTCCTTGTGGTTTTTTGGCAGCGAAACCCAGAGCGAGCAACCAAAAGTGAAGTTCCACTTCCAGAAGCGGAGCAGAAACCTTGGAATCTCTCGGAGCTGCTGGAGCTTTCCCAAGCTCCTCCCAAAAACTCCACATTTGTGCTGCTGCTGCTGCTCCAATTTGTCCATCCAGCTTTCAACAAATTAGGGATTTATCCTGAGCCAGGAATGGGAATGTGAGGAAAACAGCCCTGAAGCAATTCCTGGGGTTTGAATTCCAAGGCAGGGACAAAGCTGAGGAGAAATAAAAAGCCGAGAAAAAACTGAGGTGGTTTTTCTGGATTTTCTTTCCCAGTTTTTATTCCCTCTTTGATGTCTTTCCTGGATTTCTGGGGCTGTGTATGAAGCACTGAAGGTTCTGCTGTTAATTTCAAGAGGAGAAACTTTTCCCTGCTCTCCTGCATCTCATTCCTGTGGGATGACACCGTGACGGTGTCAGTGATCCCTGACAGGGATCATTCCCATTGTTTTGTCATCACCCCTCCCTCCTTCAGCATTCCAAAATTTTGGACAATGAGGGGAAAATCTTCCTTCGAGTCCCTCTGGAAAAACTGAGCCTTAAAATGATAAATATTAAAATTACCAAGCTCTTGGAAAATTGTCCTAGGTTGGACCTCCCAAGGGTTTTCCGGTGGATTTTCACACCATCTCCTGCTCCAGGATTTTCACACCAGCTCCTCATGTCCCTGCGAGGTCATTCCCACCAATCCTTTCCCAGCTGCCCAAATTCCTTCTTCCCACAGAAGTTGCTCCACCCTCAGATGTGCTGGAACTGGGAGTTAATTGCTTCCCAAAAATCCCGGGGAGTTTGGGATCAAACCCCAGGAAAATCCTCTCCTGGAGTTCCTAAATTCACCTGGAGAGTTTTGGCGGGGCTGAGGGCGGGGCTGGAGGATGTGGAGGAGGAACGGAGCTGGGAAAAGCAGCTTTTGCATCCAGGGAATCCTAAAATCCCTGAGGATGGGAAAGATCTCCGGGATCATCGAGTCCAAGCTGTGCCCGATCCCCAGCAGAGCCCTGGGGAATCCAGGAATTCCTGGGACACCTCCAGGGATGGGGACTCCAAACCTCCCTGGGCGGTTCCAATGGGATTTCCATGGAGAAATGATGCCAAATATCCAATTTAGCCCTTCCCTGGAAGAACTGCAGGCCGCTCCCTCTCCTCCTGTCCCTATTCCCTGGGAGCAGATCCCAATTCCCTCCGGCTTCCCCCTCCTGTCCCAGAAGGTCCCCCTGGAGTTCCTTTTCTCCAGGATGAACATTCCCAGCTGAGCTCCAAACTCCTCACAACCCAACGCAATCGGAATATCCAGGGGCTGGAATGAGATGATCCAACCCAACCCCTTGTGGGATTCTGGGATTCCACGGCTCCCAGATTTACTGGGAATTGCCTGGATGTTCCCCTCCTGCATGGTGCTCATTCCATGTGCCCCTGGCTATCAGATCCAAGCAGTGCATCCCAGATTTTGGAATCTGTCTGTGTTCCTTGAGGTCCCAATTGCCCTCAGCCTCATCTGAGTGTCCAAGGAACGGCGATGGAAAAGTCGGATAAATCCAGGATAGAACCCAGCTGGATCGGGAAATGGTGTCCACGAATCCATGGGAACAATTAGGAATTAAGCCGGGTGTTGTCCTGCAGAATTCCTGGCTGGAATTACACCAGCAGCGAATGCCTGGATTCTCCTGTTGCATCCGATCCCATGGAATATTTTTAGCCTTTCCCCAATGTCCCCAAGCTCCTGCTGACAATCTGCACTGCCACCTTGTGTGACTCCGGATTTCACTCCGGCTTCCTCCGGAATCTTCCCTCATTTCTGCTGGATACCCCTCCCTCCCTCCCAACCACAGAATTTCCACCTGATCCCAAAATGTTTTAATTATTCCCTAAAAACCTCCTGTTATTCCCGCTTGTCTCAGCCTCGAGTCGGGCTCTGATCTCATCCCTCCTCCTGCTGGTGGAAAATCCCTTGGAAGTATCAGATTCCCAGACATGGATTCTACCAGGAATACTAATACTAACACTAATGCTAATACTAATACTAATTATCCTATGGGATCTGATCCGTGTCATTCATGGATGAACTCCCTGACCTGGATTTGGGAATGGAACAGGTACAGCCACGGGAAAATGGGAAATGGAAGCTCAGGGATGGATCCTAAATTTCCAACCTTTTTCCTGCCAGGTTCCTGAACAAGAGTCAATCCAGGGGGAAAAGTGGGAAGAGAATGAGGAGCTGGAATAATAATAATAATAATAATAATAATAATAATAATAATAATAATAATAATAATAATAATAATAATAATAATAATAATAATAATTTATTATTTTCCCCTCCAAGATTTCCTCATATTTTATCAAATGTGTATCAAAAATTTATTCCCTGTGGCTGAGATCAGGGAAGCCAGGCTGGGAACCCCATCCCAGCTCTATCCCAGCCTCTGGAATTTCATTTTCCCCGCTTTACACATTAACTCCGGGCCTGATTAAAAATTCCTGCCCCGAGCAGAAAAGTGTGGGACAAAGGGATCCTTGAACCATCCCAAAGGGAACAGCACAAACCTCCTCATTTATTCAGGACTGGATTTCCTCCCCGGTATCCTTCTGGTTTTCCATTTATTCCAAGCTCTGACCCTGTGGAGTCAGAGAGCGTCGACCTCTGGCAATGTTAAACTCCGGGATCGGGCTGGAGTTCACGCTGGAATTTTTAGGGAGCCTTTTCCTGTCCCTAAGGAATCATTAATGAAGTTTCACGGATAAAAAAAGTCCTGCCACACCAAATCTTCGTCCTGGGTGGTTCCTGAGATATCCATGGAATTCTAGAATGGCCTGGGATGGAAGAGAGCTTAAACACCCAAATTCCAACACCAGATTCCAGCCCTTCAGACTGTTTCGAGTTTTACATTTTGGGGTCACCGTGCTGGAAGGAAGCCAGGATTGCCATTCCCCATCAAATCCATGTCTGCAGGGCAATGAGGATCCCAGAATTCCGGGATGGTTTGGGTTGGAAAACACCTTAAGGATCATCCCATCCCACCCCCTGGATGGGCAGGGACATCTCCCACTGTCCCAGGCTGCTCCAAGCCTCGTCCAACCCAGCCTTGGACACTTCCAGGCCAGACGGGAGGAAAATCCTTCCCGTTCTCTCCTTTCAGTGCCCTCCAAGGGCTCCTTTAATCCCAAATTCTCTGCTGCAGCCGGAAAGGGATGGAAAGGAGACCCTGGCCAGACTTTTCCTTTCTCATTCTGCTCCATTTTCCCAGACTTTGGCCAAGAGGAATCCATGGAGATTTCCCAGTCATTCCCGAGGATGGGAATGAAGCCTCAGGTCGATGAGGTCGCTGCGCTCTTACCCAACTGTCCCTCTTTTCCAGGCTTTTGGCAGCTCCCTGAGCTGAATCCACGGAATTCCAAGCGCTTAATGAGGTGGAGGGAAAGCCAAAGGTGTTTTCAGAGACCTCGTGTCACCTTTCCATAAATATTTAAATGTCGGAATGCAGTGCCAGCTTTCCCTGGAATTCCTGTCACTGCTCCCTGCTGGGAGAACAAAACCTCCTCCCTTCTCAAACACATTCCCATCCTTTGGAAAATGGAATTATTCCCAAGATGTTTGGTCAGGAAGCAGAGTTGAGGAAAATCTTCCTTTCCTCTGTTAATCACAACCGAGCACAGGGAGATCCCAGAAAATTCCCTGCATTTCCACAGGTGGAGTCACAGCTTGGATTCCAGGATCTCCGAGCTCTTTTCCAACAGAATCGGTTCTGTCATCCTGTGAAGTTCTGGATTCTCTCCAGGCTTCACAGCAGGGGAGGTTCGGGAGTGTTTGGAATTTGGGTTTGGACGATCCCAAAGGATAGAAAAGGTGGGCAGAGTTCATCCAGTGGTTCCAAACTCTCCTCGATAATCAGCTGCTGGCTCCAAACGTTCATCCTATCCAGCTGTGCTTCCATCCAGCCCAAACTGAGAATATTCCCATGGAAAGTTTGGGAAAAGTGTTGTGGAGTCACTAAAAACCTTGGTTTCCACAAGCCAGGGTCAGTCAAAGATAAAAATTCATCATTACCAGGGAAACCTCAAGCACCTCTGGCGCTCCCAGAGCAGGGAAGACGTGGAACTGCTGGAAGTGAATCCAGAGGAGGCCCCGGAGCTGCTCCAGGGCTGGAGCCAGGCTGGGAGAGCTGGGAATGCTCACCTGGAGAAGGGAAACTCCGTGGAGAGCTCAGAGACACTTGCAGCGCCTGAGGGATGGAGGGATGGACAAGGCATGGAGGCACAGGACACAGGGAATGGTTGGATTGGGATGTTGGGAGGGAATTCCAGGCTGGGAGGGTGGGGAGGGGCTGGGATGGAATTCCCAGAGCAGCTGGGGCTGCCCCTGGATCCCTGGAAGTGCCCAAGGCCAAGCTGGACGGGGCTTGGAGCAGCCTGGGACAGTGGGAAGTGTCCCTGCCCATGGAATGGGATGGATTGGGATAATCCTTAAGGTCCCTTCCCACCCAAACCATTCCAGGATCTTATGACAGGAATTATGACGATCCCAAATTCCATTTCATTCCCAATCCAAGCTTTCCTTCACCTTCCAATAGCAGGATGCTCCAGGATTAAACCCCCTCTGATGGAAAAGTTGGGTGCAAGAAGCTGAAATAATTTCACCTTTAAATTCTCAAGGAACAATATCCAACAGATATCCACGGATCCCACAGATCGATAAAGGAAATTGGAATGAGAGAAAAACCAGGATCTGGGATTATTAAAGCTGCATCCCCGATCGCCCACCGAGGGCAAATCCCAGAGCTGCAGCCGTGAGGAAAAACAAGGAGAATTCTCCCTGGTTTCTTTCCCAACCACAGCAACAGCGGGAGTCGGATTTCACGAGGCTTCGATGACTCTGCAGAGTAAACTTTGGGAAACTTTGGAAAACAACTCCATTGTCGGGAACCACAGGCTGCTGATTGACAGCGGGAGAACAATGGCTTCACACACATTCCCGAAATCCAGCCTTTATCCCCTCTTTTTGACTTCTGGGATTGGCAGCACTTGAAAGGCTTGGAATTTTCAACAGCCGGATTTTCAGATCTTCCGAAAATCCCATTCGAGGCCTTTGGATGATGTTTTAATTATATTTCTATAATTACTATAATTACTCATCTAATTAATCAGTACTAATGAGGTCATTTAATGGGATGTTTAGGGGTTAAAAATTCCAGTTGGGAAGGGAATAAAATCCATGTTAGCCACACTGAAATCCCAGCTGATCCATGACAATTCCAGCAATTAATTCTCTATCAATTAACGCCGATAATCCCGATATTTACTCAGGAGCAGGACTGGGAGCTGGGAGCATCAGGGTCTGACCCTCTCCCTCCAGGGATTTAATGGATTTTCCCGTTCCCTGCGGATCCAGATAAAGTTTGTGCCGTGATTTCTTTGTGCCGGCGGGAATGTTGTGTTCCCACAGCCTCCCTGCGTAAATATTCCTCTTTTGTCAGCAAGAAAAGTCCGGGATGCCGATGGAAAGATAAGGATCCCTGCCAGCTCCACAGACGGATTCCGACGGATTCCGGCTGCACTCAGCTCCAGGAAAGGAGAAAGATGGGAGTCAGGAGGCTCCTCCGAGTTCAAGTTGCTCTTTGGAGTCGTTATTCCCGACTGGATTTTGGCCGGGAGCCGGAGCTCTCCGGCCCTTCCAAGAGCAGTAAATAAAGCAGTGGCCTCTCCTTAAAAAGGCCGGAGAGCTCAGCTGAGTGTTGGGAGCCGTTTCTCCATCCCGGGATGGAGCTGGAATTCTTTGGGAGAGAGGAGAATTCCCACTTTCTTCCATAGGATGCTCCTCTCCAATGCCGTGTCTGTGTCTCCTTATCCGGCTTTAATTCCAGAGGTTCACTGCCCCATCCCAGCTATTCCAAAGGTTCACTGGGAGGTTCACCTGCCTGGAAAAAGGGGAAAGGGACCGGGAATCGCGATCCTGCCAGTCCGCAAAGACCGGCACGTGCAGGGATAGCCACATCCTGAAAAATCCCGGTGCTGGCACGGCCATAAAGATTCCCGGGCCTGGGATTTAAGGAAGTCGATGGATAAAATCCTGCTGGGATTGGGGCAAGGAATATTTGTGTTTGTATGGAAATTGGTGGCTATGGAATTATAGCAGAGAGAATTCCGGGATTGTTATCCCGGGATCATCGAGTCCAAACTGTGCCTGATCTCCACCCGAGTGCCACATCCAGGAATTCCTTGGACACCTCCAGGGATGGGGACTCCAAACCCTCCTGGGAAATTCCAAGGCTTGACCGCCCTTTCCATGGAGAAATTATCTCAAATATCCAATTTAACCCTTCCCTGGCACAACCTGAGGCCGTTCCCTCTCATCCCATCCCTTGTCTTTCAGGGAGCAGATCCCGAACCCCCGGAATTGTGCAGAGCCACAAGATCCCCCTGGCACCCCTTTCCCAGCTCCCTCAGCTGGGAATTTCTCCCAGATTAATCCCAGATCTCTCCAGGAATCTCTCAGAGTCCTCACTGCAGAATTGGAGAGCCTTAAATCCAAGGAAAATCACCCCGAAGTGAGACCAGAAATGAAGCTCAGCTTTTATCCCGAAGGAACTGCTGGACATCAAATCCCAGCATGGAAAAAGGCTTGGAATCAGCCCACGGCTTCCCTGTGCTTTATTATTTTCCTGGATATTTTTGCATCTCCTCAGTTAAATAAATCCTTCCTAAGGTTTTCCAAGGAAATCATCAGCACCCGGCAGCACCCGCAATGGATTTGGGATGGAGATTCTCTTCCCTTATCCCAAAACATTTTTTTTCCGTCTTTTACAGGCAACAAAAATTCCCTTCGCGTTCCCAGTTTCAGCAACCAGGAGGGGTCTTTCCATCTTTAAAGGAAATTTTATTTTTTATTGTTTATTATATTTTATATTTTATATTTTTTTATTTTTTATATTTTTTTATATTTTTTTATTATTTTTATTTTATCTTTTATCTTTTATCTTTTATATTTTTATTTTATATTTTATATTGTATATTATATATTTTATATTTTATATTTAATTTATATTTCTATATTTAATTATTTATTATTATTAATTGTTTATTTTTATTTTTATTTTTATTTTTGTGTTTTATTTTATATTTTATATTTTTATATTTTATCTTTTATCTTTTATATTTTTATTTTATTTTTTATATTTTTATATTTATATATTTATATATTTTATATTTAATTTATATTTAATTTATATTTTTATATTTTATTATTTTTATTATTATTATTTTTTATTTTACTTTTAATTTCAATTGAATCACGATTTCCAATTTCATTTTTCAAGCATTATCAAAACGGGAGGCTCCAAAAGAAGAGGGAAAAAATATCATCCTTAAAATAATTAGGAATGGCATGAGCATCTCCTCCTGCTTTTCCAAAGGTTTGGAAAAAAAAGTTAATTTATCCACACCATTTTTAGGAATTTTCCTGCCTTTAACAAAAAAACGTGGAATTTTTGCCTCCCCCAACTTGAAATTTATTCTAAAAAATGTTCAGGATGAGCACCAAAATATTTTTATTATGGAAAAAAACCCGATGGAATCACTTCCAACGCTGGAAAATTCCCGAAGTTAACTACATTTCCCAGGATTCTGTGGGCTTTATTTACCTATTAAACCGTGGGGAATGATGGGAAATTCCATCTGTCCCATGGAGAAAAATGGGAACATCGTAACTTTGGATTCCCTCCGGCTCCACAGCCACACTGCGATTCTTGCTCGGATCCAAACATTATTCCCAGTTTTCCCAAGGAAAAACTCGTTTTTCGTCCTTAAAAAACTCAGTAGAGAAATTTCCTTTTTTCTTTTCCCTCTCTCTTATCCCAAGGAACAGAAAAATTCCTCAGCGCAGGAATCCGCAATAATTAAAGAATAAAAAGTGAAATAAAAAGTGAAATAAAAAGTGAAATAAAAACTGAAATAAAAACTGAAGTAAAAATAGAAATAAAAATAGAAATAAAAATAGAAATAAAAATAGAAATAAAAACTGAAATAAAAATAGAAATAAAAATAGAAATAAAAATAGAAATAAAAACTGAAATAAAAACTGAAATAAAAACTGAAATAAAAATAGAAATAAAAGAAATAATAAACAAAAAAGGCCTGGAATAATTAAAGGAACGATTAAAGGACAACCCTGCCCTGCCCACCACTCCAATTTCATCCAAAACACCAGGAATTTCCCCCTGGATCAGCTCAAATATCCCTTTCCTGTGCCACGAGGAGTTCCCGCTCTCCCAAAGAACCCGGAAACAAAACCAGAAATCAGGGAGAAAAACCAAGCCAGCTTTAATTAATTCACTAATTAATCCCTGATTAATTAATCAATCCCTAAATTCTGCTTTTTACTCAGGGAAAGAGCACAGGGAATTTTTTTTCCCCCTCTTGCAATTTTTTTTTTTTCCCCTTGCCCGGAGGAAACCAGAGAAAGCTTTTAAAAATCCCAAACCTTCGGAATTTTTTCCTTAAATTACGGAGTGGGAGTCGGGGAGGGCACGGCGCGGCTCCTTTTTGTGCTGCTCCTGCATTTTTGGGTGGCTGCAGTTTCTCTGGAATGGCTCGGCCTCGGATCCTGTTTTGTTTTTCTGGTTTCCCTCCTCTCCTGGCCGTGTTCCGCAGGAATTTTATCCTTGGATTTGGGGAGCGGCGCCAGGTTTAGTGAAGAATTCATTGTCCGGGTGATGTCGGGGTTCCAAATCCGCGGTCCCAGAGCGAGGGCAGGTGCCAAGGGAAGAGGGGAACACCCAAAATGGGAAAGGGATGGGGAGGAAAGGTGGAAAAAGAAGTGGGAAATCCAGATTTTGGGGGAATATTCCGATTTTTTTAGCTAATGATCATTTAGTGGAAGTGCGGCTGCGAAGAGATTTCGGTGCTTGGCGCCCGCGATGGTGGAGTTCCTGCAGGAATGGCACAGGACATTCCCAAAATCCAGGGAGACGAGTGCTGGGAGAGAAACCGCAGCTTGAGATCAGAGTGGGATGCAGGGAGTTGGGAATGTCTCGGGAATGGTGGTGGCATTCCCAAGAGAATGGGTGGAATTCCCAGAGAAGCTGTGGATGTTCTCTGGATCCCTGGAATTGTCCAAGGCCAGGCTGGACATCATTCCCTGCTCGGGCCTGGCCAGGGCTGGGAACCGCATCCAACTCCCGGCTTTATCCAGCTCTGGATCCCGCTTTTCCTTCCCTGTCCAACTCCATCCAAAAAAAACCAGGGATGGCACCCACAGAGCCCACCCTGGACACTTCCCTGGGAGAGCTGGAGCACTTCCCCATGGAGCCAGGCTGGGAATGTTCACCTGGAGAGGAGAGAATTCCAGGGAGAGCTCAGAGCCCCTTGCAGGGCTCCAGGAGAGCTGGAGAGGGGCTGGGGACAGGGGATGGAGGGACAGGACACAGGGAATGGCTCCCACTGGGAAAGGGGAGATTGGGGTGGGATATTGGGAAGGAATTCCTGGTTGGGAGGGTGGGGAGGGGCTGGGATGGAATTCCCAGAGCAGCTGTGGCTGTTCCTGGATCCCTGGAAGTGCCCAAGGCCAGGCTGGAGCAGCCTGGGACAGCCGGAGTGTCCCTGCCCATCCAGGGGGTGGCTCTGGATGATCCTCGAGGTCCTTTCCAAACCATTCCAGGATTCCCTGAGTCTCCTTTCCCTACAGTTCTGTATTTCCTCTGGGATCACTGTCCCGGCTTCCTCGGAGAGGGGTGGCCCTGAAATCCCAAACTTTCTTTGGAAAAAACCCAAACTAAAAAATGCAAATAAATAAAAATAATGAAAAAATACAAAGGAAGGAAAGGAAAGGAAAGGAAAGGAAAGGAAAGGAAAGGAAAGGAAAGGAAAGGAAAGGAAAGGAAAGGAAAGGAAAGGAAAGGAAAGGAAAGGAAAGGAAAGGAAAGGAAAGGAAAGGAAAGGAAAGGAAAGGAAAGGAAAGGAAAGGAAAGGAAAGGAAAGGAAAGGAAAGGAAAGGAAAGGAAAGGAAAGGAAAGGAAAGGAAAGGAAAGGAAAGGAAAGGAAAGGAAAGGAAAGGAAAGGAAAGGAAAGGAAAGGAAAGGAAAGGAAAGGAAAGGAAAGGAAAGGAAAGGAAAGGAAAGGAAAGGAAAGGAAAGGAAAGGAAAGGAAAGGAAAGGAAAGGAAAGGAAAGGAAAGGAAAGGAAAGGAAAGGAAAGGAAAGGAAAGGAAAGGAAAGGAAAGGAAAGGAAAGGAAAGGAAAGGAAAGGAAAGGAAAGGAAAGGAAAGGAAAGGAAAGGAAAGGAAAGGAAAGGAAAGGAAAGGAAAGGAAAGGAAAGGAAAGGAAAGGAAAGGAAAGGAAAGGAAAGGAAAGGAAAGGAAAGGAAAGGAAAGGAAAGGAAAGGAAAGGAAAGGAAAGGAAAGGAAAGGAAAGGAAAGGAAAGGAAAGGAAAGGAAAGGAAAGGAAAGGAAAGGAAAGGAAAGGAAAGGAAAGGAAAGGAAAGGAAAGGAAAGGAAAGGAAAGGAAAGGAAAGGAAAGGAAAGGAAAGGAAAGGAAAGGAAAGGAAAGGAAAGGAAAGGAAAGGAAAGGAAAGGAAAGGAAAGGAAAGGAAAGGAAAGGAAAGGAAAGGAAAGGAAAAGGAGACAAAGAGGAATTTGATTTCACTTCCAACCTCCCAAATATCCCTTGGGAGAGACTCAGATTCCAGTCTGGGACACAAGATTGCATTTTCCAGCACATTCCCACCCAAACTGGGCTGGGATTGTGCCTCTGGCATTCCAGGGATTTATAGGGACCTAAAATAGAGGCAGCTTTTTTTGACTAATTTAAACTAAACTGCTCATTTTGACTAAACTAAACCGCTCATTTAAACCGAACTGCTAATTTAAACCAAACTAGTAATTTAAACTAAACTAGCAATTTAAACCAAACTAGCAATTTAAAGTAAACTGCTAATTTAAACTGGACTGGTAATTTCAACTAAACTGCTAATTTAATCTAAATTACTAATTTAAACTAAATTACTAATTTAAACTAAACTACTAATTTAAGCTGAACTGCTCATTTAAACTGAACTGTTAATTTAAGCGGGACTGTTAATTTAAGATGCTAATTTAAGCCACTGCCTGGTTTAAACCCAACCGTTGGTTTAAACCCAACCACTCTCCCGTTTAAACTGAGCTGCTCATTTAAACCCAGCCGCCCGTCTCGGCCTCATTTGGGGAGGAGATTCCCGCAATTCCCGGCCCCAAAGCCCCGAATCCCGATGTCCCAGACGGATCGCTCCGGCTTCTAATTATGGAAATGATGGAAATTGAGGGCTGTGAAATGCGGAGTAAGGGGAAAAAAGGGAATGAGGGCTGCGGTTCATCCCAAAGGGGGTGAAATCCCGGGAAACTTAAACTTCTGCCCGCAGCACATTCCAGAGGCTGGGAGGAAATATTCCAGGGATTTTAATTCTGTCAGGTCACAGAGTCCGGGAATGCTGGTTTTAAGGGAATGCTGATTTAATGGGAATGATGATTTTAAGGGAATGCTGATTTAATGGGAATGCTGATTTTAAGGGAATACAGGTTTTAAGGGAATGCTGATTTAATGGGAATGCTGATTTAAGGGAATGCTGGTTTTAAGGGAATGCTGGATTTAAGGGAATGCTGATTTAATGGGAATGCTGATTTAAGGGAATGCTGGTTTTAAGGGAATGCTGGTTTTAAGGGAATGCTGATTTAAGGGAATGCTGATTTTAAGGGACTGCTGATTTAATGGGAATGCTGATTTTAAGGGGATGCTGGTTTTAAGGGAATGCTGATTTAATGGGAATGCTGATTTAAGGGAATGCAGAATTAAAGGGAATGCTGGATTTAAGGGAATGCTGATTTAATGGGAATGCTGATTTTAAGGGAATGCTGATTTAATGGGAATGCTGATTTAAGGGAATGTTGATTTTAAGGGAATGCTGATTTTAAGGGACTGCTGATTTAATGGGAATGCTGATTTTAAGGGGATGCTGGTTTTTAGGGGATGCTGGTTTTTAGGAAATGCTGATTTAAATTCCCATTCAAAGGGAATTGTATGGAGAGCAAAGGAAAGAGGAAGAGGAGCAGGACTGAGCTCTTCGCTGAGAATCCAGCCTGGATAATAAATCCAGGTCTAGTAAAGATGGATAATTTTACTTGGAGGTCGCTAAACCACTCAGAATTTAATTTGCATTTGGGATTGTAACAGAATTCCGATATTATGGACATCAAATCCATAACTCCCATCACCCTGAAGGAGGTTGTGGCACTCGACCCTCGCTCCTGAGAAAAACTGGGAGGAGAATTCCAGCTTCCTAAGTTGGAATTATAATATTATTGTGTTTATATATATATTATATAAATATATAGATATTACATTTAATTATTTATTATTACTTATATTGTCATAATTATATATAATTAATATTATTTAATAATTTCATAATTATAATTATTATAGTAATATATTATAATGTAATATAGCAATATAAATGTATGATGTTATATATATAACTATTTATATTATATTATATTATATTATATTGTATTATATTATATTGTATTATATTATATTGTATTGTATTGTATTGTATTATATTATATTATATTGTATTATATTGTATTGTATTGTATTATATTATATTATATTATATATCATTACATTTATAATAATAATAAATACAATATAAATATAATAAATATTCATTATATTTATAATATTTATAATATTTATTGTATTTATTGCATTTATTGTATTTTTGTTATTTATTATTTTAATATTTTTATATTTTAAATATTTTAATATTTTTATTCTATTTATTATATTTATTGTATTATGTTTATTATTCTTTATAATTGTGATGTTTTATAATTTTATATTTTTATTATATTTAATATATTAATTTTGATAATTTTGATAATTTTATAAATTTATGAATTTTTTATGTTATAATTTTAATATCTTTTCTATTTTATTTTATTTTATTTATTCGGCTTTCATCAGCGTGATCTTGCAGAGGAAGATTTACAGAGCCTCCATCTAAATCATCCCCCCTGGCTGGGAGAATCCATTCCCAGCTCCAGAGGAACCTGGAAAAGGTGGAGGCTCCCACTGGTGACCCAGATCACCCTGACGTGATTCCAGTTTGAACTGGACATAAAAAATGGATATATTTTGTATTTTTGGGGCAATTTGAGGTCACTTTGGAGTTTTCCAGGTGTTTTTCCAAGGCCACCACGCCCCAATTTCCTTTAATCCTTCAAGGTGAAAGATTTTTAGCTAAAAACGGCTGATTTTTGATAAAAAGCAATGAGAAAGGGAAGGATAAAGTGGATATGGACTCTCTTAATTCCAGAGCCTGGAAAAATGGGATTCATCCGCTTGATCTTCGGGAATTTCTGCAATTTTCTGCCTTGGAATAAAAGTCACTGAAGTCACTGTTGAGTTTGACCTTTTTCTCCCCAAAATTAAACCGGATTTCTGTGGGCTAAGATCAGCACTCTGTGGGATCGACATCCCAGAAAACATCGAAGGACCACCAAGAAATTCCATAAAAAAACGATTTCCCGGGATACGAACCAGCTTTAAAAGGGAGCAGTGAAGAGTTAATTTTTTGGAGATGCCAAATTCCCAGAGAGGAAACTTCCTGATCCCGATCCCAAAAACCTTTTCCTCCCAGATGAGGTAATTCCCGGGAGCTGTAGGAATTGTTGGATAAGAATTGAACATTTATCATTTGAACTTCTGGGATATCACGGGCGTTTCCAGGCTGGGATAAAAGCTGGAATCTGACGGAGAGGAGCAACATGGAATTACTCACAACAGCTTCTCCCGGGGCGGGAATTCCGCGTTCCTCCCTGGAATTCGCTGCCCTCTCCTTGATGTGGTCGGAGGGGAGGATTATCCGTAGGGATGTTACAAATCCTCGCTGGCTTCAAGGAAAGGAAACATTTACATTGGCCAGACGGCCGGGATAATAAATCCCAAATCCAGCAATCCCTTCAAACAATGGCCCTAGGAACTGGAGGCGGATTTCGGGACGCGATCCCGAGCCCCTGTTGGATGGAAATGATGGAATGGGAGGGTGGGGAATTTGGGATACTCCTGGTGTTGTTTGAAAGTTGTCTTTGGACGGACACAAAGGATTTTCCCTCTCTGTGGGTGGGTGGGTGGGGAGTTGTTCCATCAATTCCATCACCTGCTGAGTCCTTATCCCAAAAAAACACAGGGATGAGACTCCCAAAATGGCAGGGTTTTCTTTATTCTTTTCCACGCAGGACCCTGCAGCAGGATCCCAAAAAAGCCAGGAGAACAAGGAATTTGGATCCTGTAAGATCATGGAATGGTATCCCACAAAAACACAGGGATGAGACCACCCCCCTCAAATGGCAGAGCCTCCTTTCCCTTCCTCCATGCAGGATCCTGCAGCTGAATCCCAAAAAAGCCAGGAGAACAGGGAATTCGGATCCTGTAGGATCATGGAATGGTATCCCACAAAACCACAGGGATGAGGTTCCCAAGATGGATCTTCCATGCTCTTCCCACTGCAGGTAGATCCAAGACAAACCAGGAACACATGGAATTCTGATCCTGTAAGATCATGGAATGGTGTCCCACAAAAACACAGGATGAGACCCCCCAAATGTCAGAGTTTCCTTTCCCCTCCTCCATGCAGGATCCTGCAGCAGGATCCAGGAAAAGGCAGGAACATGGGGAATTCGGATCCTGTAAGATCATGGAATGGCATCCCACAAAAACAGAGGGATGAGACCCCCCCCAAATGGCTCTTCCGTGCTCTTCCCACTGCAGCAGGATCCAAGACAAACCAGGAACACATGGAATTCAGATCCTGTAGGATCATGGAATGGCATCCCACAAAAACACAGGGATGAGGTCCCCAAAATGGCTCTTCCATGCTCTTCCCACTTCAGCAGGATCCCAAAAAAGCCAGGAGAACAGGGAATTGGGATCCTGTAGGATCATGGAATGGTATCCCACAAAACCACAGGGATATGACCCCCCAAATGGCAGAGTTTCCTTTCCCCTCCTCCATGCAGGATCCTGCAGCTGGATCCCAAAAAAGCCAGGAGAACAGGGAATTGGGACCCTGTAGGATCATGGAATGGTATCCCACAAAAACACAGGGATGAGGTTCCCAAGATGGGTCTTCCATGCTCTTCCCGCTTCAGCAGGATCCCAAAAAAGCCAGGAGAACAGGGAATTGGGATCCTGTAGGATCATGGAATGGCGTCCACCCAACCCAAAGGATTCAAGGAATACACCAGGGAGATTTTGGCCCAGCAGGGGAAATCTCCCAAAATTTGTGAGGGAGACAAACCTGAGATGGTGGGAAGGGAATCCCAGATTCCCAGCAGGTGATCGGATAAAATCCAGCCTGTGCCAAAATTCCCAGCTGAGGGAATCACGAATTCCAGGGGGGATCCCTTCCCTCCCATCCAGCTGTGGAGAGACAGGAGAAAATGAACCAAAAATCATCCAAACCCTCAAACCACCCTCAAAACCATCCGAGAGGGGAGAGGAAAATTTCCCTGAGGAATTTTTCCCTTGGAATTCTGGCCTTAAGAACAATTTGGGATGAGCCAGGATCAGTTTTCCAGCTCTAGGCCGGCCGTGACGGATCCGCTGGAGCTTCTCCTGGTCCTTATTTTTAGATCGTCTTGTGCAGTCCTTCCCTCAGGATGAGTCACTCGGAATCCACAGCTCCAGGAGTTACACAAAAGTTTTCTTTTCTCCCGAAATTCTGGCGCCGTCAGCATTCCCGGCTGGAAGCGATAACTCGGCTCCGGCTGCCAGGAGGAAAACTCATCCCGAAAACGCTGCCAGGGGGGAAGGAAAGAGCTTTAAAAACTTGTGGAGGATGGAGATCCGTGGGGCTGTGCAGCTGATCTGGGGATCCTGGGATTCCCGAAATTCCAGCTGATCAGGATGTCCAGAGATTCCAAAAATTTCAACAGATCTGAGGATCCAGAGATTCCCAAAATTTCAGCTGATTGGCCTGACAGGATCCCCAGAAATTCCCAAAATTTCAGCTGATTGGGCTGACAGGAGCTCCAGAGATTCCTGAAATTTCTGCTGATGAGGAATCCCAGAGATTCCCAAAATTCTAGTTGATCTGGGGCTCCAGGGATTCCCAAAACTGATGATAAATGAGGATTTAGGAAAAATTTGGGAAAGTTTTAAGTAAGGATTGAGGAAAAAAATGGGAATGTTTTAAAAGAGGATTGAGGAAAAATTTGGAATGTTTTGAATGAGGATTGAGGAAAAATTTGGGAATGTTTTGAATGAGGATTGAGGAAAAATTTGGGAATGTTTTAAATGAGGATTGAGGAAAAATTTGGGAATGTTTTAAAAGAGGATTGAGGGAAAATTTGGGAATGTTTTGAATGAGGATTGAGGAAAAATTTGGGAATGTTTTACATGAGGATTGAGGTGTTCCCAACTCCCTATGGAATGTCGCCGGGAGAGCGATGCTTTGTGGGGGGTTCCTGTTGTGCTGCCTTCCTTTAATGGGGAAAATTCCATGGAATTCAGCTGGAGCACGGATTAAAATTCCTGGAATTTCAGCCTTGGGATCACTCCCGCAGCTTCTGATGGATTTGATGGAGAATTTTTTATATTTTCCCCTTTTTCCATAGAAACCTGCCCTGATTTCGGCATCTTGGAGATGTAAGAAATCAGGGAACGGAGGGAAAAGGAGGGAAAAAAAGGGGGGAAACCCCCCAGTTCTGCATCCCATTGGAATTCCCAGCTGCTAAATCGGAAGTGTGAAATTCCTTCTGGAGATAAAACCAGCTGGATCTGAGGCATCTCTGGCTCATCTGAGGCTGGGCTTCATCTTCCCGGGAATATCCCTATGGAATTCTCCTCCTCCTGTTTGCAGGTGACAACACCAAGGAAATGAAGGAATACCTCAATCCCTGGGATCGGTTGTTGGGATCAGGGATTCCCGGATCCTGCTGCAACCGGATCAAGTATTTTATCCAAATATCCATATTTATCCAAATATTCCCAAGATCCAGCTGGAAATTCCAATGTTTGATTCCCTTTATCCCGAGATCCAGCTGGAAACCCAAATGTTTGATTCCTTTTAACCCAGGAAAATTGGGATGTTTGATTCCCTTTATCCCAAGATCCACCAGGAAATCCAAACGTTTTATTCCCTTTATCTCAATATCCAGCTGAAATCCAAACATTTTATTCCCTTTATCCCAAGATCCAGATGGAAATCCAAACATTTTATTCCCTTTATCCCAAGATCCAGATGGAAATTGGGATGTTTTATTCCCTTTATCCCGATATCCACCAGGAAATCCAAATGTTTTATTCCCTTTATCCCAAGATCCAGCTGAAATTCCACTGTCCAGCAGCAAATGAAAGCAGGAAATTGGGAAGTATCCCATGGGATTTATCCCTGCTCACTGTGCACATCCTGCTTTCCAGGGCCCTCCTCTCCTCATTGGGAATCCCCTCTGGAATTCTCCTTATCATGGAATCATGGAATGGTTTGGATTGGGATTCAGAGCTTTGAAAGATTTGAATGTTTAACCTTTTGCCATGGCAGGGACACCTTCCCGGAATCCCAGAGTCCCAGAATCCCAGAATCCCAGAATTCAAATATCCGAGAGTCCCAGAATCCCAGAATCTTGGAATCCTAGAACCATGGAATACCAGAGTCCCAGAATCCCAGAATTCCAGAATCCAAATATCCCAGAATAACAGAACCACAGAATCCCAGAGCCCTGGAATCCCAGAATCCCAGAATCTCATAATCCCAGGATTCCAGAATCCTAATATTCCAGAATTTCAGAATGTCAGAATCCCAGAATCCCAGGATCCCAGAATCCCAGAATCCCAGAATCCCAGAATCACAGAATTCTAGAATCACAGAATCCCAGGATCCCAGGATCCCAGAATCCCAGGATCCCAGGATCCCAGAATCCTAGAATCCCAGGATCCCAGAATCCCAAAACCACAAAATCCAAATATCCCAGAATCCCAGAATCCCAGGATCCCAGAATCCCAGAATCCCAGAATCCCAGAATTCCAGAATCCCAGGATCCCAGGACCCCAGAATCCCAGAACCCCAGAATCCCAGAATCCCAGAATCCCAGAATTCCAGAATCACAGAATCCCAGGATCCCAGGATCCCAGGATCCCAGAATCCCAGAATCCCAGAATCCCAGAATCCTAGAATTCCGGAATCCCAGGATCCCAGGATTCCAGAACCGCAGCCTCCACCACGGCTATCCCAGGCCGCTCCAAGCTCCATCCAAACCGGCCTCAGACAATTCCAAGGACTGGGATTAAGGCTGGAAAAGACTTTTGGGATCATCAAGTCCAACTCCAAATATCCTTGAGGAACTTTTCCGGATTTTTTCTCCGTTTGGATGTGGATGAACAACCCGGCCGCTCCCAGGCATGAACCCCCCGCCCTCTGTGCCTTCCCCATTTCCATGGAAAAAGATAAAAATAACTCCATGGAAAAGCTCCGTGGGCAGGGACGACCTCGTTCGTCAGGGGTGATTAACGCCATGAATAAATTATCTCCTGGCATGTTAATTAACGTCCCGGTCTTTCCATTCCGGGGGGCACGGACTGGACCTCGGGATTGAATTCCCAGCCAAAAAAAAACCAGTTAATCCCAAAAAAACCTGGTTAATCCCAAAAAACCGAGCAGGAGCCGAGGACACGAGGGCAAAGGAAAGGTTTTGCCAACGGATCCGGAGCGACGAGCGAGGAGAGGGAAGAGAAATCCATGGAAGAATTCCCAGCGGGAAAGGAGTTACTCATTTATCCTGAAGGTCGTTGTTGGAAGAGGGGTTAAAGATTGACCCAGCCTGAGCTGAGGCTGGAAAAGAGGACGGGAATCCGGGACTGGAGTGATCCCGAGTGCCAGGAATGACTTCCTACATTTTTAACAGGATCCTGGGAGCTCCTGGATAATGCCTGGAGCAGGGACAGACGATCCCAGAGGATCTGGGGAGAGACAGCTTGACTGGAGCTCTCTGGTGACTCTGGAATCCCAGAATCCAAATATCCCAGAATCCCAGAGTCCTGGAATCCCAGAATTCCAGAATCACAAAATCCCAATATCCCAGAATCACAGAATCCCAGTGTCCTAGAATCCTGGAATCCTGGAATCCTGGAATCCCAGAGTCCTGGAATCCCAGAATCCCAGAATCCAAATATCCCAGAATCCCAGAGTCCTGGAATCCCAGAATTCCAGAATCCAAATATCCCAGAATCACAGAATCCCAGAGTCCTATAATCCTGGAATCCCAGAATCCCAGAGTCCTGGAATCCCAGAATCCAAATATCCCAGAATCACAGAATCCCAGAATTCTAGAACTCCAGAATTCCAGAATCCCAGAATTCCAGAACCACAGGATCCCAATATCCCAGAATCCCAGAATCCAAGAGCCTTGGAATCCCAAAATCCCAGGATTCCAGAATTCTAATATCCCAGAATTCCAGAATCTCAGAATCCCACAATCCTGGAATTTTGGAATCCCACAATCCAACAATCCCAGGATCCCACAATCCCAGGATCCCCCTCGGCTCTGGCTGGACGAGAGCCCGGCAGAATCCAAACTCTGGATTTTTCCATCCCCTTCCCGCTTTTCCAGCCACCTCTCCCTTCCGAGAGCTGGGATCAGCTCCGGATCCGTGTCCCGCATCCTGGGCTCTGTCCCATATTTCACTGTTGGGGTGGGAATTATCCCAAAAATATCAAAAAGCGGATCCGGAAGTGCTGCTTTGAGTCCAGACTCAATCCAAAGGTCTTTTCCTTAATAATTTCCTTAATTATTCCCTAATTCCAAAATTTTTATCTCATTTATGGGATAAAAGCTACAGGAATGAAATAATTCCATCCCGTGTGGGGACGGTGTCATTCCCAAAAAAACAGCCGAGAAAAGGGGAAAACATCGGGAATGTTCAGCTTGGAAAATTCCCTCCTCAGTAATCCATTCCAAAATTCGGGAATTTTAAATCGGGAGGAAGGAGGAATTGGAGGAAGGGCAGAACTTGAACCTTCACGAACCTCCCCACCCGCGGGAATTTGGGATTCTACTTCATATTCCAGCCGGGAATGGGCTGGATTGGAATCCTGTGGCTGCTTCCCAGCATTCCTTGGGAATTCCTGGCTGGGATTTCCCTTTCCTGGATATCCTTGAAAAGGCCATTTCAAGTTCCATTAAAAAATGTCATTTTTAGCTGCTTCCCGCTCCTCCTTTTCCAAGAGGATTTGAATGTGGGAATGTGGAAGAGTTAAAGAACTGAGCCTGGCTCAGCCGGGCCTAAAATTAAACTCGGCCTAGAAATTCCTGTTTTCAGCTGGAGTTTGAGCTGAGCTCAGGTCATTCCCAGAGAGGGGATTTTATTGGGAATTCATCGGGCAGTTCAGAGGGATTTGATCCCATTTCTGTTCTGCTTTACGCCGGAATTCCCAGATTTTTTGGAAAAGCGTTTTTTCCTGAGGAATATCCAGCAGCAGGGCCGGGAATCGCGATGGGAAAATCCCGAGGATTGAGGGCATGGATCACACTCAGGATCAGCTGGATACCAAACACCTCCACAGCCTCCCTGCCCTTCCCGCTCCCATTCCAACAAAAATTCCCAGGGATTTGAGCACAGCGATCCCAAAGCATTTCCCAGAATTCCGGGATGAGGACACGGATACCAGATCGCAAATTCCCTTTAAGCCGGGCCTTGGGAAAAGCTGCGGCAGTAAAAGTTGCCGGTGTTGACCTGGAAAATCCCTGTTTATCTCCTTATCCCGAGGGGATAAACTCGGGATTTGTTGTCCGAACGGAATGTTCGGCATCCCGTTATCCACGGACTTCGCGCTCATCCCAGCCCCAGCAATTTTTTCCGACCGCTGGGAAAAGGAATTTTCCTCATGGACTGAAAAAATCCGGAATCTCTGTCCCAGCAGAACCAGAGCCGGGATTTTCCACGGTTTTGGTTGGGATTTGGAATGGAAATATCCGGCTTGGAGCTGCTCCAGGGACAGCATTCCCGATTTTCCCTCCGTGTCCTGGTGTGAATTCCCAGATTTGTAGCTCCTGCATGGAAATTTTCACCCGAGAAATTTTCCTGAAGTTTTTCCTTCCCAAAATTGAGTTTTAGTCCAAGCTGGGAGCATTTCAAGGGAAATTCCCTCATTTCCCTTCCCTTCGTTTTCCTCGTTCCTGGAAAAGCTTGAACGCTCCCAAGGGCTTGGAATCCCTCTTTATCCCCATTTTTTGCCAATCAAAAGGCAAATCCAACATTCCAGGATTATGGGCAGGTTTGGGCTATTCAGGCTGGGTCTGGGCTACTCAGGCTGGGTTTGGGCTACTCAGGTTTGATCTGGGCTACTCAGGTTGGGTTTGGGCTACTCAGGTTTGATCTGGGCTACTCAGGTTGGGTTTGGGCTACTCAGGCTGGGTTTGGGCTATTCAGGCTGGGTCTGGGCTACTCAGGTTTGATCTGGGCTACTCAGGCCAGGTTTCAGCTACTCAGGCTGGGTTTGGCCTAGTCAGGTTTGATCTGGGCTACTCAGGGCTGGTCTGGGCTACTCAGCCTGGGTTTGGGCCACTCAAGGCTGGATTTGGGCTACTCAGGTTTGACTTGGGCTACTCAGGCTGGGTTTGGGCTACTCAGGGATGTTCTGGGCTACTCAGGGCTGGGTTTGGGCTACTCAGGCCTGGGCTGGGCTACTCAGGCTGTGTTTGGGTTACTCAGGGAAGGTTTGGGCTACTCAGGTTTGATCTGAGGTACTCAGGCTGGATTTGGGCAACTCAAGGCTGGACTGGGCTACTCAGGGCTTATTTGGGTTACTTAGGGCTCGTTTGGGCTACTCATGCCTGGTCTGAGCTATTCAGGTGTGGTCTGGGCTACTCAGGGCTGGTCTGGGCTACTCAGCCTGGGTTTGGGCTACTCAGGCTGGGTTTGGGCTACTCTGGGCTACTCAGGGCTCGTTTGGGCTACTCAGGCCTGGTTTGGCAGACTCAGGTTTGATCTGGGCTACTCAGGCTGAGTTTGGGCTACTCAAGGCTGGGTTTGAGCTACTCAGGCCAGGTTTGGGCTACTCAGACCAGGCTGGACCACCCTGAGCTCCGCAGGTTTCCCCTCCCGCTCTCCCGTTCCGGGCGTTTCGCTGAGCTCGGGCCCCCTGGCCTGGGCTGTCCCAGCGGAATTGGGAAATCCTTCCCCAGCCTCCAGCAATTCCCAGCGGGATTTTATCCTGGACTTGGGAAATCCTCGTGGTTTGGGGGCTCCTTCCCCAGCCTCCAGCAATTCCCAGCTGGATTTTATCCTGGAATTGGGAAATCCTCATGGCTCAGGGGCTCCTTCTCCAACCTCCAGCAATTCCCAGCTGGATTTTATCCTGGAATTGGGAAATCCTCGTGGTTTGGGGGCTCCTTCCCCAGCCGATTCCCAGCGGGATTTTATCCTGGACTTGGGAAATCATCACAGTTCAGGGGCTCCCTCCCCAGCCCCAGGCGATTCCCAGCTGGATTTTAACCTGGAATTGGGAAATCCTCGTGGTTCGGGGGCTCCTTCCCCAGCCTCCAGCAATTCCCAGCTGGATTTTATCCTGGAATTGGGAAATCCTCACGGTTTAGGGGCTCCTTCCCCAGCCTCCAGCTGATTCCCAGGTGGATTTTATCCTGGAGTTTGTGGAGATTTGTGTCTGTGGGGTTCGGGACCACAGAATTCCAGAGGCAGGGAAGGAGAAATCATGGAATGGTTTGGGTGGGAAGGGACCTCAAATCCCATCGAATTCCATGGGACCGTCCTCTATCCCAGGGTGATCCAAGCCCGTCCAGCCTGGACTCGGATATTCCAGGGATCTGGGAATTCTGTGCCAGTGACCAATCTGGAAATGGTTTTTAGGGTAATCCCATAAAAAATTAAGAATTAAGAAATTAATTAAGAAATTGTTGGAAATTAATATAGAAAAATATTAATATATAAAATAATAACTCTATTAAAGTGTTTCTGGATGAAATAATAAAAATAAAATGGTTAAGATAAATATAATAAAAATAATTATGTATTAATACTATTATAAAATAGAAATCAATATAATCAATGGTATATTTATTTATTTATATTTCATATAAACATAATATATTTATATAAAATATATTTTATATAAATGTATTATATTTATATAAATAGGTTATAGTATAAATTCATTAATATGGTTTAATTAATTTATTATTGTAGATTATTTTATATTCTATTTAATTTAAATTATTAATAGAATAATATATATGTATATTATATATATATTATATATAAAAGATATAAATATATTTAATATTTATATGTATTAAATACTAATAAATCTACTAGATTAGATCTATTTTATAATAAATAAATATTACATATTTATATAATGAATAAATATAATTTATTAAATATAATATATATAATAATATATAATAATATATAATAATATATAATATTATATAATAATATATAATAATATATAATAATATATAATAATATATAATAATGTATAATTATATATAATAATATATAATATTATATAATAATATATAATAATATATTATATACAAATATATCAATAATATATAACAAAAATTAAAATAGATAGTATGTAAAATAAATATATAAAAGAATTAATATATAAAATAATAAACATAGAAAATCATTAAGCTAGAGAATAATTAATATGTTAAATGATTAATATATAAAATAATAAAGATAGGTAGATAGATAAATAAATAGATAAATATATAAATAAATAAGTTAATTAATTAGTTAATTGATTAATAAAAGAAGCCCTTAGAAGGACCTTGACTTGGAGGGAAGAAGCCCATTATTAATAATGGGTATTAATTATTATTAATACCCATAATTGGGTATTAATCCTGGAAAAGGGAATAAACAGTAGGAGCTTTTTCCATAATAATGGGCTTTTACCGGCTCTCTAATTGGGAATTCAGAGCAATCCCAATTTTCCCTGTGCTGGGCTCACTGGAACAGCACAAAATCCCTCTTTGCCTTCTGATAAACCAGGAAAAACTCCAAAGGAATCGACAATAATTTCATTTTTTAACCCATCCCTGCTTTGGCAGCCGATTCCCAAACCGTGCTCGTGGTGAAGCACAGCAGGACCTAATTAAGCCTGGATTAATTAAATTAATTAAATTAATTAATTAAACTCTGGCTTTGCGGAGTGACCAGAGAGCAGCTGAGCCCCGGCATCCTCCAAATCTGAACCGAGGCACGATCCTTGTTTTTCCATGACCAATTCCGCTCCTTTGCTTCTTGACTTCGTTCTGCTGCTGATTTTATCGATTAGGCTGTAATTAACGCCATTAATTAATGCCATTAATGAGGAGCCGCTCAGGTTTGCGGGACCTGAACCCTGCGGGGGGACTTTGACACGAGAGCGGGAGTTTCCCTTCGGCGCCGCGGGAATGAGGAGCTGAACCTTCCCTTCTCCGCCTTCCGGGATTTGTCACTTCCAGAACTTCCAGGAAATTCCCCAAAATTGTGTTTCCCCAATCCCAATGTTTTTTTGGGATGCGAATCCGAAGGCTAAAGGCCGATAACCCCAAAGGTGGTCAGAGGTTTCCTTGCCCTCCGTGTGTCCCAAACACCGAGATTCTTTTTTAGTCCAGATGGAATTTTACATTAAAACAAAACCAAACCCCCCAAAAATGAGGAAAACCCATCCCAAGGGATGAGAGTCTGGATGTGACCCGGCTGCAGCCCCGAAATCCAATCCTGTCCTGGGCTCATCCGAAGGGATGTGGGGAGAAGGTCCAGGGAAGGGGGAATTCTGCCCCTCAGCCCCGCTCAGGTGAGGCCCCAGCCCTGGATCCAGCACGGGAAGGAGCCGGAGCTGCTGGAGAGATCCAGAGGAGGCACCAGGATGATCCCAGGGATGGAGGAAAGGCTGGGAGAGCTGGGAATGTTCACCTGGAGAGGAGAAGCTTTGGGGTGAGCTCAGTGTGACCTTGCAGGACCTGGAGGAGCTGCAGGGAACATGGAGAGAGACAATTCCCAAGGGATGGAGGGACAGGACACAGGGAATGGCTCCCACTGGTTGGATGGGATATTGGGAAGGAATTCCTGGCTGGGATGGAATTCCCAGAGCAGCTGTGGCTGCCCCTGGATCCCTGGCAGTGCCCAAGGCCAGGCTGGAGCATCCTGGGATGGTGGGAATTCCCTGCCATGGAATGGGGTGGGAATGGCTGATCCACGATGAGGTCCCCCCAGATCTTCTCTTCTCCAGATGAACATTCCCAGCTCTCCCAGCCTTCCAATATCCCAGAACATTCGGCAGAACCCTTTCCTTCATCTCACACCAAGGAAATCCAGGATTTCATTTGGGATCCGGGACCTGTGGGCTCTGCCCAGGGCTCCCGAGAGTTTTGGGGCCTCGCTGAGGATTCAGGGATTCCCAAATTATCTCAGGCTGAAAAATTCTGGGAATTCTCCTGCTGGTGCTGCCGCTCCCTTCCAACCCACAGCGGGATCCAACCCACAGTGGGATTCCAGGACTCTCGGATCTGTTTCCAAATGACCTTCCCAGTGCGGATTCCTGGAAATCCAGCTCCAGACGGGTTTGTCTGGGACCTCTCCCACCCTTGAACTCAGCGAACGGAGGTGCCGGAGGGAGCAGCTGCTTTTTATCACCCTCCCATGTTTGTCCTCCTCAACTCCTGGAATTCCATCGGAATTGCAGGGGAGGCAGGAATGGGGTGAGAAGGGCCAAGGGTTACTGCAATAAAATCACGTGGGAATTCTGCTCCCGCATTCCAGAGAAAGAGCAAAACAAATCCTGAGGAAAATCACGCTGGAAGGTCGAAACCAGCCCGGTGTTGAGATATTCCAGGAATATTCCACCTTTTCTCCCCCCGGGCTCTGCTTTCCCCTCTTTCCAGCAATCACGGATGAGGTTTCGGTGTTTTCCCAGGTTTTTTGGGATTTTGCCACGTGGAAAGTCACCGGACAATTCATCTCCACTGCCTCTAAGTCAGCAAAAATTCCTTAATTTGGTAAAATCAAGGTCTCCGTTAACCACGGAAAGTCCAAAAATTCTAAAGGGAAATCCTTCCCCTGGGCAGATATTCGGGACAAAGTGGTGAAATCACCATCCCTGGAATTTTTGGAAAAGCAGTGGGTGCGGCACTTTGGGATACGGTTTAGTGGGAATTTCGGTTGAAGGTTGGAACTGGAGATCTTTTCCAACCTTTGTGATCCCATGATTGTCCTAAACCTGGAAAAATCTGAATTTTCCACAGGGAATAATAACCCAAATATTTCCTTCCAATGAAGGAATGTTGACTTTGGAATAAAGATCTCAGGAATAATCGGATTTAGGAAATAACGATGGGACAAACCCAGCCCTGCAGCTCCAGGAAAAGAATGGAATCTTTTCCCAATTCCTGGATATTCACAGGGAGGAGGAGGGGGATGAAGGAAGAAAATTCCTTTTTCCAGGTTTTTTTGTTTGTTCTTGGGTTAAACATTTCCACACAATCCAAATATTTGGATCCCGGGCACGGATATTTTATTGGCATTGCTCCCCATCCTATGGAAGTGGGAATTTTCCTGCGTTTTCCTGCTCATTCCTGAATTCCTGTAGGAATTTTCCCCACACCAATTGGGTCAAGGAATTTCTGGAGTTAAAACCAACCCCAAATCAATGGAATTCGTTTTATTCTGGATGAGTTTTCCGGGTTTCTGGCAACCCAAGCATGGATCGGAGGGAGCAGAAATTCAGGATTAATAGGGAATATTCGATATCTATTTATTAATTGGATTTATTTATTGACATAAATATTTATTATTTTATAACTATTAATATTTTTTAAAATAGATTTTATTTACTTCAATATGTATTTATATATCTTAAATATATTTATTATCTATTTTCCCTGTATCTGTTTATTTAATATCTATTTCTTCATTTAAAAAGGTATTTATTGAAATAATTTCTATTGATTTAATTCAAGATATTTATTAATTATTTCTTAATTTATTTAATTGATATATTTATTTTCATTTAATAAATCAAATAAATAAATTGATTTATGTATTTTATCCTATATAATTACATCATTTAATTTTCAATATAATTATTCAGTTTATTAATATAATTAGTATAATTAATATAATTAATATAATTAATATAATTAATATAACTAATTTACATTAATCAATTAATATCTAATTCAACATTTAGATTTATTTGATTTATTTATTATTTAATGAAGAGACACTAATTGCAAGGAATCTCATCCTGGGATATCTCTTCGGAAATCAATAATTCAACTGCAAGAGATCCCACAGGGTTTAAATTGGAATTTTGGCTTTCCATAAAATATCCATCAAGGAATTATTTATAAAAAAATTTAAATATTTTATATATAAAATAATTTATATTTTATTATATTTCCTGCTGGGGCAGGAAATCCCTTCAAGGCAAATTTCCACGTTCCTTTTCCTTTTCCCTTTGTCCAAATCCTTCTTTCCCTGGAGAGGAATCGCTCCAAGCTGGGTATTCCCACCTGAGGATGGATGTGATTTGGGAAAAAGGAATCCAGGATTTCTCCAAGACCTCTTCCAGCAGGAGAAAAATCATGGAAAGCCTTATTTGAAGTCACCAGGCGAGGATTTATGGGATTTGGGATCAACTCCCAGCTCTCCCATTCTGGTTTTTATGATCCCATCACTCTGTTCATCTGGGAACGAGACATTTTTCCTTGACTCATCCATGAAATCCTTGGAGTAGGAACCATAAATCTTCCCCTAAATGCAGCGCTGAGCCAAACTCATTGTCCTGCCTGAGGAATCCTGGGATTCCCGCTCAGCTTTCCTGGGATTCTCTTTTTCCTCTTTCTCCTCATCCTCTCCCTCTCTCCTTCCTCTTCTATTTTCCTGATTCTTCTCCTCTCTCCTTTTCCTTTTCCTCTTTCCTTTTCCTTTTCCTTTTCCTTTTCCTTTTCCTTTTCCTTTTCCTTTTCCTTTTCCTTTTCCTTTTCCTTTTCCTTTTCCTTTTCCTTTTCCTTTTCCTTTTCCTTTTCCTTTTCCTTTTCCTTCTCCTTTTCCTTTTCCTTTTCCTTTCCCTTTCCCTTTCCCTTTCCCTTTCCCTTTCCCTTTCCCTTTCCCTTTTCCTTTTCCTTTTCCTTTTCCTTTTCCTTTCCCTTTCCCTTTTCCTTTCCCTTTCCCTTTCCCTTTCCCTTTCCCTTTCCCTTTCCCTTTCCCTTTCCCTTTCCCTTTCCCTTTTCCTTTCCCTTTTCCTTTCACTTTTCCTTTCCCTTTCCCTTTCCCAGAACTCACAAACCTCTTTATCCCTGCATCTCCATCCCAGAATTTTCCTGGATGATTTTCCATTGCCTCCTCTTGTTCAGGAATTTTTTGTTTGTTTTTTTTTCTCTTTTCCTGGAATTTTCCCTCTGCCCTCCCGATCGATTTTGAAGGAATTGACACAAAATATTTACGGGACTTTCGTCCTTCTGGGAAATTTATTTAAAGTTGAGCAACGGGGTCGAAAGTTCCTGGGGCGGGGCCTGGGAATGCCAGGGATAAAACACATGGAATAAAATAATTCCATTTCATATTAAAAATAAAAATCTGGGATGAACTTGACGGTGTTGATTGTTCCCATGGATTCGTGGACACCATTTCCCGATCCAGCTGGGTTCTATCCTGGATTTATCCGACTTTTCCATCGCCGTTCCTTGGACACTCAGATGAGGCTGAGGGCAATTGGGACCTCAAGGAACACAGACAGATTCCAAAATCTGGGATGCACTGCTTGGATCTGATAGCCAGGGGCACATGGAATGAGCACCATGCAGGAGGGGAACATCCAGGCAATTCCCAGTAAATCTGGGAGCCGTGGAATCCCAGAATCCCACAAGGGGTTGGGTTGGATCATCTCATTCCAGCCCCTGGATATTCCGATTGCGTTGGGTTGTGAGGAGTTTGGAGCTCAGCTGGGAATGTTCATCCTGGAGAAAAGGAACTCCAGGGGGACCTTCCGGGACAGGAGGGGGAAGCCGGAGGGAATTGGGATCTGCTCCCAGGGAATAGGGACAGGAGGAGAGGGAGCGGCCTGCAGTTCTTCCAGGGAAGGGCTAAATTGGATATTTGGGATCATTTCTCCATGGAAATCCCATTGGAACCGCCCAGGGAGGTTTGGAGTCCCCATCCCTGGAGGTGTCCCAGGAATTCCTGGATTCCCCAGGGCTCTGCTGGGGATCGGGCACAGCTTGGACTCGATGATCCCGGAGATCTTTCCCATCCTCAGGGATTTTAGGATTCCCTGGATGCAAAAGCTGCTTTTCCCAGCTCCGTTCCTCCTCCACATCCTCCAGCCCCGCCCTCAGCCCCGCCAAAACTCTCCAGGTGAATTTAGGAACTCCAGGAGAGGATTTTCCTGGGGTTTGATCCCAAACTCCCCGGGATTTTTGGGAAGCAATTAACTCCCAGTTCCAGCACATCTGAGGAAGGCTCAGGTTGGACACCAGGAATTTCCCCATGGAAAGGGCGGTCAGGCCTTGGAAGGAGCTGCCCAGGGAGGTTCGGAGTCCCCATTCCTGGAGGCGTCCAAGGAATTCCTGGATTCCCCAGGGCTCTGCTGGGGATCGGGCACAGCTTGGACTCGATGATTCCGGAGATCTTTCCCATCCTCAGGGATCCTGGAATTCTGTAATTGCAGTTCCACAGGCACCTCTCCCAATCCTCAATATAAAGATTGATCCATCCAACTGAATCCATGGATTTATCCCTTTCCCAGTCCTACACGTGGAGAGGGATCCCAAAGTCATCCACAGTCACCCCTTCAAGGACATTTGGGATGCAAAGATCCAAACTTTTCCATAGATTTTGTTTATGACTACCTGGATGATGAAATAAAAATCCTGGAGTTGGGAATTTTATCATCATCCTAAATTTCCTTCCTCACCCATTCCTGCTAAAGCAGCGCCATTAAAAACCAAGGATTTTCCTGGACGAGTTGGAAAATGTTCCTGCACTGAAAATTCCAGGATGCCGATTTCCAGCAGTGGAAGCATCCAAACATTTGGAAAGGTTTGGAGCTGTTGGAGAAACACTCCAAGCCCTGCCATTCCCAAGGGGCTCCATAAAACAACGTTCCAGACTCTCCTTTTATCCCACATTCCTTCCCGGTTCCCTCAATCCCTGCTCATGGATACAGTCGGAAAGGGAAGCAACACGAACTCCTCCGAATTCCCTCGGAGAGGGACGCAAGGCTCCGACCTGGAATGGAGTTCTCCAATGGGAAGAATTCCAAGAAAGGAGCTCTCACACTCGGCTGCATCATCCCAAACAAAACCAGGATGCGCTGAAGAATTCCTCACGCTCTCCAAAGGCTGTGGAGAGGGAAAAATTCCCCTTGGAAGCAGCTTTGGGATGATGGGAGATGCCGGAATTCTTGGAGCACCTGCCCCATCCCAAACAGCAGCGGTGGGGCTGGGGCCAGTCCTGGAATTCTGAGTTTCCAAGGAAAAGCTTCCAAGTGCGGGGCCGGAATTTCTGCACCTCGTGATCCTTTGATGTGGGGAAAAGCTGGAGAGGCTCTTCGGGATCATGCGGATGTGGAGACGTTCCCATGGTTCCTCTGGCACCGGGATGGGATTCCCTGGGATTCCAGGGAATTCCAGGGAAGCTCTCCCCAACCCCCCAGCCAGTCCTGGACCTGCATTCCCGCTCTTCCCAAAACGCAGGGAACGAGCAGGGTGGGATCCAAGGGGATCCTTCCTCCGGATCTGAGCTCATCGCCAGCAGGGGCAGAAATCCACGGGAATGCAGCAGATCTGGGAATCGAACCTTCATTCCCATGGACCCAAGAGAGGGATGGGAATTGTCCACCCTCCCTTGCTCCGAGGGTTTGGGAAAAGGATTCCAGCTGCGGAAAAATCCACTGTGCTGGATGGGATTTGGAGCTCATCCCGCCAAAGAAGCGCTCCAAGCACTGCAATTCCCATTTTTCCAGGAGGAAACGGAGGGATTAATCATTCCCTGGCTGTTGGATCTGGCAGGGAGGGACTTTGGATCCAAGGATCCTGAGGAGCGAGTTGGGATTTTTGTGGATAAAAAGGAGCTGGAATTTCTCAGTCTTGGAGTCAGGGACAGATTTCCCAGGAGAGCACCTTGTGGAAGGGTTAAACTGGAAAAAATTCCCAGTTTTGTGCAAGGGTTAAACTGGGAAAATTCCCAGTTTTGTGCCTGAGTTAAACTGGGAAAATTGCCAATTTTATGCCAGGGTTAAACTGGGAAAATTCCCAGTCTTGTGCCAGGGTTTAACTGGGAGAATTCCCTTCTTTGCCAGGGTTAAACTGGGACAATTCCCAGTCTTGTGGAAGGGTTAAACTGGGAAAATTCCCAGTTTTGTGCCTGAGTTAAACTGGGAAAATTGCCAATTTTATGCCAGGGTTTAACTGGGAAAATTCCCTTCTTTGCCAGGGTTAAACTGGGACAATTCCCAGTCTTGTGGAAGGGTTAAACTGGGAAAATTCCTGGTTTTGCCTGAGTTAAACTGGGAAAATTCCCAACTTTATGCCAGGTTTAAATGGGGAAAATTCCCAGTTTTGTGCAAGGGTTAAACTGGGAAAATTCCCAGTCTTGTGGAAGGGTTAAACTGGGAAAATTCCCAGTCTTGTGCCAGGGTTTAACTGGGAGAATTCCCTTCTTTGCCAGGGTTAAACTGGGACAATTCCCAGTTTTGTGCAAGGGTTAAACTGGGAAAATTCCCAGTCTTGTGGAAGGGTTAAACTGGGAAAATTCCATTTTTTTGCCATGGTTAAACTGGGACAATTCCCAGTCTTGTGCCAGGGTTAAACTGGGAAAATCCCCTTTTTTTCCAGGGTTAAACTGGGAATTATTTCCAGCAGTTCGTATTATTATTCCCTTTAATTTGGGGGAGGAATAAAATAAATGCAAATACGGAGCTGACAAAGGAAGCTGAAATAAAGCAATTATTTCAAATATTTAAAATATTTGAAATTATTCCAAATCAATAACTTCCAGATCAACAAATTTGAAAGAAATTAATTGGAAAGGAATTATAAATCTTAATAATAAACAAATTAATAATTTATTAAATTATTATTATTGCTACTAATAATAAATAAAATAAATAATAAATGCATCAATAAATTTAAACGTTCATATAAAGAAATCAGTGATAAATAAATAAATGATAAAGAAATACATTAAAAATAAATAAATGATGAAGAAACAAATTAGAAACAAATTAGAAACAAATCAATTAGAGACTAATTAGAAATAAATAAATTAGAAACAAATAAATTAGAAACAAATAATAAAGAAATCAATTAGAAACTAATTAGAAACAAATAAATTAGAAACAAATTAATTAGAAACAAATAAATTAGAATAAAATGTCTCTAAATATTAAAATATCTCTAAATTATGAAATATGGATAAAGAAAAGGCCCCAAATCCTCATTTTTAATATTAAATAATAAACCTATCCATGAAATTTTCCCTGCTTTCCCCGCTCTCCAAGGAAACATCCACCATGGATTCCCTGGAAGTTTTTCCCTCCTTTTCCGAAGGCCTGTGGATCCCTGAGTCCGGATTTGCTGCGTCCCGAAACCCCCAGAGATCCTGGGAATCCCTGGGAAGGATTTCCCAGGTTCCCACTGGTGGGAAAAGCAGCCAGATCCCACAAAAACCCCGGCAGAGGTGGGGACGGCTTCCCGGGAATTCCCAAAGGAGCCCCCTCGACTTTCCTCAGCCTCTGGAATGAGTAACTCGGGAATCGCTGCTGGAAAAGCAGATTTGGAATCCAGCTGGAATGGGAATGGGATGGGAGAGAAATCCCTCTTCTTCAGAATCCTCCATCCCAATCCCGCTCTCCAGGGATGGGATGGGATGGGATATGGGATGGGATGGGATGGGATGGGATGGGATGGGATGGGATGGGATGGGGATGGGGATGGGATGGGATGGGGATGAGATGGGATGGGATGGGATGGGATGGGATGGGATGGGATGGGATGGGATGGGATGGGATGGGATGGGATGGGATGGGATGGGATGGGATGGGATGGGATGGGATGGGATGGGATGGGATGGGATGGGATGGGATGGGATAGGGAAGGGATGGGATGGGATGGGATGGGATGGGATGGGATGGGATGGGATGGGATGGGATGGGATAGGGAAGGGATGGGATAGGGATGGGATGGGATGGGATGGGATGGGATGGGATGGGATGGGATGGGATGGGATGGGATGGGATGGGATGGGGAAGGGATGGGATAGGGATGGGATGGGATGGGATGGGATGGGATGGGATGGGATGGGATGGGATGGGATGGGATGGGATAGGGAAGGGATGGGATGGGATGGGATGGGATGGGATGGGATAGGGAAGGGATGGGATAGGGATGGGATGGGACAGGGAAGGGATGGGACAGGGATGGGATAGGGATGGGAAGGGATGGGATGGGATAGGGATGGGAAGGGATGGGATGGGATAGGGAAGGGATGGGATGGGATAGGGATGGGATAGGGAAGGGATGGGATGGGATGGGATGGGATAGGGAAGGGATGGGATAGGGAAGGGATGGGATGGGATGGGATGGGATGGGATGGGATGGGATGGGATGGGATGGGATGGGATGGGATGGGATGGGATGGGATAGGGAAGGGATGGGATGGGTTGGGATGGGATAGGGATGGGATAGGGAAGGGATGGGATGGGATGGGATAGGGAAGGGATGGGATAGGGATGGGATGGGATGGGATGGGATATGGAACAGGGATGGCACGAATCCAGACCCCACCCCTCCATTCCCAATCCATCTGCCCCGGACCCGCTGCGATCCCAGCCAGGAGCGAGGTGGGGGCGGGGGGCTCATCCCGGGTCCATCCCCCCGCAGGGAGGGGATGATCCTTTGGGATTCCAGGGCAAGGCGGAGGAGGAGGAGGAGGAGGAGGAGGAGGCGGAGGAGGAGGAGGAGGAAGAGGAGGAGGAAGAGGAGGAGGCAGCGATCGCCCTTTTTTTATCCCTTCCCCTCTCTGCCTGTGCCAGGAAGCCCAACTCTACCTTCGCCTGGAAAGAGCCTTTCATAAACCCAGCTCAAGGCTCCCATTCACGGCCATGGAGCCGGGAAAAAAAAACGGGAATAAAAAAAAAAAACCCAACCCGAGCAAGCGGAGACTTTGGGATTTCTTCTTCTTCCTCTTTTTTTTTTCGCTCTCCCTCTCGCTCTTCTTCTTTTTCTTTTTTTTTTTTTTTTTTTTTTATCTTTTTATTTTTGTTCGGCACTCCAAAAAAAAAAAAAAAAAAAAAAGAACCCAGCGAAAATTTGATGTTTTTACCTTCTGCTCCCCCAGAGAGGAAACTTTGGGATTTTTCGCTCCTCGCGGCCGTTCTGCCCCTAAATATCCGCGAGAAAAGCGGGGAAATAACGGGAAAAAAATGGGGGAATAAAAAAGGAAAACAAAATCCCTCAGAGTTTGATTTTTAAAGCTGAGTGAGTCAGCCCCGAGCCCGGCGCCTCTCTGTGTTTGCCCGCGTGGTGCATCCCTGGCAGGGTTTGTAACCCTTTCCCATCCTCGCTTCTCCTCCCGGCATGGAAAAACGAGCAGGGAATGCTGGATCCAGCCGCAATTCCCAAATAATCCCACCCACCCCCTCCCAGCTCGCTTGGGTGGGTTGGAATTTTTTTAAAATTTTTATTATTTTATTATTATTATTATTATTTTGGCTGCGGAGTTTTATGAATGAAAGCTCCCGGCTGAGCTGGGAGTGATATCCCAAGCCTGGAAGCTGGGAATGCTGGAGAAATCCAGGCTGGGAGAAAGGGGAGGAGGGAGAGAGCAGCGGGATGGGCTCAGCCTGGAATCTCCAAACTCCCCCCTTTTCCCGGTTTTCAGGGATTCTGGGATCTGCCGGAGAACTCTGCGCCCATGTGGGTGGGAAATAAAAAAAAAATAAGTTAATTAATCCCTAAAAAAATCAAAGTAATCCCAAATCCCGAGGATTTCGGGGGATTTGGGAGCGAGGGCAAAGCGCTTTTGCAAGGGGAGGAATAAATTTTTAAAAAAACCTCCAAAACCTCTAAAATAAAGGACGGGAAAGGCGTGGAAAGAGGGGCAGGGAATTTTTCAGCCCCACGTTTGCAATCGGCTTTTCCAAACTGCTGCTCCTCGGAGTCAGGGAGAAGCCCAAAAATTCCCGATTTCTCCTTAAAACCAGAGAATTCCCTGACTGGCAAAAGTTTCTTGGGATAAGAAGCAAAAAAAAAAACCTCCCCCTCCCACCACCCCACACCCCTCCAGTGCCGCCGCTGGGAAATGCGGGAAGGGAAAATATTCCCGGCTTTTGGAGCTTTTTGGGGGATTTTTGTTGGAGAGAGAGAGAGAGAGGGAAAAAAAATATAAATAAATAAGAAAATCCCCAAATGAAAAGGGACGGAGAGCGCTGGCGGGGGGGGAGTTTGGGGGTTTGGGGCGAGCGAAAAGATAAAATTACTGCGGCTAAAAATAAAGCGGTGGTTAAAGGTTCCCCCTCCCTCTGCCATCTCCCACCCCTTCCCTGCCTCTCCCTGCTCCCTCCCTCCTTCCCTCCCTCCTTCCCTGCCTCCTTCCCTCCCTCTCCCGCTGCCTCTCCGTGTTTGCGTTTGACAAAGAAATGATTTGAACTTCCCGGAGCCGCAGAAAATCGGGATCCCGAGGCGCAGCCGGGCCCATATGGATGTGATTTTCCCGGCTCTCTCCCAGATGATCCAGCGGCACCGGGAGCCGCGGAGCTGAGCGGCTCCGCTGCCTCTTCCCATGGGCTCCGCGGCGGAATTTTGGGAGCTGCCCGCCACTCCAGCCATGAGAAAACGAGGAAAAGCCCCGGGATCTCTCGTCATGTGCCTCTCCGGCTGAAAACCGGGGCAGCGCAACCAACAAATCCCGCGGATCCCGCAGGGACGGGAGGGAGGAGGACGAGGAGAAACCCGCGCCGCTGGAATTCCGAGCTCCCGCTTCCCTGCGCGAGGCTGGATGCTGGAATCAGCCCCTTGGATATGGGATCATATCTGGTGTATCCCAGCCTGGGTTTGATCCTCTGCTGCTCCGTGCTCAGCTCCGTCTACGCGCTGGTGAGTCCCGCTCCAGTTTTTAGCGCTTTTTCCCCTCTTTTTTCTCTTTTTCCCGTGTTGTTTTTCCCGCAGGATCCGTGCGGATCCTGCCGCCAGGAGGGATAAATGAGTGGATGAAGGATTTTAGCTGCTCGGGGTGTTTTTGGGATCCGCTGGCGGCTCCGGGCGCTGCAGTGCAAATGTCTGTGCTTCCCAAGAGTTGGGATCGCTTGGAAACCTGTGGACGGGACGTGGGAGGTTTGACAGGGATCTGGGATGGCGTTTGGGGCAGGATTTCAGGATCCGCCTGTGGAGAAAGCACAACTTTGCTTCTTCTTTTCATTTCTTTTTCTCCTTTTTTCCCCCTTTTTTTTAATTTTTTATTCTGCTTTTAATTTTTTTTCCTCTTTCGTTTTTTCTCTTTTTCTTCTCTTTTCTTCCTCTTCCTTTTCCTCTCGTCTTTTTTTCCCTTCTCATTTCTTCCTTTTCCTTTCCCTTCACTTCCCTCTCCCTTTTCCCCTTTCCTCTGCTTTTTCCTTTTGCTTCCCTTCCCTTTTTCCTTTTTCCCTTCCTCTTTTCCTTTTTCCCTTCCCCTTCCCTCCCTCTCCACCCCCTCCAGGACAATTTCATTCCCAATTCGTCTCCTTTCCCTGCACAACTCCTTCAATCCCAACCGGAGCCTTCCCTTTGGAATTCAATCCAGGGAAAACAGGGAAGTTGTAGGAACCTTTGCTCCTTTCCACCCCTTCCTGCAAGGCTGGAAAACCGGGATCAATCCATCCAAAGTGGGAAGTGCAGGTTTAAGACCTGCAGCTCCGAAACCTTCGGGAAGCAGGGAAGGGACATTTCCTCGGGAATCAGCCTCTGGATTTGGAGCCGGAGCTGGAATTCTGCTGTGACAGGAGCTCTCCTGGCTTTCCCCATCCCTGGGCTTCTCCCTCCTGCTCCCATTTCCCGGCGTTTTCCGATCCAGGAAGGAGCAGGACACCCATGGAAAGTGGGATCTGCACTCCAGGAGGGACAGAAATAGGGATTGGGATTGGGATTTGGGATCATTCTGCCTCCACTCGGTCCTTCCTGACCTTCCAGAATCCACCAGCCTGGGCCTTACCCCTGGATTTGGTAGTTTGGAATCTCGTGCAGAGCTGCTAGGGGGGAGTTTTCCAACTTTTCCAGAGGGAAACTTCTCCTCAATAGATGAGAAGGAGCAGCCCCTTGGAAAACAATCCCAGTCTGAGCCCATCCCAGCTCAAACGTGTGGAGAAACCTCCCAAAATCCAAAGAAAATTGGGGAAATCAGGAGAACCGCCTGCAGATCTGTTGGGATTTCAGGGCTGGATGAGGTTTTTCCCCAAATTTCAGGGCTGAATCAGCGTCTCCCGACTTTGGGGTCCTGCAGCACCTGCTGCCCCCTGCTCCAGAATTCCTGCAATTCCTGCTGCTTTGGGACTGGGAAAATCAGGATTGGGAACCAGCCAGGCGGGAGCTGGGGAAATCTCGGGATGCAAAAAATCCGGGAAAGGCTGCGTCTCCCATTCCCAATCCCATTCCCGTTCCCATTCCCGGCTCACCTGGTGTCAGCTGCCTGGAATTCCCAGCGGGATTTCTTTGGGATACCCCATCCCAAGAGCTCCTCTCCATCCCGAGGGATGAGCTGGGAGGAGCCCCCATGTCCCCAGCACCAGCTCAGGGAGAGCTGGACTTGGGCAAAAACCGGGAAAAACTCGTCCAAGAGTCCCAGAGGGCTGAGAAATCCCTGGAACTTGTTGGGAATTTTCCCAAAGCCCCTCCTGGACCTGGATTTGTTGATCCCGCTGGTCCTTCCCAACTCAGATTGTTACCAATTTCAGGTCCTGCTGCTCCAAACCTTGCTCGGTTTAGTTAGTACAGGCTTAAATTCCCATTCCAGACTCTTCCCTTGCTTTTCCAACAGCAGAAGGAATTCCCAGAGGTTTCCTAATTCCATCCCGGCAATCCGAGTGCCCCTCCTCAGGCAGGATCGTGTCACCCCTCATCCAAAAATCGCCTCCAGCCCGGTTTTTATCGGAGCTTTTCCTTCTTTTCCCGGCTCATTGGATCTTTAATCAGCCTTTGGAAAGAGGGAATGGGATCCAGAGGAGAGCTTTGATGGATTTGTTATGGAATTCATTGTTATTATTTATGGTACAAATTGTCATTATTATTTATTATGAATTTTGTTGCTGCTGCTGCGGCTCTTTACGGGAGGCTTATAAATACATTTGGTATTTGCTCGGTGCCGCTGAGGGAGCTGCTGCCATAAATTTTGCCTTCCCAAGGAGCAACAAGGATAAAAAGAATCCATGGGAAAGCCCAGCAGGATGGGGATGCAGGGATTTAATCCAGGCTCTGGGCTGAGCTTAAAGCGCTGCCGAGGCTTTTCCCCCTGGGTCGGATCAGGAGATTCCCGCAGCCAGAGGCGGCTCCAGGGCGCAATTCCTGGCTGAGTCTCGGGAATGCGGGCCCTGATTCCCGGGATTTCTGCAGCTCCGTGGTGCTGGGATGGGGCAGAGCCCGGAGTGTCCCAAATCCGGCGCCGTCATTCCCGTTATTCCCGTTGGAGCCGGCAAGGATCACGCGCCAGGTGCTTTTTTTAGGGAATCGTGCTGGAAATCCTTTCCCATCCCTGGAAATCCTTTCCCATTCCCTGGGATATGCCAGGATTGGGAGCTGGATCCATCCTCTGCAGCAGCCGGGCTGGGTGTCCCCAAATTCCAACCGGGAAGGGAAACCCAGCACCGGGAAAAATCTCTGGGAAGGAGAGAAAAGTGTGGGAAATCAGGGCCCTCTTCCCTGTGGCTCAAATCCCTGCAGGATCAGCTTCCCAATCCTGGGATTTTAGGGTCGTTTGAGGCGGGGGAAAGACTTGGAGGAGGCTTTGTCCCAGCTCTTGTGACAATCTGGGGAAATATTCCCAACATTTCCCTGGAACAGCCCAAAAACACCTGCCTGGAGAACGGCTGGAATTCCAGCCGGATGGAGCGCCCCAAACCCGGATGGATGAGGCTGGAAATCTGGGATAATTCTGCTCTTTAGCCCCAGGATTAAGGAATTAAGACCGGCCTAAAGCTGGGCTTGGGGAGAATCAGTGGCGAATTAAGAGTGGGGTCTGACACCAGCGGAGCTCGGGAGAAGGGAAAATGTGGGAATGATTTTGATTTGGGAAGTGCTGGCAGAGGAAAAATCTCCCCATCTCCTGAAAGGGTTGGATTTTAGGATCTGAAGGATCTTTCCAAGCTAATCCTGGGATTCATGGAGCCAAAATCTCCAAGGTTTGCTCTCCCAACCCTTTTTCTTTTCCCTTTACTTCCTCCTTGGGCTCGGCCTGGGAGATCCCAGCCCTGTGGTGAATGGAGGAGATGTTCTGATTAATCAATCAATCAATCAATCAATTATCAATTAATCAATTAATTATTATTAATAATAGGAAGCCTCCTGCAGGCCTTGGGACCAGAATATCCCAATTTTGGGAAGCAGCTGCCAGGCCAAGCTGGCCGCACTGGGCTGAGCAGGGAAGCAGATCCATGTGGGAAGGGAATGGGTGGGAAAAGGGACCATTCCCACTTTTTATCAGGAAAAATTTGGGTGGGAAAAGGGACCATTCCCACTTTTTATCAGGAAAAATTTGGGTGGGAAAAGGGACCATTCCCACTTTTTATCAGGAAAAATTTGGGTGGGAAAAGGGACCATTTTCCCACTTTTTATCAGGAAAAATTTGAGCTGGGAAAAGGGACCATTTTCCCACTTTTTATCAGGAAAAATTTGGGCTGGGAAAAGGGACCATTTTCCCACTTTTTATCAGGAAAAATTTGGGTGGGAAAAGGGACCATTCCCACTTTTTATCGGCTGCGATCCCAGCCCTGGCTCTGCTCAGGGTGTTCGGGTGATGCTCAGAATTCCCTCGGCTTTTGTGACGCTCCCAAAAATTCCGATCCTGATCTTTGGGGGATCGGGAATCTTTTCTGGCACAAGGAGATGGATGCAGGGAGAAAATTCCCCAGGGAGCTGCATCCAGCCCTGGATCCCTGGAAGTGTCCTAGGAAAGGCTGGATGGGGCTTGGAGCAGCCCGGGACAGTTGGAATGGGATCATCCTGAAGGTCCTTTCCGAGGAAAAGCACTCTGGAATTCTGTGCTGGTGAGGAAAGTTGGGATTAAGGAAGTGCTGGATGGGGTTTTCCTCTTGGACTCGTTGCTTGTTGCTCGGATCAATCCCAGGGATCTCCAAAAATCGGGAAAAGGGAATGGTTTGAGGCTGGATGGAAGGAAGGAATGATGATGTTTGTCCTTGGGATAGAACCCCTAATAAAAAAGATAAAGATAAAATAAAAATTAAAAATTAAAAATTAAAGAATAAAAGTTTAAAAAAATTAAAAATTAAACATTTCGAAAAAATAAAAATCAAAAATTTCAAATTAAAAATGCAAAAAATAGAAATAAAAATAAGAAAAATAAAAATTAAAATAAAAATAAAAAATAAAAATAAAAAATAAAAAGTAATAAAAATAATTATAATAAAAATAATTACAATATGAATAATAAAAATTTAAATAATAAATAGTCCTGTACAGAAACGCCACAAATCCCAACTTCATTAAACCAAGACAGGCCCCAAACAACGGGAAATGTCCTTTCCTAAGCACATTCCCGGGAAAGGAGCCCATCCCTTCTCCCAGATTTCTGAGGGACTCTCCTGCCGTTCCAGCCCTCGGGATCAGCCGAAATCCCTGGATCTGAACCTCTCCAGCAGCAAAGGGAAAACCAACAAACCCCTGGGAGAGGCCAAAGCCCGGCCTAGCAGCTCGGCCCTCTCGAGCCAAGAAAATTCCGGCAAATCCGCGCTGGATTTGTGGGGGCTCCTTGGGAAGAGGAAAAGCGGGAGCACGGCTGGGCTCGCGGAGGGGTCGGTGGGAGATGAAAGGCGAGGGGTGGCCCTGGCTCCGGCTGTTGTTGTTTGGTTTGTGCTCTCCCAGAAATAGCCCGGAGTGGTTTTTTGGGATCAGCGGGATTATCCCGGCTGGAGCGTGGCTGTGCCTGCAGGGATCCCCCAGGCAGGGACAGCTGGGCACCCCCTGTCCTGTTGGATGCTGGGAGGGACATCCCAGAGCTCTTCCCGGGATAAGGGATTGTCCTGCTGGAGGATTCCCATCCTTCCGAGAATTCCCTCCAGCCAATCCAGCCGGAGTCAGGCTCCGTTTGCAGAAGGATTTGGGATGCAAAGGTCATTTTTGGCATCCTGAAATCCTGGCTTTTATGGCTCTGGAGTGAAGGAGAAAATTGTCCTGGTACTGGACACCCCATCCCACCCCATCCCACCCCATCCTATCCCACTGATCCCATCCCATCCCACTGATCCCATCCCATCCCATCCCATCCCATCCCATCCCATCCCATCCCATCCCATCCCATCCCACTGATCCCATCCCATCCCATCCCATTGATCCCATCCCACTGATCCCATCCCATCCCACTGATCCCATCCCATCCCATCCCATCCCATCCCACTGATCCCATCCCACTGATCCCATCCCATCCCATCCCATTGATCCCATCCCACTGATCTCATCCCATCCCACTGATCCCATCCCATCCCATCCCATCCCACTGATCCCATCCCACTGATCCCATCCCATCCCATCCCATTGATCCCATCCCACTGATCCCATCCCATCCCATCCCACTGATCCCATCCCACCTCCCTGACCCTCTCCAGGCGCAGAGCCAACGATCCCCCAAATCCCAAGGTTTGGAGCCTTTCCACCGTAACGATCCCGAGGGTTCAAACTCCTCCCGGAAAAACTCCCCCAGAGGAATCTCGGCCTCTGGGAAAAGATCCCAGGATCTGTGTCTGGGGCAGGAATTGCTGACTCGGCAGCCCGGGCTCCTTATCTGGTTTTCCACACGGCTGATCCGGGCTCCCGATGTTATCTCGGCTCCGGCCTCCCTTCCCCTCTCTCTCCGAGAATTCCCAAGGTTTTCTCTGGAGCGGCAGCCCTGCTCAGATCTGGAAGGGCAGGATTGGATGTTGGAGTGTCCTTAGGAAAACTTCTCTCCCTTTCCCTGAATTTTGTTTTGGGACTGAAATGGGATTTGGGGATTTTTGGGAGGGTTTTTTTTTTTAATTTCTTTTCCGTGTTTTAACGAAAGCCCCAAAATCCAGCTCGTGTTTTTCATGGATTTAGGGATGAGCATTCTGTGGGGAATTCCCACCTAGAAGAGGACAAAGGATCAATGAATTTGTGGAATTTGGGGAATCTCTGGCACTTTTAGGTCCCTCACTCCAGAGGGGATGGATAAGGTGGCCTTTAAACATCCCTTCCAACACAGATTATTTCACAATTCCATGATTTAATCATTTTATTGCCTGGATTTATCCTCCTGGCTGTGAGGATTCCCGGGATTGCAGCATCCCAGGAGCCCATTCCCTGCAGTAAATCTGGGAATGGGGCCGGGAGCAGACCTGGAGCAGGATATTCCTTAGCTCAGAGAAGGAGGAGCCGCTGGAATCGCTCTGGCTCTGCTCCACCCGGAAAGGCCGGGATTGCTGGATCTGGGATCTCCCTCTGAGCCTGGATTTTTCCATTCCCTTCATCATTCTCGTGCTCCATCTCCCGTCGGGATCAGACCCTGCTCCATCATTCCCATCCCTGGATTTGGCCCTTTTGTCACAATTCTGGGGACAAAGAATCGACATTTTTGCCCTGGAAGGGCCACGGAGCTGAATCCTGCCCGATCCATGGAATTTCCCCAAAGGAAAAGCTGGCTCTGGCTCATCCTCAGCTTCTCTCCCAGCCCACGCTACTTCATATTCCGGAACTCCAAAACCTGGGAATAGTCTGGAATGCGCTTAATCTAGGGATACAGCAGGGCCCGGAACTCTAGGGAATGCTCAGCTGTAGGAAATCAAGTAGTCATTAATGAATTAATTGATCATCTTAATTAAAGCATCCCCAGGCAACGCCTATCAAAGAGCTGAGCACTAATTTGCCTCCATAGAATCCCAGAATTCCAGGATGGAGTGGCCTGGAAGGCACCTGGCAGTTCAGCCCGCTCCTCAGGCGTCTTTCGTTTTCCAAAGGCACAAATTCCAAAACTCACTGAAAACTCGGGAATGATTTCCATGTTCTTCCCACCTCTCCCGCTTTTTTATTTTTTTAAATTTAATTTTAAATTAATTTCATTTAAATTTACTAATTGAATTTAATTTTAATTTAATTTTTCATTTAATTTAATTTTAATTTTTACAATTTTTTTACAATTTTTTTAATTGCGAAACCCCTGGCTCGCCTTGACTTCCTCTTCCATTCCCTGCATCCCAATCCACGTTTCCTCTTGGACACAGAGGGATCCGAGCGGCTTCGGGACTCGGAGCAAGGACACGATCTCCTTGTCCCGGGTTTATTCCGAGACTCGGATCGATATCCATTACAAGGAGCTTTTATTTTGTGGGTTGCAATTCGACTCCGCTCAATAAAACCGCCGGAAAACAATCCCTAAAATAAAAACGGGAAGGAGCCAACAGAGGTGGGACTTCCAGGGTGTTTATGTATGGATCCAGAGTGGCTTTAAGTTGGAAAAGGTGAGGGATGGATGGGATTTTGGGAGGAATTCCTGGCTGGGAGAGTGGGGAAGGGCTGGGATGGAATTCCCAGAGAGGCTGTGGCTGCCCCTGGATCCCTGGAAGTGTCCAAGGCCAGGCTGGATGGGGCTGGGAGCAGCCTGGGATGGTGGGAAGTGTTCCTGATCCCATAAAATTATTCCAATTTGAAGGTCCCTTCCAGCCCAAACCATTCCAGGCTAACACAGACGTGGCTGATTTTCCCAGGAAATGGAAATGCCCCTGGACTGGGATACGGCAGGATAGGGCCAGGACTGGGTGGGCCCTTGGGGTGATTTTTCCTTGGCTGTATAAATCCATGGAATTTGGAACAAAACTGGGATGTGTTTGTGCATTCAAGAGAGCTCAAGGGTGTCCCTGCACGGCTCGGGATGGGAAGGAAAGGGATTCTCCCAATGGAGAGATCCCAGTTGGAGAGGAAGGAAAGGGATTCTGCCGATGGAGAGATCCCAGTTGGATGGGAAGGGAAAGGATTCTCCAGATGGAAAGATCCAAGCTGGAGGGAGAGGATTCTCCAGATGGAGAGATCCCGGTTGGATAGGAGAGGATTCTTCCAATGGAGAAATCCCAGTTGGATGGGAAAGGAGAGGATTCTCCCAGTGGAGAGATCCCAGTTGGATGGGAAAGGAAAGGGATTCTCCCAATGGAGAGATCCCAGTTGGATGGGAAAGGAGAGGATTCTACCAATGGAGAGAGGGTGATGGGAAGGGAAAGGGATTCTCCCAGTGGAGAGATCCAAGCTGGATGGGAAGGGAAAGGATCCTCCCAATGGAGAGACCTAAGCTGGAAGGAGAGGATTCTCCCAATGGAGAGAGGGTGATGGGAAGGGAAAGGATTCTCCAGATGGAAAGATCCAAGCTGGAGGGAGAGGATTCTCCAGATGGAGAGATCCCGGTTGGATAGGATAGGATTCTTCCAATGGAGAAATCCCAGTTGGATGGGAAGGGAGAGGATTCTCCCAATGGAGAGGGTGATGGGAAAGGAGAGGATTCTCCCAATGGAGAGATCCCAGTTGGATGGGAAAGGAGAGGATTCTCCCAGTGGAGAGATCCCAGCTGGATGAGAAGGGAAAGGATCCTCCCAATGAAGAGACCTAAGCTGGAAGGAGAGGATTCTTCCAATGGAGAAATCCCAGTTGGATGGGAAGGGAGAGGATTCTCCCAATGAAGAGACCTAAGCTGGAGGGAGAGGATTCTTCCAATGGAGAGATCCCAGTTGGATGGGAAAGGAGAGGATTCTCCCAATGGAGAGATCCCAGTTTTCCAGCCACATCTCCAAGCCCTGGTGATGTCCAGCAGCTCCTGCTGTGCCTCCCTGCCCTGGGCACTGAAACCTTCCTGAAATGATTCCAGTGCCAGGCTCAGCCAGGCGGGAATGTCCCTCCTGTTCCTGGCCCTGGGAAGGAGGATGGACAAACTGGGAATGTGGATTTCCCAAACCACAGGACAGGGCTGGATCCCGCTGTGGATTTGCAGCTGTTTTTAAGGACTGCTAAATTATCTCAGATTTGGGCAAATTGAGTTTCAGTCTTTAAAGCAGATTGTTCAGGAAATGAATTTTTCCCTTTTCTGCTCCCCAAATTTTTCCCTGATTTAGCCCTTGGCGATCAATAAACGGGATTTCAATCGCCTTTCCATGGATTTTGGAGGTTCGGAAGCAGGAAATCAGCGCCCCGCGTATTCCCGATTTTCCGCTCCAGCAGCCAGAGGCCGCTCAGGGAGCTGGAAGCGGGGAGGGGCCGGAGCTCAGGTGGTGGAAAAGCAGCAGAGTTCCCGTGTTTGGGATCCAGGAGCTGGCTCTGCGCCAGGGAATGGGATCGCAGGGAGAATCTCCATGTGGGATGAGGCAGGCTCTGCCAGCCGCCCTGACTCAGCAGTGCCGGGCTGATAAGGGCTCTGATAAGGGCTCTGATAAGGGCTCTGATAAGGACAGGGGAGCCCCAGGGTGACCCCGCTGTCACCTCCTGAGGAGAGGCCAAAGCAGCGACATTCCCGTGCCCTTCCAATTCCCAGATTTCCTGCTCCGCTCTCCCGTCCCTCCTGTCATTCCAGCGGATATTGGGAATCCCCCATGATCATCGTGATCGATGAACTGCGATTTGTGGGATTTGGGGAATCTCTGGGGCACTTTTAGGTCGTGGTTGAAGGTTTTCCTGCTCGTTCCGGAAGGGATGGATAAGGTGGCCTTGAAATGTCCCTTTCAAGCCAGATTATTCCACAATTCCATGATTTAATCGCTTTATTTGGATTCATCGCTGTTATTTAGATTTATATAAATATATTTCATTTAGTGTATAAATTTAAATAGATAAATAAATTTATAATTTATAATTTATAATTTATAATTTATTATTTATAATTAATTATTAATAATTTATAAATAATAGGTAATCTATAATATATATAATCTATATAATCTACAATATATATTTAATTTAATAATATAATATATCATATATAATACATAATATATAATGTATAATTTATAATATATAATTTTATATATTTAATAAGAATTTCTATTTATTATCTCATTAATTAATATAAATTTATAGATTTATTTTAAAATACTATTTTTAATTTTTTTTTTTATTAAAGAATGATAAAATATAAATATATTAATACTTATCACACAATTATTTCTTGGGATAAAGCACTGGATTTATCCTGCTGGCTGTGAGGATTCCCGGGATTGCAGCATTCCAGGAGATCCCTGCGCCCATCCCCTGCAGTAAACCTGGGAATGGGGCTGGGAGCAGACCTGGAGCAGGATATTCCTCAGCTCAGAGGAGGAGACACTGCAATTGCTCCAGCTGGAAAAGCTGGAATTGCTGGATCTGGGATCTCCCTTTGAGCCTGGATTTAGAGCCCTGGGGAACTGGGGGAATATCCACAGAGAGGATCCCTAGGATTGGCCCCCCGGATCCCTGGAGTGCGGGAATGTCGATATTCCCGCAGGAATGTGTGTGGCTATCCCATTGTAAAGTGCTCCAGGGATGGATTTATTTGGATTCTGGATTTGGCTTCTTCCAGTGGGTCACAGACAGGTTTTTTCTCTCCAGGGATTTTTCCTTCTCCTTCCCATTATCTCCTGTGGAAAAGCCAATCCAGCTTTTCTCCTCTCCTGCCTTATCCCGGGAATTCCCTCAGCTCCAGGAGCAGGAGCCGCTCTAGTGTCTCTAGAAAAGGAGGAGTGAATTCCAGAGCTGCATGGATGGAGGAGGAGATGAGGGAATGGCAGAGTGGATCAGCTGGATTTGGGATATGAGGGAATGGCAGAGTGGATCAGTTGGATTTGGGATATGAGGGAATGCTGGAGCGGATCAGCTGGATTTGGGATATGAGGGAATGGCAGAGTGGATCAGCTGGATTTGGGATATGAGGGAATGCTGGAGTGGATCAGTTGGATTTGGGATATGAGGGAATGGCAGAGTGGATCAGCTGGATTTGGGAGATAAAGGATACCCTGGAATTGATTGTCTGGAGTGATGAGATGAGGGAATGCTGGAGCTGCCTGGATGGATTCAGGAGAACAGGGAGATCCTGGAGCTGATTGTCTGGAGTTGGGATATGAGAGATGGATACCCTGGATGTGCCCAAGGGAGCTGGGATAGCAGGGATGGATATCCTGGATGTGCCAACTGGAGCTGGGATCTGAGGGATATCCTGGATGTTCCCACTGGATTTGGGGTCTGAGGGATATCCTGGATGTGCCAAATGGAGCAGGGATCTGAGGGATATCCCAGCACTCCCTGTGGGATCCCGTGCCCCACACAGAGCCGCCCTTGTTGTCCAAGCTTCCCATCCCATTCCATGCCCCGCTCCCGGCCACCGCTGGCAGCTCTCACTTGATTTTTTGGGAACAGAAGTGCCCTTCCCAAGAAAAGGGAGAGCGAGGGGTTGAAGGGAGCAGAGGGAGAGGGGAGGGGGCGGTGTCCCGCCATGGGGTTGGGAACTGGGACATTCCAGGAATTGGGATGGGGATGGATACCTGCGGTGTGGGACATTGCTGGAGCTGGAACAGAGCGCTCTGCTCCTGGAACGGGAGTGCGGCATTCCAGTGGGAAAAGGGAAGGGAAGGTGCGGGAAGGTGCGGGAAGGTGCGGGAAGGTGCGGGAAGGTGCGGGAAGGGAAGGGAAGGGAAGGGAAGGGAAGGGAAGGGAAGGGAAGGGAAGGGAAGGGAAGGGAAGGGAAGGGAAGGGAAGGGAAGGGAAGGGAAGGGAAGGGAAGGGAAGGGAAGGGAAGGGAAGGGAAGGGAAGGGAAGGGAAGGGAAGGGAAGGGAAGGGAAGGGAAGGGAAGGGAAGGGAAGGGAAGGGAAGGGAAGGGAAGGGAAGGGAAGGGAAGGGAAGGGAAGGGAAGGGAAGGGAAGGCCCTTTCCATGGATTTCCCAGCTCTGCTCCAGGATTTCAGGGGGAGAGAACTCCCTTTTTTTTAACCTGCCTGTTGCACCTTTGCCTTGATTTTTCCTTTTTGAACCCTTACTCTGGCACTCTGGAATTCCTCTCCAGCTTCCTCCTGTTGCCAGGGCAGGCAAATTTCCATTGGGAATTTTGTATCTCTCCATAAATAACTCCGGAAAACCATTCCTAAAACACAGCAGAGGAAGGAATGAGAACCCCCAATCCTGACATTCCCCATGTCCTTAAAGCAGAAAAGGAGCAAGGAAATCCCGTTATCTCCTCCCGTGTGTCCTTCAGCAATTCCCACTCTGGAAGCAGTTCACAAAGATATCCAAAGGTTTGGGAGGGAAATCCTGGAATTAAATTAAATTTCACTGCTTATTTTTTCGTCACCTTATCCAATTGGTCAGTGTGGGGTGGAGGGAAGTTCCAGGGAAAATTCCCAAAAATCCAGGTTTTAATTCCTGCAGGGATTTGTGTGTACAGGAATAGGGATTCTCCTGGAAATGCCTCGGCAGGGAATGAGTTGGATTTGTTCGGTGTTTTGGGCACGGTTTGGGGTTTTTGTTGCATTTTTTGGTGTTCGCAGCAGGAAGATTCAGATGTCAGAGTTTTTGCGGTGGGATTTGGGGAACGCGCCTTTGGAAAGAGCGAGAGCTGTGGTTTGGGCGTGAATTAAATTTCCAAAGATTCCCAAAATGGGTCCTGAAGGGGATAAAGGGGACGGCCCCAGTTGGAATCCCAGAGCCAAAAGGAATCGGAAAATCCTGGAATAGTTTGGGTTGGAAGGACCTTGAAGCTCATCCCATTCCATGGGCAGGGAACTCCCACCATCCCATGCTGCTCCAAACCCCGTCCAGCCTGGCCTTGGGCACTTCCAGGGATCCAGGGGCAGCCACAGCTGCTCTGGGAATTCCATCCCAGCCAGGAATTCCTTCCCCATATCCCATCTCTCCTTGTTGTCTCTCCGAGCTTTTTAGGGATTAGCAGAGCCCATCCTGGCTGAAGTGAGCCCAGATATTCCAAGGAGCTGTGTGAGCATCTCCCAGCAGGACAATTAATTAGGACAATTAGGACAATTAGGATAATTAGGAAGCTGCTTTCTCCTCCAGGTGCTCCTGGTTCCTCCTGGCTGGAATTTTTTCCATCCAGAGACTCCCTCATGCCCTGCTCCCAGTTCATCGCCCGGGAAGGAGATTCCCTGGGATGTCCAGGTGTCTCCCCAGGCTCCGAGGTGGGAATTTATCCATGGAGCTCCTGGGGAGGAATCCGGTTCTTTCCATGGAGACACTGAAGGCTCCATTCATTCCTCGGCCTTCCCGGAGCCATCCAGAGGCACCCAGGGCGTCCAAGAAACCTTCCCAGGGAAGGCAGAGCTGGCTCGGGACCAGCGGGAAGCCGTGGAGCATCAAGTAGCACTCGACACCTCGCTTCCAGCAGCCTCTGGAAAAGCGGGAGTGGGGATTTTCCCGGCTGTGGTCGGGGAGCGGGACAGCCCCTGGAAAGGGAGCAGCGCCCTCACAAGCAGCGTCTGTCTCTCTCTGTTGACTGAGCCGGGCCTGCCCCACGACAGCTCCGGATTTGGTGGAATTGGCTCCAAGATTTCCGTACAGTTCCGATTCCCGCTCCAAACGCGCGGTTAATTCCATTTTTATACCGATAAAAATCCCTCCGAGGCTGCGGCAAAGGTGGGAATTTCATCCTTCCTTTCTCTGCCCAGTGTCGGAATCCAGGTTTAACGGGCTCTTTTCCCGCCTTGGTGATTCCAGGGGGGGAAAAAACATCCAGAATCCAGGGATTTATCTGGTTGTAAATGAAATTCAAAGAAGGAAAACACCCAGCTGGGCAGGGATTTCTGGGAAAATCCCAGCATATCCCTGTCATCTCCTTGCATTTCCATGGAATGCTGGAGAGTGGTTGGTCCAATCCCAGCGTGAACTTGAGGAATATTCTCAGGAACATCTGGAAGCGCAAATAAAATCTGCTGTCTCAGGCTGTGCCTCCCTGGAATTGAGCTCAGCTCCGCTGGCCACGGAGAGACTGGAGAAAGATGGATAAAAATTCCCAAATCCATTGTGAACAGACACCATCTCCCAAAAAAATTATGGATAAAGGCTGGAAGCCTCCCCTCAGTCTGCAGCTGATCCCAAATATCCCCTTCAGAGCACCGGGATCTGAAACTTCCAACCTTTTTAGCTCTGGATCCCAGTGATTACTCCGGTTCTGGAGGGAAATTTGGGATCACCTGTGGATCATGGCATGGGAACAGCGGGAGTTGACCCGCAGGAGAACAGGGACGGGAATATTTCATCTCACTTTATTCAAATCGTGGATTTCATAAATCATGGAGGTTTTTCCTACGGCATTCCAGAGTTCTCACCCTATGGAATTTTGTGCGTCCTGCTGCTCATTCCTACTTTTCTCTGAGATCCATGGAAACACCCTGGGCTGGATGTCCAACCTTTGGGTGGCTCCACCCCTGCTCATCATTCCAGGCAGGATTTTGAGAAGCTCCTTTCCCATTTTTTGTGGGTTTTTTGGCTCTTCCCTCCTTCCTCCAACTTCCTTCTTTGGGAAGCATCCCAAAGCTTGGCTTTGGGAGCATCCAGGTGCTCCCTGAGATCTGAGGGAATTCTCTCCTCAACAACTTCCCATCCAATTTCCGGGCTCTGAGCCAGGAATTCCTCCCAGGACAGGAGGGACGGGAGGTTTTGTGTGGATTTTTGGGGATGGAGCAGCTCAGGGCAGGGCAGGAACCATTTCCAGTTGAGAAGGATCCGCCGTGGATCCAGAGGTGTGGAATTCAGGGACACTCCAAGATCCAGCTGCCAAATCCTCCTCGCTTCCTACAATTCCCTTGAATCGGCGGTAATCAGGTGGGGCTTGGCCCTTTCATCCAAGAGCTCAGTGATGGAAGGAGAGGGGAGGACCAGGATATATCAGAATATCGGGAATATTCCTCCTGGAAAAGCTCATCCAGCCCTGGCTCAGGGCAGTGATGAAACCCCCATTCCCATGGGAATTCAACATCCGTGTGGATGTGGCGCTTGGGAATGCCAGCTCTGGTCCAAGGGCTTTGACAGCCGCAGAGACACAGCGGGAATCTGAGGGAAAAACAAGGATAGGGCTGGAATTCCCTCGGGAGAACTCCGTGTCCCTGGGCCGGATGGAGCCTGGCCAGGGAAGCTTTCTCCTCCCTCATTGCCTCGGCTGCAGATGAGCCAGGACGGGAGGGAGGGGGAGAAAGGAATCCCAGTTAATGGATTTGAGGGATCATTAGGACAGGAACCGGGCCCTGGCTTCTGCAGCCGCTCGAAAATTCCCGTTTTCCCTTTCCCCCTGCACCAGAGTGCTCCCGGATATCGTTTCAGGCTGAGCAGGAGAAGCTGCGTTTGTTCTATCCCAAATTCTCTCCTGGTTCTCCTTATTTCTCATGGAAACCTGGGGAATATTCGGGAGGGCCGGCTCCCGGTTCCCTTTGGATCACATATCCCTCTCTCCAGAAGCTCTTGGATCAAATATCCCTCCAGAAAATTCCCAGTTTTCCCCTCTCCTCTGCGCCAGACTGGGATATGGCTGAGCAGGAGAGGCCAGGTTTGGACTTGTTTCATCCCAAATTCTCTCCTGGTTCTCCTAATTTCCCGTGGAAAAACCTGTGAAGCTGGGGAATATCCAGGAGGGCCAGCTCCTTTGGATCAAACATCCCCCACTCAGGCCATGGTTCCACATTCCACGCCTGGAATTCTTTCCCATCCGTCCCTTTCTGCCCAGAGGAAGGGAAGAACTGTTGGAGAAAGCCCTCCAGGGGTCACCTTTAAACCTCCCTGAGAACACGGAGCCATCCAAGGCTGGAAAATCCCAAATCGTTTTGGTTTTTCCACCTGGATTCCAAGGCGAGACCGTGATCCTTCCCTTCCATCCGGAGCGTCGGGGAAATCTTTGCTGTGGGTGCAGACTCGGAGAATCCCGGGATTCTTCGGCTGCCATCAAATCCTTGCGGCCGAGGTCACCCGGCGGCGTCCCGAGGTGGCTCTGGAGCAGCGGGATCTCGTGATCCATGATCCGGGAGCGGGGAGACAAGGAGACGTCTGGGCTGGAGGAGATCAAGGGGACACATGATCCCGATTCCCAACACATGAAAGGAGAGGGGAAAACCCTTCCTCAATCCCTCAGGGATTGGCTTGGGATGAGCTCAGATTGCCGGGAAGGAAAGTGGGTTAAAAGTCAGAAGATTCCTGGGAGGATGGCGGGGCTGGAATATTGGGAAGGGAGGGATTGGTTATCGCGGGGGAGGGGTCTCAGCTCCAGAACCTCATCAAAGTAATTAAAGCGGAGCTGATCCTGGGTTTAATTAGGAAAATGGGCTCAGTTCTTCCCATGGATCCGTGTGGGAACAGCTCAGCAGTGCCGGGATTATCCCAAACCTCCCCCAGCGCAGTTTTACCCCCTGTCCAAAGGAAACTTCCCAGAAAAAGAGGATGGAGGATGTTCCCGGAGAAAAGGAGCTCGGGAAGGACCTTCTGGATCCTCACAACTCCCTGAGAGGAGGAGCAGCCGGCGGGAATCGGGATCTGCTCCCAGGGAACAGGGTCAGGAGGAGAGGGAAGGGCTTCAGGGGAAGGTTCAGGTGGGATTCTGGGAAAATTCCTGCCTGGAATGGGCTGTCCAGCCTGGCCCAGCTGCCCAGGGCTGTAGTCCCCATTCCTGGAGGGATTTCAAAGCCCTGGATGTGGCGCTGGGGTGGCCTTGGCAGAGCTGGATTCGATCGAGGGGCTTTTCCCACCTAAATAATTCTGGGATTGTAAGGAAAACCGACCGGGATCTCCCAGACAATTCCCTCCGCTCTGGGGAAGGAGAGCAGGGCACAAACATTCCGTCCGGGATAAACCACGGGATGTTTTCCAGAGGCTGCTGGGATCAGCTGGTATCTCCATCCCAGACGGACAACCCTGGAGGACAGGGAAGCGCTGGATAAAGGAATCTCCGGGAATGAGACATTTTCTGGGATTCTCTGAGTGTTCCGGGCTGGAAGGAGATCCCGGGGCTGTCAACAAATCCTCCCTTTCCCGAGCGGAACAAAAGCGCTTCCCCTGCAGCCCGGGCTGCTTTTCCTTTGTTCTGTAACTCCCGGAGTTTTAACCATGGAATTTCACTCTCCAGAGCTGCCTCGGCTCCACGGGATTGCAAATTCCCAGCCCGGAGCTGCCAGGCACTTCCAAGGATCCGGAGGACACCCCTCAGCGAGCCGAGGAAGGTGCGATCCCTGGAGCACATTCCCGATATTCCCAGCCCCGAGTGTGAGGCTTGGCTCATACCAGATGGTTTTTCATGGGAATGACGGAGCTCCAGCTGCTTTGGATCACCAGCAAAGCCCTTAATGCAGGCCAGGCAAAGCTTTCCCTGGAATATTCCCGGGGGTTTCCGTGTTTCTGGGATTTTTAAGGATCGTTAGATCTGCTTCACCTTCTGGTTTTCCAGGTGGGAACAGCCAGGCTCTGCTCCCAAGGAATGGGGGCAGGATAATGGGGAACATCCCCAGGTTGTGCCAGGATGAGCTGAGATCGGAAAATAGGGAAAAGTTTTTTCCCAGAAGCAATGTCCAGGCCTGTCCAGGGAAGAGGTGGAATCCTAATCCCAGCAGGATTTGAAAGCGTGGATGTGGGATCTGGGGACCCTTGGAAGTGCTGGACTCCACGATCCCAAGGGATCATCCGACAGAAACGATCCTGGGATTCCACAATGCCACAGAGAGCGCGGGAATGCGGGAATGTGGGAGCAGGGACCTGGCTCCGCCTCTGCTGCCGATCATTTTCCATGAGGAAATCTGGGAATTCCATCAGGAAATCTGGGAATTCCATGAGGAAATCTGTGCTCTCTGAGCTGATTTCCAGGTGGTTGATCCGTATTTTCCAGACATCCACATGGATGTGCAGGCTCAATCCCATCATGTCCCCGCAGAGCGCAGGAATGTGGGAACTGGGAGCACGGACGGAGCTGGGACCTGGCTCAGCCTCCGGTTGTGCTCATTTTCCATGAGGAATTCTGGAAATTCCGTGAGGAATTCTGGAAATTCCAAGAGGAATTCTGCGTCCTCTGACTCCGGTTTCCAGGTGTTTGATCCATATTTTCCAGGCATCTCCATGGATGTGCAGGCCCTCTGCAATTCCAGAGCCCCAAAAGCCGGGATTTCCTGATAACTCTGGGCCATTTCCACCGGAATAAATCCGGAATCTCCTGGACAGGATTCTCCAGAGGGAGATCCAAGCCTGCCTAAACTGGTGCCAGTTCTGCTCCCTGGGGCATGAGCATTTTTTGGGAATATCCCCAGTTATGGATCGGGATAATCCCGCGCTCCATCTCTCCGAAATAAACTCATGGAAAGCGCCACCAAGGGATTTTTCCCAAGCCAATCCAGGCTCCTGCTCCTCCTTCCCTCCTTTTAATGGATCTTATTTCTCCTTCCTGCCGTTCCACCTGGGAAATGTTGGGATGCTGCTTTTCCTGGAATTCCCAGGAGCCGGAGCTGATCGATTTTTAATTCCATTTCCTTCCCTTCTCCGGCAGATTTCTCCCGCAGTGCAAAGCGCCTGAAAGAGGCAAAAGGCTGGAAAGAGGCAGGTGGGAATTCTGATTCCCAGAATTTTGGGAGTGAAGGAAGGCTGAACTGTAGATTCCTGCTAAATTGTGGAGGGGAAAAATGGGGAAAAACGAGGATTCTTTCCCTCTTTGGGAAAGGATTTCCTTTCCTTTTTTTTTTCTCCGTTGGGAAATGGGATGGGCCTTGGAAAAGGGAAATTTTTGTTCCGCACCTCTTAAAATCCAGAGCCACGCCAGCTCCTCAGGGATGCGGCTGGAATTCCGGAGGGAGCAGGGAATTCAAGCCCTGACAAACACAGAATATTCCAGTCTTAAATTCCTGCAGAGCTTCAGCAGCCCCAGGATCCAAACATTCCGGGCTGGGCTGGCTCTGACGGGATCCGTGCTCCCGGCTGGATCTGCTCCTCCTCATCCCAGGGCTCGCTCCAAAGGCCGGGAATGACTCCTCGGTGCCTTTGGAAAGGCTGGAATGGAGGCCGAGAGAGGCTCTCGGAGCTCCTGACCTGGTGGAAAATCCCGTTTATCCGCTCTGGCTCCCAGGGATTGGGAATGGGAGGAACAGGAGGAATTCCATCAGGGGTGATGGAATTCCAACCGGGAACAGTCCACGATCCAATAATCCCAATCCACACGGGACGGGAATAGAGCAAGGACAGGGAATGTTCAGGCCATGGAACCTTGATTGGGATATCCCTGGATAAACAATATATCCCTGGATAAACAGGATATCCCTGGATAAACGGGATATCCCTGGATAAACGGGATATCCCTGGATAAACGGGATCCTTCCCATCCCAAAATCCGCTCCTCCCTTCTCCATCTGCTCCCGCCACGCAGGGCAAGTCCAGGATTTTCCAAAGGCAGCAGCTGGAGCAGGGATGGAGGGAGTGAGGAGGGACGGGAGACACAGCGGGCACTGCTGGAATTCTCTCTCCGTGGGCTCTGCCTGTTATTCCCTAGCCACAGAAAAAATCTGGGATAAATATCCCGAGGAAAAGATCCTTCCAAGCATCCCTTTCCCAGCAATCTCCTCCATGGAGACATGGAGTCACTTCCGTGGGAATGCTGTGTCCTGCTCTCCTGCTGGCATCCCAGGGGCTTTTCTTGGGAATCCGGGATATCCCAGCACCATTTTCCGATCCCATCAGGATCAGGATTTGATGTTTATTTTCAGGGAATTTGTGAGATATCTATTTTCAGGGATTTTAGGAGATACTTATTTTTAGGGAATTAAGAAGATATTTATTTTTAGGGAATTTGTGAGTTATCGATTTTCAGGGAATTTAGGAAATATTAATTTTTAGGGAATTTAGGAAATATTAATTTTTAGGGAATTTAGGATATATTTATTTTTAGGGAATTTAGGAAATATTCATTTTTAGGGAATTTAGGATATATTTTTTTAGGGAATTTCTGAGTTATCTATTTTCAGGGAATTTAAGGAATATTTCTTTCTAGGGAATTTAGGATATATTTATTTTCAGGGAATTTAGGAAATATTCATTTTTAGAGAATTTAGGATATATTTTTTTTAGGGAATTTGTGAGTTATCTATTTTCAGGGAATTTAAGGAATATTTATTTTTAGGGAATTTAGGAAATACTCATTTTTAGAGAATTTAGGATATATTTATTTTTAGGGAATTTAGGAGATATTTATGAGGATCGGTGATCCGTGGCTTTCCCGAGGGCAGGAAGGACAGAGAGGAGAGGGAAGTGGAGGGAATGCCACAATTCCAGGAGTCCATCCCAACCCTCCAGGAAAAGTTTTCCTTGAACGGGAGCGTTCCCGCAGGAAGCTGATCCCATACATCCATAGCCCAAATCCCTGGAAGTGTCCTAGAAAGGCTGGAGCACCCCGGGATAATGGGAGGCGTCCCTGCTGGAATGAAATGATTTTCCAGCTCCCTTCCCACCCCAACCATTCCATGATTCCCAGAATATCCATCTTTGCCGAACACTTCCAGAGACAGCAATTCCATCGTTTCCCTGGGCAGCTTTTCCAAGGCTTTGCTCTTTCAGGGAAGAAAGAAATCCCGGAGTTTTCAGAGCAGCCGCTCCCAAAACGCCCGGAAAATGCCACAATTTCCATCCCCGCTCCATGAAATATTCCAAATATTTCTGCTCCGCGTCTCCGGGGAGGGAAAACTCCTCTCCGGAGGTGGCCAAGAGCTTTGGAAACAAATCCCAGGTCAAGGATAATGGAAAACTTCCTTTCCAAATCCGGGGATTTCCTGACCCAGGCTTTATTTTCCCACGGAATTCGGGACCCGGGTGGGGTTTTTTGGTTGGTTGTTTCCGAATCCGTTCCCATCAAATTTCAGTGTCCGCGGGGTTTTACATCCAGAAGTTTTCCAGCTTTCCCAGAATTCCTGCAGGGCTGGAATTATCAAGGTGGGATGAGATGGAGGAATCTGATTGGGGAGTCTTGGGCATCCATTCCTTTTCCCAAAGGAATTGTTGTGTTTGGAATTCCATGCTGGATCCCGAAATGTCCCGGTGGATCAGGGATGAGCCTTTGGAGCTGTGCCTGAGCTCCCTTTGACTTCCAACATCCCAAATTCTTTATCCTTGGAATAAAGAACGGAGCCGAGTTAAAAACGGGATACCTCGGGATAGCTCGGGATAGCTCGGGATACCTCGGGAGCAGGGAATCCAAACATTCCCTTTGTTCCCCTAGGATTTGGATAAAGGGAAAAATCCCGGTGATGGTTTGAGGCTGGACACGCCGAGATTAGCATGGCAGGAGCGGGAATATCTGGGAATTTCCCATGGGAAGAGGGCTCAGCTGTGGAGGAGCCGGTCTCTCCCTACAGCTGATCCTTGATCCAGCCTTTTCCATGGAAGCTGGAGGGACTCCAGCTCCTCATTTCCCTGCGGCTCTGGAGCTCATCCTGCCACCCAATCCCATTCCAGCTTCCCGGATTTCTGGGATCAACCGGAGCAATCCCACACGAGAGCGCCCCAGCCTGGAGCTCCGTTCTGCGCTTCCCACAGGATTCTCCCAGATATCCAAGGCTCTCAGGGGACCTGGATTTAGAGAGGGAAAAGGGAGGGAAAGGGACTGGCCCCTGCTGGGCTTTCCCAGGAACACAGATCCCTTTTCCCGGTCTTCTCCTGGAAAGGTTCGGGTTTCCCTGGAAAGGACCTCCCACCTCCCTGGAGCTGGAGGCGGCTCCTGGGAGCATCCAGAGGGGGATCCCCGATCCAGAGCTCGGGAAGCGGAGCCTGGCAGGGAAGCGGCTGCGGCTCCACGGCCTCGGGGTCCTGCCAGGACAAACAGCGGCGCTCGGGATTCCCAGACCGGGAATGCGCTCCCGCCTCGCCGAGAGGGAGGGAGGGAGGGGGAGGGAGAGAGGCACCGCCCGCTCCCTGCGCAGCCCGAATTCCTGCTGCTCCCATCCCAAATCCTGCTGCTCCCATCCCAAATCCTGCTGCTCCCATCCCAAATCCTGCTGTTCCCATCCCAAATCCCGCTGCTCCCATCCCAAACTCCCGCTGCTCCCATCCCAAATCCCAGTGTTCATATCCCAAATTCCCTCTGCTCCCATCCCAAATCCCACTGCTCCCATCCCAAATCCCAGTGTTCATATCCCAAATTCCCTCTGCTCCCATCCCAAATTCCCGCTGCTCCCATCCCAAATCCTGCTGTTCCCATCCCAAATCCCTGCTGCTCCCATCCCAAATCCTGCTGCTCCCATCCCAAATCCTGCTGTTCCCATCCCAAATCCCCAGTGTTCATATCCCAAATTCCCGCTGCTTGCATCCCAAACTCCCGCTGCTCCCATCCCAAATCCCGGTGTTCCCATCCCAAATTCCCGCTGCTCCCATCCCAAATTCCCGCTGCTCGGATCCCAGTTCCCGGTGCTCCCATCCCAAATTCCGCGTGCTCACGCGGCACTTGCTCCCGGAATTTGGGTCGGGATGCGGGATTCAGATTCCCAGGGAAATGCTGGTGAATCAGGATTGGAAGTTTTCCAGGCATCGACCCTGGAGAAACAGGGAAGAGGGAAACGAGAAGGAAGGAAAAGGGCAGGAATGTTTTCCAAAGCCTTCCAGGTGTGTCCGTGCCCCCCCCTCTGGAGCAGCTGTGCATTCCCAATCCCAGATTATCCCGGGAAATTCCTCTCTCAGCTCTGCACTTCCCACCCGTTCCTGGTGGGCTCTGAGCGTCCTGTGGACGCTGGGATGGAGGTTTTCCATGAAAAAGGATTCCTAGGAATTCCTCTGCTTCCCCATTCCCCGTTCCCAGCCTTCTCCAAGAATCCCAGTGCCCAGGAAAATCCTGGAGCCAGAGCCAGGTCTCTCCCGGCTTTTTGCACTATTTGGGATTGGCCGTAGATGGCAGCAAATGTCTCGGAGCTTCCCGCTGAGTTGGCTGCAGCCGGGAAAATTCCTGCATCCCGGAAAATCCCTGCATCCCGGAAAATCCCTGCATCCCAGAAAACTCCTGCGTCCCGCTGCTGTGCGGGAATGGTCTCCTCTCCAAAGGGAGAGGGAGCACGGGTGGGATCAGAGCTGCTCCCATCCCGGGATCTCCGGCGGAGCAGTTCTGGCACCGCCGGCAGCATCTCCAGCTCCTGGATCCTTGGGAATCCTGGAATCCCGGGGAGATCCTTGGGAAGGCGCCTGGAGCTGATCCAGGAGGGATCGCCCTGCAGGGACAGGGCAAGGAGCAGCAGTTTCAAACAAAAGGGAGGTTTAGATTGGATATCGGGAAGGAATTCCTGGTTGGGAATGTGGGGAGGGGCTGGGATGGAATTCCCAGAGCAGCTGTGGCTGCCCCTGGATCCCTGGAAGTGTCCAAGGCCAGGCTGGATGGGGCTTGGAGCAGCCTGGAATGCTGGAAATTTCCCTGGAACAAGGGCTCTTCCAACCCAAACCAGCCTCGGATTCCGCGATTCCATGAAAAGTCTGTCCAGCTCGAGGCCCTTATTCCACAGAGGATTTTCCCAAGTGCTTGGGAAAAGGAATAATGGAACTGTTGGGAGTGATCCTTCCCCTTCTCCCGCCCCCGCTGTCATTTTTGGGCCTCATCCCCAGGGATTTGGGAAAGGCTCCCAGTGTTTCCCAGCCATCCCTCTGTTCTGGGATGATTTAACAGGAGCTCCCGGTGTCCCGTTTCCAGAGTGGAGCCGTGTTCCAGTTTCCATGGAATCCTGGAATGGTTTGGGATGGAAGGACTTTAAAACCCATCCCATTCCAGCCCCGTGCCATGGGAAGGGACAGCTCCCATTATCCCAGGCTGCTCCAAGCCCCATCCAAGCAGAGAATCCAACACCTCCACCACGGAGAGCCAGAACCCCGCTGTTCCTCCTTTTGCCGTGACTTTCCCAAATCCCTGGATTCTCCAGCTCTTTGTTAGCCAGGCTCAGCCCTGTGGCTCTTTCCAGAGCCTGGAATGCTCCTGGAATGCTGATTCCTGCCTGCTCCCTTCTCCTTTAATTATCCTTTCGGGAGCAGAACCACCCAGGGAGGGCAGAGACGGAGCAGGAATGTGAATCCCCACACACAATTCCCTCTGGAATTCCAGAGCAGGAATGCTGCGGTTCCATAGGTTTTCTCCCACAATTAGCAGGATCCCTGTAATTAGCCCGGAGCAGGAATGCTGTGGTTCCGTAGGTTCTCTCCCACAATTAGCAGCATCTCTGTAATTAGCCCAAGATAGACGGAGCTGGCAAGGAAACTCCTCATCATCCTAATTCCAAACTGTTGTAAAACCAGGGAATGGAAAAGGGACAGCGCCCGTTTGTTTCCAATTGGGAAAAGTGCCGCCCTCGGGATCCGTGATGGATCCTTTGCCTTCCCGGGATGTTGGGATACTCCGGAGTCAGGGCGGGGGGGTCAAACCCAGCCCCGAAATTCCTTTGTTTTATTTGGCTGCTCCCTTTATTTCCCTCTTTCCCTGTTCCGCATCCCTGATTTGGATTCCCAAATGCTCCTCCATTCCAGCCTGGTTCCATTCCAGGGAGTTTGGAGTTGGAAAATGCAGGAAAATCCTCACATTCATCCCATGAATCCGTGCCAGAGGAGAGGTTCTGGTTCCTAAATGTTCTCCCGAGCTGCAAAGGATCCACCGAGCTTTGAATTCATCCCTTTCCCAGTGACTCTGCTCCCTTCTCCCAATTTTCTTCATCCCTGCTCTCCTTTTCCCAGTTTTCTTCATCCCTGCTCCCTTCTCACGGTTTTCTTCATCCCTGATCTCCCTTTCCCACCAAAATTTTCCTTCCCACTGTATTTCCTTTCTCCAGCCATGGAAAACTTCCTGGGTCCAGTCTCAGTGACTGCACCATCCTTTCCACTGCCTGGGGCTGCTCGGCTCGGGATGGGATGGGATCAGTGGGATGGGATGGGATTGGGAATGGGATCAGTGGGATGGGATCACTGTCTGGGGATGGAATTGTGGCTCCCAAATGTCGCCTCTCCCTCTTTACCAAGAAAACCGCTCCGAGATTGTCTCAGCCTTGGGATTTTTGCTCCAGGGTAGCTCTGGGCCCCCTGTGCTGCCCAAACCTTGGGCAAAGCTCCGAGGTTCCGCAGCTCCAGGGGACGTTGTCCTGTAAAATTCAGGGATCAGCTTTTCCACAGGAAATATTCCCAGAATCCAGCGAGGCCCCCCACTGTCCTGTCCTGGCACAGGGGAAGCAAAGGCAGCCTTTGGAATTAAATCCCGCCAAGGGCAGATGGATCCTCTTGTTCCAAACTCCAAAGCCCTGCCAGCTCCAACATTCCAAGCCCACCGAACCTTCGGTGCTCCCCAGGAGACGCCGTGGGGGGACGGGAAAGGGCCGGCACGAGGGGATGGGAATCCTCTCCTTCAGAAACCTCTGGAAAAGGAGTGGAAAAGTGGGATCTGGGCCTGGCAGAGGTGCAGAGGGAGCAGTCAGGTTTATTTGGGATGTGAAGGAGTTGTTTTGGTTTATTCCTGTCATGAGAAAAGCCAAACCCAAAATGTGCGGATGCCTCCGGAGCGTCCTTGAGGATTCCTCCCTAATCCAGGCAGGAATTCCAGGCTGCCTTCCCTCGCTCCAGTGCAGAGGGGCTAAACTGGCCAGGGATGATTTTGTCAGTGTTTTTTCCAGAAATTCTGGATTTTGACCCCAAATTCCAGCAGAAAGATGAAGAGGAAAGTTCACACCTGCCCTTAGGGAGAAATCCATCGGGATTTGTAGAATCCCAGGATCATTTGGGGTTGGAAGGGACTTTAATGAAACAAATCCAATTTCTTTTGGGAATTTATTAATGCCAATTTTGGACTGATTAAAGACTCCTCAGGATTCTGGGTTTTATTCAGGAATTCCACCCCATTCCAAGGGCAGGGATGCCTTCCACTATCCCGGGCTGCTCCAAACCCCCTCCAGCCCGGCTTTGAACAATCCCAGGGATGAGACAGCCACAAGTTCTCGAGTCTAGCTCGAGTCTAGCCCAAACCCAGCTTTTCCCAGCAGCCAGTGTGGGCTTTTCCAAGAGGAATTGTGCCTTGGGATGGGCTGACTCATCCCACGGAGCCCTCCCTGCCCTTCGTGGTGAGCAGGGGCTGCCACAAACTCTGCTCCTGATTTTGGTGCTGTGGGAGGTGAGGCAAGATCAGAGCACTCGGAGCTGTGGCCGCCGTGTTTTGGGAAGGAAACCAAACCCCTGGATGGCTTGGAATTAAAGCCCATATCCCAATTTAACCCGGAATATTGTGTTCCCAACCGGGAAATCCTGCCTGGCTCCTCAGGGCGTTGGATCACACTTCTCCACCTCCCACGGTGGGTGGGGATCCAAAATTCCCCCCACATCCCCAGAACTCCAGAATCGCTTCTCTGCCATTTCCAATTGTCCAGAAACTCTTCCCGAGTGCCTCAGGATTTCTCCTGCCACAGGGAACTGCTCCTTAGGTGCGGGAATTCCCCCGAGATGGGCTGGAGCCACGAGGAGCCGTGATCTCCTGGCTGTGAACCTCCAAGAGAAGCCCAAATCCATCAGCACGGATCAAATCCCACCCCGTTCAGTGTGGGGAAGCAAAGCGCTCTTGGATCCGCGCTTAGAGGGAACGCTGCCATCAGTTTTCCACCCAAATTCCCATCGGAAAGGGTCGGTTTGTGCCCAGGGGTGGCCAAAGGGGCGGAGGGACTTCCCTCAGGTCTGCTGTGATCCCAGCAAGATCCTGAGCCAGCTCCTGTGTCCCGGGAAACCGGAGCTGCCTCCTCTCCCGCCTTTTCCTTTCATGCCTCCTCCACCTGCTCCACTAAGCCCGGCTTAGGGGCAGGCTCAGGCCTAAAAGCCCTAAACCAGAGGAGGTTTCCCATTGCAGCTCTTTGTGCCGGGCTCCAGGTGCCGGAGGCCGCCTTTCCCCCGCTCTTTTCCGAGCCCTCTTTCCGTGCTCGTTACTTCCAGTCGGGATTCGTCACCCGCTGGGAACAGCTGCCGTGGGAATCGGGAAGCCACGAGCGCAGTGGTGACACGGGACATCAGCGTTCCTGCTGGGAATTCCCCCAAGGAAAACGGGCCTCCGGCTTTTCCCACCCCATTCCTGGCTCCAAAGGGGCCAAACCCCACATTTTAGGAAATGTGGAAGAAACTCCATCGTAAAAATGTGCGGTGTAACATCCCTCCCTCTCCTCCATCCAAGTTTATTTTCCAGCTGACTCCTGAATAAAAACCGGAATCCCGAGGAATCTTTAATCAGTCCAAAATCGGAATTTTTTAAATTTAATTCCCTAAAGAAATTGGATTTCTTTCATTTTGCGTTCGAGCACATCTGGGGCCGGAAACGGCTCATCCTCGAGGTCCCTTCCAACCCTGACCATACCGTGACCTCCAAAACTTTCCAAAAGCTAGGAATACAATGGAAAACTGGGACTCAATCCGATTTTGAGCTGAGGTATCAAAGCCGGTTGGAGTCTGGAAAATCCAGAGTGAGGGGAGAGAAATGGAACCACCGGTGACCTTGAGAGCCCAAACTTGCCCTGGGTTTTATTGCCCAGTGAGGCATCCAGAGCCCAGTCTGGGATAAACTGGAATTCCCTGCATCCATTGTTTACTCACGGATCCGTTGGCAGGAACTATTCCGAGATACAAAACTCCAGATGGAATTCCCGCCGTTATTCCAGAACAAAGCCCATTTCTCATGGATGAGATGCCCGTCTCTTTTTCGGGAGGCATCCAATCTATTTTTTTTTTTTAAATTCGGAGGGAGAGGAGTCTGTGCTAAATTTAAGGCCCAGACAGGCGTAAATTCATCATCCCAAAGTCACGGGCTCGGGTGTGCCCCGGAATTCCCAGCGCCGCTCCGAGCGTTTCTAACTGGGGCGCCGGTAACGCGATATCCGCACGTGCCGAGAGCCGGATCCCTCGGGATATTCCTGGATACAGACCCTGGATTGTGGCTGTGGGATTCTCCGGTGGGCTCTCGGTAAGGGATCCTTCCCCAGCTGACGTCAGCGGGGCGGCTCGATTTCCACCGGCCGAAATTCCAGGCTTTTTTGCCGTGTCTCGGAGGGGCTGGGGATGCTGGGGGAATTTGCGTCATTCCCGCCGCGATAGGGATTGGAAAACAGCTGGGAAAAAATGCAGCCCTGCATTTCCCGGCTCCAGGACGAGGAACACAAAGGGAAGATGTCAATGGATGTGGGGGTTTGTGAGCCCCAGGCTGGCTTGGGTTTGGATAACTCCAAACCAGACCTGGGAATGCGAGGCTTAAATATCTCCCTTTTTCCCTTGGTTTTAAGATGAAGGAGAGTGGATTGAGATCGGATTTGGGAAGGAATTCCTGGCTGGGAAGGTGGGGAAGAGCTGGGATGGAATTCCCAGAGCAGCTATGGCTGTCTCTGGATCCCTGGAAGTGCCCAAGGCCAGGCTGGACAGGGCTTGGAGCAGCCTGGGATGGTGGGAGGTGTCCCTGCCATGGCAGGGCTGGGATGGGTGATCCCCAAGTTCCTTTCCATCCCAAACCATCCCATAATTCCCCAATGTGGGACAGCCAGTCCAGCTTCGGCCAGGCCTGAGGTGACTAAATCAGGGCCAGCTTGTCCTGGGAATGCCCCATGGATTGAGGGACACCTCCAGATCCGCAGTGGGAATGCTGGAAGGATTCTCCTCCCGGTGATGGAATGACCCTGGGGACAAATCCCGCTGCCAGGGCATCCCTGATGTCTGAGAAAAGCGGGATGGGCCAAGCCTAGACCCTGGCTGGGGTCAATCCACATCCTCGGCTGGGATCAGTCTTGACCCTTGGCTGGGATCAATCCAGATCCTTGGCTGGGATCAATCCAGATTTTTGGTTGGGAACAATCCAGATTCCAAACCAGGAAAGCCTCAGGTGGCCTCAGAGCCGGGATAGCCCGGCCTAAAGTCCAAACCACACGGATGGAGGTGGAAAATTGGGATCACAGGGTGGTGTGGATGGGCAGAGCCGGGAGCAGCTCCTAGGGAACAAGGAGACCCCAGAATTGTGGAATGGTCACCTGGGGATGGCTGGGAAGGCTCAGCTCAGGAAATCAGCCAAACTTAAGCTTAAGCCAGGCCCAGGGAGAACAAGGTCTTAGGCTGGTGGGGACAACTTAAATGCAGCTTGTTTCCCAAAAAAATTAGAAAAAAAAAAAATAAAAAATAGGGAATGGCCTTTTCCAGCACACACCCAGAGCTCCTGGCAGCATCTTTACAGCTATGTCCAAAAATCCCAATCAGGAGCAGTCACAATTCAAATATTCCCTGGTGGCAGAACTGGGAGATTTCCAGAGCCATAAAAACTTATCCCTCTGATTTCCAGAGTTTTCCTTCTCTTGTTTTCTGATGGAAAAATCCCGGCTCTCCTGCAGGAAAAAAGTGCAGGAGGCACCTGCCTGGCTCAGGTTTCTTTTCCCAGTATTTCCATCCTGATCCCAGAGTCACAGAATTCCCGACTGGTTGGAGTGGGAAAGGACCTTGAACACCACCTCCAACCCCATGGGCAGGGAACATTCCGCTATCCCAAGCTGATCCAAGCTTTATTCATGGAGAATTCCAGGGATCGGGCATCCCAGGAGTCCCGCTCCTGTCTCACCTTCTCAGAGCTCTCCGACATCCCCCTGATCCCAATGGAATTTTTTCCCCCTCCGTTTCTTGTTGACAGCCAGGTTGAGCCTCCAAAGCAGGATGTGAGCACTGTTGGTTGGAATCCCTGCGCCAACCTCATCCCAAAAAAAGTCTGTTTTCATCCAGACAAAAACTCATTCCTTGTTTTACGGGCTCGTGGACGGGCACTGGCTTCGCTTTGGGAATTTCTGGAAAAGTTTCCAGCTGGGACTGTGAAACACAGGGAGATATTTTTAGTGTGGGCTTGTTGGGTTGTTGTTTTTTGGGTTTGTTTTTTTTTTTTTTGCCTTCCCATAAATCATGAGGACCTGCCTTTGTCCGTGCTGAAAAGGTCACGGGTAGCTGGGAATTTTGGCTGTGCTGGAGAGATCAGCACATCCTCGATCCTGGAAAAGGCGATGGAATCCCAAGTGGGGGGTCCCGGAGAAGCCGGTGATTAATAAGCGGCTTTTTTAGGGAAAGCAGCAGCAGGAGGAAATAAATCCCAGCTCCAGCCAGGTGATCCATGATTCCCCACCGCAAAGCTCTGGCTCCGGCAGGGAGCGCTTGGAAGGGAAAACTCGGTTGCGACACTTTTAAGGAGGCTGTGGCTTATCGAGAACATCTGTCCCGGCCTAAACCGGGCCGGTAACTTCCTAAAGCCCGAGTTGAAAGCCAGGGACTGGCACTGGGAAGGGCAATTCTGGGAAAGGCCCGTGGAGAGGGCGCAGAGGAGCGGGAGGAAGGCGAGCGACTCCCTTTGGGTGGCGGAGCCGCTCCCTGTGAGCTCATCCCGGGCTCCCTTTACGGCCTCCCAGGGAAAAGAGGCACTTTTAGGGAATGATTTAAGGAATGATTCACGGCCCTGTTTACGTGTCTGGGTTCGGAGGAGATAAATCACTCCTGGCACTCCAGGCACCGCCGGCTCCAGCAAACCAAACACCGCCTGGATCCGCTCGGGATTTCGCTCGGGATTAAACTCCTCCGGCCTCCGGCAGCGAGTGGCCCCGGCCCAGCTGGGATGGGGTTTATTCCCTGCCCAGGAATAATCTGGGATGAAGGAATGGGGCAGCCCATGGTCTGGGTGCTGCTCCAGAGCCAGAGGGGTTCCCCAGCAGTAACTCATCCTCTCAGGAATAGAAATCCCAGATTTTTTGAGCGGATCTGAGCTGGCACGGGAGCAGCCAGAGGTGCCCAGTTCCAGCGGGAGCTGCACGGATCAGCCGGATCCTCCCAAAATGGGATTTTAAAAGGGATTTTGGGCCATTTGGACTCATCTGGTCTCTTTTATATGATCCCAAGCACAGCTACAACTGGGCAGAGAAGTGTGGAGGGAATAGGGGAAGGGTTCGGTGGGATATTGGGAAGGAATTCCTGACTGGCAGGGTGGGGATGGAATTCCCAGAGAAGCTGTGGCCGATCCCTGGCAGTGCCCAAGGCCAGGCTGGACGGGGCTTGGGGCAGCCTGGGATAGTGGGAAGTGTCCCTGCCATGGCAGGGGTGGAATGGGATCATCCTTCAGGCCCTTTCCATCCCAAACCATTCCCTGATTCCATGTCTAAGCAGTAGGATGTGTTATTTCCTCTGATAATCCCCCTCACACCACTCGTTTATTCCATGCCTTCCATGGGGACCTGTCTAAGCCTGCTCTTCCCGGTGTTTATGGATAGTCTGGGACAGCAGTGTCCCCTGGAATCTGGGAATTGTGATCTCCCTGGATCGGGAGAGCGCTGACTCACGGAGCAAAGGCATCAGCACCTGCAGCCTCGTGTCTCCCGGGGAAACATCCGGGGCATTTTCCAAGCAAATCCAAAATTAAAAAAATCCAATCCAAAAATAAGAAACCTTCAGGGATTGACCAGGATGAGGAATTTGTTGTTCCACGAGAGGGATGGAAACCGGGAGCTGGAGTCAGACTGGGAATCTGAAGAGACAGGAGGTGTCCAAGGCCGCCTTGGACAGGGCTTGGAGCATCCTGGGACAGTGGGAATTGTCCCTGTCCACGGCAGGGATGGGACTGGATGATCCTTGAGGTCCCTTCCAACCCAAACCATTCCGTGCTGGTGCCGGATGTTTGGATTCTCCGATGCAAACCCACAGCTCCTTTCCCGAAGGCGATTCCCTCCTCATGGCTGGGATTCCTGCCCTGGATAAGATCCAGATCCAGGATCCTTCCCTGGCCTCGGCCGCGGAACAGCCTCTGTGACATCAGCCTCGTCAGGGCGACTTCCAGGCCAGGAGATGCTTCCTCCCACCCTGGGAATCCTTCTTTTCCTTCCCTGACCCCCAAATTCCCGGGATATGGAGCTCATCAGTGTAAATGGATGGGCCATGGCAGCTCCCACCCTGAGGGACAATTCCCTGCCCAATCCATGCTGGAATGTGTTCCTGGTGTCTCCCTGGGTCGCGCTGCCCACACGGATGATCCATGAATTCCATGTGGGATCCCAAAACGCAATGGATGATCCGTGGATGATCCCGAGGGAGCAGCTGTTGGCACTGGGAGCTCTCCGAGGTTTCCCAGCTCCCGGCTGTGGCTCCTGAACGTGGCCCGGAGCCCGCGGCTGCCCCACGGCCTTGGCACGGCATTCCCAGCGCACGGATTCCTCCTCTCCCATCAGCAGACGTGACCTGGCAGGAATCAATCCCAAATCCCTGCTGGGGCAGCAGGGAGGGATGTGGGATTGACCATTCCGGCAGAAATATCTTGGGAGCATCCCCTGAGCCCCCTCAAGGATGGGAAGGCGGAGTTTTTCTTCCAGCTCAATTTCTGTGGATGGGAGGGAAGAAGGGAGGGCTGCTCTGTGCCTCTGGAAAAGGGAATTTCTGGGATTAGGATGCAGCTGGATGTCTGAACAAATGCTCCAGGGAAAGGAGCAGGTTATCCTGACCTGAAGGATTTGTGCTGTCCCAGGTCTCCAAGCTGCAGCAGGGAAGTCATGCCAAGATTTTACCTCTCTCCCAAAATTCCTGGGCTGCCTGAGGCCACGGAGGGATCCTGAGCTGGTTCCCGGTCAGGGCTGCTGGAAAGTGAGGGATTGGTGTTTTGGAAGGAGGAAAAACCAGGAAAATGGATGGAAAAAGAATGGGGGGGAAAGGAATCGATCCCAGCATGGCCTGGAGCAGCTTCACTGGGGTCCCAGTCAAACCTTTGGATAATTTGCCCATGGGAATTTGGGAGCAGGAGCTCTTTTCCCATTCCTGGTACAGGCAGGGCTCCCCCCAATCCCAGGGGAAGAGAATTTCCTGCTTCTCCAGCTCATTGTTCCCAAATCCCTGCTCCCAAATCCATCTTTCCCTCCCCTCCTTCTGAGGCAGACAGACCAAAAACTTTGGGATAGTCCAAAGGCAGGGAAAGGGGAAAAGCTTTGCTGTGCCTGCGGGGAAACTGAGGCAGGAAGGCCGGATCTGCTTTCCACATTCCCAGATGGAATTCCTTAGGGAGCTTGGAGTCACCAAGGTGTGCAGGATCTGAAGGTCTGGAGTTCACTAAGACAAGATCACTCAGAATTCCCAGATGAATCCTGAGGATGTTTTGCCTCCTGAGGGACATTCCTGGCTTTTCCAGGAGCAGGGAAGTGCAGAACCATGGAGGGGCCAGAGGTGATCCCAAATCCTGGCTCTGCTTCCTTAGGAGACTCCGATCCCTTTTGGATTGAAAAGTTGGGCTGGAGGAGGACAAGGACTTCTCCAGGGGAAAGAATCCCACGAGTGGGAAGAATTCCAGAAGTGGGAGGAATTCCGTGAGCGGGAAGCATTCCATGAGCGCGGGATCCCGGTGAGATGGGAGGGGATCCAGAGGACATAGTGGGAATCTCCTCAGTGGAGCATCTTCATAGGAAACCAATCCCAAAAATCATTGGGACCTAAATCCCGGGATCCCAGAATGGCTGGGGCTGGAAGGAACCTTAAGGATCATCCATTTCCACAGAAAATTGGGATTCCTCTCACTTTTAGGGCCAATAATAGGAAAACTGGGATTTTTGCTCTGAATTCCTGGAATTTGATGATGTTGGAATCGGCATTTTAACTACTCTTTCCCAAGCACTGTAGGAAAAGCTTGGATTGGCTGGATTTGGAAGCAAACCAAAGGGATTTGGAAGTGCGGGTTTGGGAAAGAGACCAAATATTGGTGATTTTTATGGAAAATCTGAATTTTGCCTCATTTTGAGCATCTGAAGGCAGCTGAGGCAGGACAGTGGTGCATTAATTGCCGATATTAACGAACTGGAATCGGCAGAATTCACTGGAATTCCTATAAAATAAAAAGGAATTAATTCTTCCTGCTTAATTCCTGGTGTTGACTCCCAGCCCTTTAATTGCCGTCTTAATTAACTTTCAATTAACACCTCCGTGGAATCCTTCGCTCTTCATTAATGGTACTGGCCTGGATTCAGAGGAAAATGGAGAGTATCCCATTTTTTGGGGGGTTGGGAGAGCTGGGAAAAGCTTCCCAAGCACATTCCCACCGGGAATATTCCGCTTTATATCCCACAGCTCTTTCGCTGCTGGGCAAAAAAAAAAATAAATCCAAAATTGTCCTTTTTTATAAGATTTAATCTCATAATTGAATCAAGATTTTTGTCCTGCACCAGCTCTTGGTGGGAGGAAATCCAGGGAATACGTGTCAGGATGCATTAAGGAATTCTGGTGCATCCCAGCTGTTTGGAAGTCTCAGTGTGTGGAAAAAGGGTTGGAGAGAGGGAAGGAAGGACTTGGAATTTCCCACGGAGAGTCGAGGAAAATCCGTTCCTTCAGCGGCTCTGTCCGAGAGCGTCTGTCACAGATCTGGGACAGATTTCCTTAAAAGATTTCAGGATTACAGGGGCTGCACTCGGATGATCCTTCTGGGAATCTTCCAGGTCACCCTTCTTGGGATCATTCCTTGGAAGAGAGAGGAAGGGACGGCTGTGAGCCAAACCAAATCCAAACCAGAACATTCCCGACTTTCCCGCTCTCCCAACTTTCCTTCCTGCTCCTCCCAGCCGGATGCAGGGATCCAGCAGCAGCACACTGGGAATCTCCAGGCCACGGGAGCTGGGAATCACCTTCAGCTGCCGCGGAAGCAGCGGGAGAAATCCGGAATTTCTTGGAATTTCTCACAGATCCGCTCGTCCACCTTAAGTTTAATCCTGTCTTGGTCTAGGCCTAGTCCTTGAGGTCCTCGATCTCGAGCTTAGCTGAGTTAGGCTTGGCTCATCTCGTGGGAGTTATGGAGAAGCAGGGATGTCTCCAGTGAGGCCAGAGGGAGACCAGGATGGGATTCCTGGGAATATCCGAGACATTTTGGTTGGGATGAATCATTCCTGAAGCGCGGAACACGATGGGTGTGGTTTTTGATCCAGGAATAGAATTCCAAGCCCTGCTGATCCCTCTGCACCATGCTCCGATCTCTGGGAAGGATATCCCCGCTCAGGCAGCCTGATAGCAAATTGTGGGAATTCTCTCCTTGCCTGGAAGTTGATTTTTCCATAGTTCAGCCCCTCGGTTCCCACCTCGTTTGCTCCAGGGGTGGAAAACGGGAAATCCTTTGGGACTGACAAAAGTTGTCCCTGAATTCCTGTTCCTGGAAAGGCACCGTAAAGCTCAGTCCTCCTGGATAAATGGCACATGCTGACTTCAAATCGCAAATTCCCAACCCCTGGAAGTGTCCAAGGCCAGGCTGGAGCACCCTGGGACAGCGGAAAATGTCCTTGCCCAGGGGTTGGAATGGGATGATCCTTAAGGATCCTTCCAACACAAACCCAACATTCCGGAGCTGGAATATTTTCCCTTCTTTCTCCTGCGCCCCCTTTCCCCTTCCCATCGATTCCCTGGCGCTCTCCCAGCAGATCCCGGCATTCCTTGCCCTCGATCCCAGGAAATCTGTTTTCCTGGAGCTGCTCTTTTTCGTTATTCCCGAAAACGAGGCCCATAAACCGGGATGACCGGGATCTCCCCAGGAACATTTGGGGTTTGCTTTCACGGCTGGGACATCAGCCAGGGAATGGAAATTCCAGAGGACATCCTCACCCTACCCCGCAGGCTCCGGAGGGGCAAGGAAAGGGGGGAAAACGGATCCAAATGGATCTGACAGCCTCGGGATAAAGTTGTGGTGTCCCCCTTCCCTTCGGCGTTTCTGCTTCCTCCAGACAAGGAGGGAAAAGCGACATTCCCAGATCTTGTCCCCACGAGGAACTTTTATTTTCCAGCAAAACCCAGCGCTGGGAAGGGAGGAGGGGATGACTGAGCAAGAGGAGCAGGTGGGATTTGATTGGAAAACCGGGAAGCCCCGGGGGAGGAGCCTCCATCCCTTCCAGGAGCTCCTGGGGTGGGATTGCAGGAACGAAGGGAAAAGCCCAGGATCCCGCATCCCTCGGGATAAAGCCACTCCTTGGAAAAACCGCCTGCCAAGAAACTCAGTGCAGGAATTCCTGCTGAGGAAATTTAGGGAAAGCTGATTTAAAGGGATTTGCTGGAAGCTTTTAGAGGGATTAAATCTGCAGGGACAGGATAACCTCGACCTCTTCCTCCGAAACCGCCGGATTTGGGAGCTGGACATATCTGGGACAATTTCTGCCTTCCCTTGGATGTTCCTCTTGCTCCCAGAATTCCCACCAGCAAAAATTCCTCCTCAAAAATCTTCTCAGTGCTCCTGACTGGCCAATTGATTGGGAAATAAAAGGAGGGGAGGGAAAGAAATCCCCAAAAAAAAAAGGCTGATCCAATTTATTTCAGGCGCTGGTTTGAGGATGGAATAAATTCCAGCTGCTCTGGGCAGGTCAAGGCTGTAAGAGGAGCTCTGAGGGAATAGCTCAGGTTGGTGAAGCCCATCCTGGATATTCCCAGATTATTTGGATTATTATTGGAATTATTATTGGATCAGCAGGAAAAATGTATCCTACATTTATTCCTTGCTGTTGGTGTAAGGGTTTTACCAGGATGAGAGATTTTTTGTGGGGAGGATAAAAAGGTGAAGGCACTTGGGAATTTGGTAAAAGAGGAGGGAAACGTTGAGTACGGGAAACTTGAGGAGTCTTTGGCTCTGGAATTCACTGGGATGAAAAATTCCCGGTGCCTTTTACCTCCTTCTTCATTGTCCTGAGCAGAATGTGCAGGGAATTCATGGAATAAACGGTGATGAACTGGAGCAAACTCTGGGTACTAATGTGGATTTTTGGGATTGATTCTCAGCATGGCATGGCTTTAAAAAGAGAGGAAATCCATGGATATCGATGAAAATATCCCTTTTTTGGCCAATTTTCCATCCTAGCCCGATTCCAGTTTAGGAAAAGAGGTGACACTTGAGGGGCAGCAGCAGTTTAGGACATTCCTGGCCCTGGAATTTACATCCAGGCTCCGGATTTTCCCAGCTCCTGCTGGATTTGGGCTTTGTTCATTTGTCTGATCCCAGTTTGGATCCTGCTTGGGATTTGTTGGGATTTTTCCCTCTTTGTTCTCTTCATCCGAGCCTCAAATCCCACAAATTAGGGATTAATTTCCTTCCTTTCTCCGTATCCTACGGACATCTCACCCCGGGACCTCCATCCCTGTTTTTCTCCCATCCAAAGGGATCCAAATCCCTTCCAAAGCAGCGGCTGCTTCATTCCCAGCACTTCCCACCCATTCCCAAATCCTGAAGCCCCACATGGGCACTCCTGGAAGCGAAGCCGCTTCTTTTGCTTCCTGGGAATCTCCGGATTCCCAAAAATCGGCACAAACGATTCCCAATGGTTTCAGCAAGGCCGTCCCCCGGCATTTTTTCAGATCAGGTGTTGGGATTGTTTTCCCAAGGGAAAGCTTTGCCCACCCAGAGCCAAATGTGCCGTGGATCAGGGAGTGATCACAAGGAAAATATTCCCGTGGATTCCTTCAGCCTTGGACAGCCTGGCCAGGAAGAGGAGCAGGGATCCAGGAGATCCAGGGCAGGAAAATCCAGGGAAAAATCAGGAAAATGTGCGGCTGGGGAACTGAAATTCCTCCAGCAGCTGGGAGATCCAAAGGTGCTCCGGGTTTTTGAGCTCCAGGTGTTTGTGCTGTGCCACCTGCTGTCCCTTGATCCCAAATCTGAGGATTCCAGCCTTGGATAATCCTCAGTCCCAGCTCCCACCCGGGTTTTCCCTGGATGTTGAATGGCATTTATCCAGAACCATTCCATAGTTTACCCAAAAGCTTTTGTCTTCAAACACCAGGATTCCATGAAAATCTTTGTTCTAATCCATGAATTTATTTACATTCTCATTTCGACCCCTTTGACCAAGGGGAAGCCCACGAAGTCAGGTCCAAGATAGGATTTTTTTGGCATTTAAACCATTTTTTGGAAGAGAGGAGGGAACGTGGGGCCGGTTTTGATGGATTTTTTTTTTAAGGATCAGGCAGATTTAGGAAATAAAACCTGAGCTGAGCTCAGAGCTCTGTCTCTGCCCAGCCCCAGGCTCAGCCCTTGGAGACTTTCCCCTTTTATTTCTGGGAATGAAAATGTGTTTTCTGTGCATCCCTCCGAGCACAGCCAGAGGAGCCGAGCGTGCTTGGGATGAATCCCTTGGAATTCCTGAGGTCCCATCCCTCCAAATCCAGCCTAACTCCTCCAGCTTTGGCGGAATCGCTCCGGCTTTGTACAGCTCCGAACGCCAGCGGGAGCTGACCCCGAGCTTTTCTGTTCCCGATCCAAGCTGAAATGAGGGATGGTGCCTTAAATGCGGACAGGCCAAACATCTGGGAAGGGCTGGAACGGTTCCCATTAACGTGGACGCGGTTTGGAAGCGACTCCCGCTGGTGAAGGGATTTCAGCCTGGATTTATTCCAAGGACACGAAAACCCAACTCCTGTTTTACTCCCAGCCCCTTATCAGATTGAACTCCGCAGCTGCGCATCCCTTGCCCCCGTTCCTCTCCCCGGGAGCCCACTGGGAAATCCAATCCCGGTTTATTTGGGAGCTGGGATTCATTAACCCTCGTTATGGCACTTGGAGGGAGCTTTTGTCGGGAGTTAATTGGCCCTCAGCTGGTTCCCGTTACTGGCTTGGCAAAGGGAATGAACTGGGAAGGAGGGAAGGGACCTGGATTCGGGATTGGGATGGCTTGGGGAGTGCAGGGAAATCATGGAATGGGTTGCTTGGAAGGGATCTTAAGGATCATCCCATCCACACCTGCCATGGGCAGGGACACCTCCCACTGTCCCAGGCTGCTCCAGCCTGGCCTTGGGCACTGCCAGGGATCCAGGGGCAGCCACAGCTGCTCTGGGAATTCCATCCCAGCCAGGCATTCCTTCCCCATATCCCATCCAGCCCTGCCCTCTGGCAGTGGGAGCCATTCCCTGTGTCCTGTCCCTCCATCCCTTGTCCCCAGTCCCTCTCCGGCTCTCCTGGAGCAGAGGGTGGGGAGATGCCGTCAGCTCCCAGCCCTGCCTGGGGCAGATCCCTCCACACATTCCTGGGATTCGGGCAGGATTTTATGGAGCCTGTGGGTGAAATCTCCGTGCAGAGGAGGAAGCAGCACGGGAGGTTGTAATTCCTAAGTGGAGAGGAGTCCTCGGCATTAAATTATTTACTAGGAATGTTTTCCTCCCGGAACAGCCTCACCCCTGCAACCTGGGATGCTCCATCCCAAAACCGCCGCTTCCACATGGGAATGCGCGACGGGACCGGTCCCAGGCTGTGCTCCCTGTGCCACATCCGCGGATGAGAATTCCGTGGAGGAGCCGCTCCTCGGGACACAACGGCAGAGCAAACCGGGGTCCTCGGGGCGAGGCTGAGGGAACGCCGGGTGCGGAGGAGGGTTTGGAACGGGAGCGTGACCTCTCTGTCCCCTCCCCGCAGGTGGATGCCGACGATGTCATCACCAAGGAGGAGCAGATCTTCCTCCTGCTGAAGGCCAAGGCCAAGTGCGAGCGTCACCTGAAAGCCAAGGTGCCCAAGGTGCACGGTGAGTGCTCCCAAATCCTGGGGCTGGAGCTGGATCCACCCCTGCTCCTCCCAGCCCTCATCCCCGCGCACGGAGCTGGGAGCAGGGCGGGAAGGGAGGCAGTCGGAGCATCCCGGTGAATCGGTTTTTCAGGATATCCACGGGGACTGAGGTTTCAGCGCAGGGTGTTGGGAAGCAAAGTTGTCCCAGAGTTGCTGTGCTCTAGAATTCCAAATTCCGGGGGTCCGGGAGGATGCAGAGGTTGTGGGATTTTAGCCCTGACTGTTCCACCCCATGCGCAGGAGAGAGCTCCAACCACCAGCTCTCCCGGGATCACAGAATTCCAGAATGGTTTGGGTTGGAAGGGACCATAAAGATCCTGTTCCACCCCTCTGGAATGGGCAGGGACACCTCCCATCATCCCAGGCTGCTCCAGCCTGGCCTTGGGCACTGCCAGGGATCCAGGGACAGCCACAGCTGCTCTGGGAATTCCATCCCAGCCAGGAATTCCTTCCCAATATCCCATCCAACCAGTGGGAAGCCATTCCCTGTGTCCTGTCCCTCCATCCCTTGTCCCCAGTCCCTCTCCAGCTCTCCTGGAGCCCCTTCAGGCCCTGCAAGGGGCTCTGAGCTCTCCCTGGAGCTTCTCCTCTCCAGGGGAACATTCCCAGCTCTCCCAGCCTGACTCTAGCAGAAGCAGAGCTCCAGCCCTGGGAGCAGCTCCATGGCCTCCTCTGGAGTATTCCAAACCCCAAAAATCCTTTGCAACCACTGATAGGGAAAACAAAACATCGCCCCAAGACCTTTCTCCTTCCCCACCCTCTCTCCTCGGAAGGACCAGAGCTCAGCTGAGCCTCTTCCTTCCACTTCCTTTCTATTTTGGGCTGGAAAATCGCTCCCAGCTGTGGGGCTGGGGGGAGGAGGAAGGTGAGAGCTCTCTCGTGTGGGGTGAGAAGTCTTCACCCTCCGCTGCTTCCTTTCCCCACATTCCCAAGTGAGAATTCCTGGCCAGCTGAGGCACCCTCCAGTCCCCAGAGTGTCCCATTTCCCTCTATTTCCTGGGAAAAGGGGACAAGCCGCGATGTTCCCGCACCTCGGCTCTTTCTTCCCTCTGGGAGTGCTGTGGGAAAACCGGGAGAAGCCCCCAAATCCAGCTTTTCCACCTGCCCACCTGGTGCCGTCGGGAAGGCGGGCAAGGGGCCATAAAATCCCGGCTTCCCTTTGATTCCAAACCTCCTGTTTTCCATCAGAAAACCTCAAGCCACATCCTCTGCTGCTCCTTTGTCCCCTCACCCCGTGCCCAATTAACACCTCGTTAATGAGCACATGTGCAAAGGCATTTCCTGCTTTTGGGGACCGCCCACCTGGTCCTGCTCCCACACCCCTTCTCCAGCATTTGGGGTCGATCCCCCTTCCTTGCGGGCAGGGGTAGGGATGGGATTGACAGCCGGATTTGGGGCTCTTTCCCGAGTGGAAAGGGAGCGCATCCCAGGGATTTGGAGACCTGGGTTTGGTACCGGTTTGGGACCTGGGTCTGGGACTGGAACAGAAAACTTCCAATATCCCACAGATCCTGCCTTTGGAAAAAGTGTTCTGAGCTCCTCCCTGCTCCATCAGCAGCAAATCCAATCCCAAAGAATCCAAGAGGAGGAACCACCTGGATTTTGAGGTTTTGGAGATTTTACTCATGATCAGAGGAGAACTAAATCCAATTAATCTGCACTAATCCAAAGGCAGGAATTAATTCCCGCTCAACCTTTCCACAGGGAATGGGGTTTTTTTTAGGATTTGGCACCCCAGAAATTCCCTTTAGGAGTTCCCAGTCAAGGCAGGGATTTGCCAGACTGGCCCTGAGATGGTTTAAGGAGTTTGTGGTCCCAACAGAAAATTTTCCCATCTGGAAAAGTTCTTCCCACTTTTCAGAGGAGCTGTCATCCACAGATTTTGGGATTTCAGATGCCCTTGGACACAGGGAAAGTGGTTGGGTCCAGTGCTTTCCTCCTCGGATGATCCAGAATTTGGGATGTGACATCCAGGTCTGTGCCCTCCTCATCCAGAGGGAGGATCTCATCCCGCTACCTCACCCCTCACTGCAGATCCCAAAGAAAAATCTGGGAAGGGCAACAATGTTCACAGTTATGATGCTCCAGCTCCTTTTCCCAGATAGGATTTAAAAGGAAGAATTTATGAGGAAAAGTAGGGCTGCTTTGGAGGAAAGTAAATCCCAGATGTGCTTTCCAGTTGATCCATGGTCAAATCCATGCTGGGCTTGTCATTCCAAAGAAGGGAAAAGCCACAAAGAGGCAGCAGTTTTGGGGAGATGCTCGGGAAAACACTTCCCACAGTTATCCGAGGGTGGGATTTCTCCAGCCTTTTTTAGGGAGTTGTTTGTGCTGAGGGAGAAGATCCACGTCCAGCTCTGCTGGAAGGGATCTGCCTGGAGAGTCCGAATCCCTCTGGGATCATCCTGGAGCAGCTCCAGTCCAGGGCCAGCCCTGCCGACAGCCCAGCGGTGCCGGATGTTTGGGAAAGGAGAAAGTTTCTACTTAAAATTCCTGACCCAAGGCAACAACTTGAGGACTTGAGGGGGATCTCTCTTGGGAAACTCCTCACCGCAGGGGTCATAGGAAAAGAGTCTTTGACCCCGTTCCAGAAAGTGGGAACATGTCCTGGCTGGCAGGGTTGATATTCCAAAGAAAAATCTTAGGGAACAAAAAGGTTTAAAAACCTCTAGAATGTCGAACTTCCTTCAGCCACTGTTTATGTGTAATATCCCCAAATTCCCTTTTCTTCCCCCCGCTCAAAAGGTTCAAATTCTGTTTTTACGGGAGGGTGAGGTCCGTCCTCTCCTCCTGGATGGCTCGCAGGGATCGTCTGGCACCTCCCAGGTGTCTCGGAGCTCTGGCTCCTGATCCCTGTGGCTCCCACATGGATCAGTGCCATGGGCAGCCCATGAGCTGCTCCAGGAGCTTCCAAAGAGCCCCGTCAGGATTCGTGCGTCATCTCCACCTTTGGCTGAGGCGCTGAGGGCTGGAGACCCAAAATACGAAACCAAAAAAACCCCAAAACCCTTCCCCCACAACATTTGGTTTCCTCCTTTTCTCTTTCTTTTCCCCCCCTCCCCTTTTTTCCTTAAATTTAGTCTCCAGATGAAAGTCTTTGGGAAAGAACAGGAAACCCGAAAATTTCTCTTCTCCCGACACAAATATTCCATCCCAGCCCTGGTGGGCAGCTGATGCCACCCCAAAGTTAAACCTGGAAGGGGATGAAGTGAAGTTCCCAGCCCCGAGCCATCAGACCTGACTCTTACTTTTTTTTTTTATCCATGAATTAAAAGCCTGTCCTTCCCTGGTTTGGAAAAGGAGATGGGACATTTTGTGGGGGAAGAAGAGGGATTTTTACACAACCCTGTCATTAGCAAAGGCCGTGGCCAACCCTTTCTCTGAGCCTGGGGTGTCGCAGCTCCAAACTGGGCTGTTTTTTTAATAAATAAAAACATTCCTATTTTCCCAGGAAAGGTGTTATTTTAGTTGGGAATCTGGGTCTGTTTACCTGGGTTGTGCATCCCAGTTTGGCTTCACTGTCCCTAAAGGACCTAGAGCTGATTCCAGGCTCTCGCTGGGCTTGAGGAACCCCAAAATCTGCTCCTGGTTTCCTCTCCAGAGAGTCCAGCAGCATTCCCTGATGCCAGGAGCTTCCAGAGGTTGGGAGAAGCCTCAGGCACCTCAGAAATTAAGGGAGGTGATTAATTAAGAGGCATCCTAAGCCCTGAACACCCCAGCCCTCTGTAAATCCACAGTTCCCCCAGCTATTTCCATCCTCTCCCAGTTTCTGTTCTCAGTCCTTGCAAAAGTGGCCCAAATTCCACAAAAAAACCCAAAGTATCCCTTGGGAACATATTCCCAGAACAGTTTTGGCTTGGAAAAGCTGTCACTGCCCCGGTGGACACAAGCTGGGGGGTCAGCGTGGAGCAGGAAGCTTTTTAGGATGGAATTATGGACCAGGAGACCTTTGAGGATGGAATTATGGTCCAGGAGGCTTTTTAGGATAGAATTATGGACCAGAAGACCTTTGAGGATGGAATCACAGACCAGGAGACCTTTGAGCATAGAATTATGGACCAGGAAGCTTTTTAGGATGGAATTATGGACCAGGAGACCTTTGAGGATGGAATCACAGAGTTCTTCTGGAGCGTGAGGGAGTTCAGAATCACAGATATGAACCGTGACGGACGCAAAGGAGCTGGAAGTGGGATTTGGCCTCTACCTGTGAAGTTTTGTGGGCCAGGAGCTCCCAGTCCTGTTGAGGAATGCCCAGAGAACAGCCAAACAGCGCTTGGAACACCTGGGATGGATGGATGGATGGATGGATGGATGGATGGATGGATGGATGGATGGATCTTGGGAATTAGGAGAGACACAAGTGGTCTGTGCTTTAGATTTGTAAAGGAAACCAAATTTGGATTTGTAAAGGAACCCAGAGAAAGGGTGGAAAACATTCCAAAGGGTGGCTGAACTCTAATGTTAATTATAAACCCTATTTTAATGATTGATATGAGCGATGTTTTCCCCTCTCAGAGGGAGGCTGGAGGGGTTTGGAAGGACTGGATTTGCTGGAATGAGGAAAGAATAGGATGTGGCAGCAGTGGCAGGTCGGGAGTTTCTGAGGGGATGTTGGAGGTTGTGTTTCTGCTCCCGTTGGGAAGCTGGGGGTGGTGAGGTCAGGAAGGTGTCTCCGGAGCTGGATCATGGAATTGTCTGGTGGCACTTGTGGCCGTGGGGCTGGGGTGAGGCAAGACGTGTGTTGTGACTGGGAACAGCGCCCGTGTCCATCCCCTCGATGTCCATTTCCTCCGGGCTGGGCGTGGCAGGGGCGTTCTGCCCAGGAAACACCACGGGGACACCAGGAGAGGTCTTTGAGCAGTGACAGAGAGGAGCTGCCTCTGTCCATGGCCAGGGGACTCCTGGAGCGGGTCCGATGGGGATGAGGAAGGGCCTGGAGCGTCTCCGTGCCCAGGAAAGGCTGAGGGAGCTGGGGCTGCTCAGCCTGGAGAGGAGACACAGCTGAGAGGGACCCTCAGCCCTGGCTGTCCCTGGGTGTCCCTGCCTGTCCCTGGGTGTCCCTGGCTGTCCCTGAGTGTCCTTGGCTGTCTCTGGTGGTCCCTGGCTGTCCCTGAGTGTCCCTGGCTGTCCCTGGCTGTCCCTGACTGTCTCTGGCTATCCCTGAGCGTCCCTGGCGGTCCGTGGGTGTCCCAGGCTGTCCCTGGGTGCAGGGAGGGTCAGAGCAGGCCCAGGTTCTGCTCCAGGCCCAGCAATGGCACCAGAGGAACGGGCAGGGACCGATCCCAGGAATTCCTCCGGCACAGGAGGCAGAACTTGTGCCCTGGGCAGTGCCCAGCCCTGAGCAGAGCCCAGAGAGGCTGTGGAGTCTCCCTGACCGGGGATATTCCAGAATTATCGGGATGTCATCCTGAGCCCTGTGCTCTGGGACGGCCCTGCTGGAGCAGGATCCACTCTGGTCCCATCCAACCTGATTCTGCTGGATCAGTGAGGATCCCACTCCTCACCTCCTTCCATACTATCCAAACATCCGTATCCACACACAGCCAGGTCATTCCCTCTTCCTCCAGCCATGCCCCCAAAACGTCCCCAAAACACCCCCAAAAGCAGCCCCTCATCCCCCCTGCCCTCACAGCCAGGTTTGAAATCCATCTGCAAACCCCAAAACTTAATTCCTGCCCCTCCAAGCCCCCGTTCCTCCCCCTTCCAATCCCCAAAACAATTCCTCCCCCTTCCAACCCCAAAATTATTTCTCTCCCTTTCAGTCTCCAAATGATTTTTTCTCCTTCCTATCTCAAAATTATTTCTTCCCCTCCCTATCCCAAAATGATTCCTTCCCCTCTTCCTATCCCAACACAATTCTTCCCCCTTCCTATCCCAAAACAATTTCTCCCCTTTCCTGCCCCAAAATTTCTCCCCCTTTCTATCACCAAACAATTCCTCCCGCTTCCTACCCCAAAATTATTTCTCCTCCTTCGAATCCCCAAATGATTCCTCCCCCTTCCAATCCCAAAATGATTCCTCCCCCTTCCAATCTCCAAATGATTTTCCTCCTTCCTATCCCAAAAATATTTCTTCCCCTTCCTATCCCAAAACGATTCCTCCCCTCTTCCTATCCCAAAACAATTTCTCCCCTTTCCTACCCCAAAATTTCTCCCCCTTTCTATCACCAAACAATTCCACCCCCTCCCAATCCCCAAACGATTCCTTCCCCTTCCAATCCCCAAATGATTCCTTCCCCTTCCAATCCCCAAATGATTTCTCCCTTTCTTATCCCAAACGCTGCCTCATTTATTTTTGGTCCCTCCTCCCTGCCCGCTTCCAATGCCCCAAATGTCCTTCCCGTAATGGAGTGACCACAATCGCACAGCCTATTCCAACTGTGGTCTCCCGGGTGCCGGAATGAGCCGGGCTGATTTATATTCCGTGCCCCTGGATAAACACCTCGAGCCCGTGTTTGCGTTTGTGCAGCTGCCAAGGAGCCTCGCAGATGGTTTGAATGTGTTCTCCACATGCAAAGTGTCCCGTTCCGGCTGGAACGGGATTGAGGATGGGGGAAAGGGGGGATGGGATAGGAGCAGGAAGGAGGGAATAGCTCACCCTGAGCAGGGATGGCCCAAACCTGCTCCTGCTTTTCTACTGGAGCAGCCTCTGGGATTTTGGGATTCTGACTTGGCTCAGGTGAGGGAGATCAATCAAAGGAGCAAAATGAGGGGTGCATTTGGGACAGCCCCTTCCCAAAGAATTCTGGGATTGGCCTTCCTGCCTTCCAAAGGGAAATCCTGCGGCAATGACATCCAAGAGAGTTTTTGCTTGTTCCCATCTTGGAATGACTTCAGCTTCCACCGAGATTCCAAGTTTCAGTGGGAAAGGATTGATCCAAGAGATGTCCTGGTGGATAAGGAGCCAGTGGGATCCTGGAGGGATCCCATGTCTCCCGTCAGGACTCATTTCTTCAGGAATGTCATCCAAGAGAGTTTTTGCTTGTTCCCATCTTGGAATGACTGCAACTTCCATGTGCTTGCGGGGGGAAGGACAGATCCAGGAGATGTCCTGGTGGAGCCAGTGGGATCCTGGAGGGATCCCATGTTTCCCTTCAGGACTCATTTCTCCGGCACTGAAGTGGTCAGTGATGTCCTCAAATCACGAGGAATTCCGGTGCCGTTCCCATGCTCCGTGTCCCCATCCATGAGACACGCAGCTCTGGATTCGGAGGAGCTTCACCCACAGGCAGATCCCTGAGGGATGAGCAGGATCGTTCCTCCAGCATTGCCTGGATGATGGATACACACCCAAAACACTTTGGGATGTGGGATATGGGTGAGATTTCCTTGTTTTCTTAACAGTTCATGAATTCCTTTGGACTTCCATCATCCATGAATCCTACTATTTCTTCCAAGGAAAGAAATGTTTGATTTTTCCGGTTCCATGATCGATCCAAGCAGCATGGTGGAACCCTCAAACTCATTTTCACCAGAATTCCCAGTGTTTTTCAACAAGCTTTTCCAACTGGATCCTTTGGAGCTCTCTGTGCTTTGGAATCTCGTTACCAGTGTCTCAGGAGGGACTGACTTATTACTAACAGGCCAAACGTCCCCAGTTTTCTGTTTTCTTCTTGGAATTCAGCCTGGATCTCATCGGAGAAATGACCGGGAGAAAAGGAAAACAAAGGGAGAAGCCAAGTTGTTGATACTGTGAATGTTTTTGTAAATTCAGGGGAAAAAAAAAAAAAAAAGATGTTTGGAGGAGCTCTTTGGGCAAACAAACAGAAAGGAATGGCTTGTTTGGATTCCAGCACAGTGGGAAATATGGGATTTTCCCTTCCTGCCTTATCAGGGATTCATGGAATGATTTGGGCTTGGGAGGGGCCTTAAAGATTATCCTGTTCCACCCCTGCCGTGGATGAGGACAGCTCCCACTATCCCAGGTTGCTCCAGGCCCTGTCCAACCTGGCCTTGGACGCTTCCAGGGATCCAGGGGCATCCACAAATTCTCTGGAAAAGCTGTCCCAGTGTTCCACCACCCTCATTATAAAAAATTTCTCCCTTGTAATCAGTGGGGATGAACCCTCCTGTGATTTAAACCCATCCCTGCCGTGCTCCCAGGTCTCCTTAGCTGGGAGGATTGGAGGGATTTGGGATAGCAGAGGAGGGTGGTGAGGCTCCTTTCCAGGACACAGAGAGGACAAACCCCAGGAATGTGGATCCAACAATCCCAAAGTGTGGCTGCTCCTGGTATCAGTCCATATTCCTGTTTGAAAAAGGTTTTCCAAGAGTTTTGGTCAATGTAGGAGCTCCTCAGATCATTCCAGGAGCTCCACAGGCACCTGGCTTGACCTGTGGATGTTCCTCACCAGGTTTCCCTACCTGCAATCCCGGTTCCCAACCCAAATCCTGTCTCCTTCCCCCATGGCTCCAGGGATTTTCAGGAAACAGCTGCGTTATCCTGAATTTTAGGGGGGAGTGTCCCAAATATCCACCTGCCCTTCCCTCAACCCACCATCCATCACCGGGGAATTCCAGGAAGGAAACGACCCCTGAGATGTTTTATCCCTCCTCCGAATTTTCCTGGAATGGCTTTTCCAAGCGAGGAATGGGGAGAGGGAGGCCAGAGATGGTGGAGAGGAGGGGGAAGAGATTTCTCTGGGGTGGTTCAGCTCTCGGTAACAGCGACGGATCCTTTTGTTGGGAATCTCCGACACTTCCCAGCAATTTATCCTGAATTTTGAGTCCCAGTGGATTCTTACCAGCTTTAATGATTCAGTTCTGGGATTAAATCATTTAAGGAATCATTTCCATGCAGAGGGAAAATTTTAAATGCAAAAAATCATCTTTTGGAATATTTCTGGGGCAGCTCTTGGCTCCCCACCTTGTCCCATCCTAAAGCAGCATCCCAGAGGTGTCCCACCACCGCTCCCTTCAGATTTCAGGGGGAATTTTGGGGGGCTCAAAGTACCCAAAAATCAACAACTGTGGGGTTTGTCATCAGTTTTCCACGTTTCCAGCACAAGGAGGACGCACCCACCACAAAATTTAGCACGTTCCTCTTTTCTGGCCACAGATTTTGGTGGGGTGCGAAATTAAACCTCTGAAAAACGAAGTCGCCCTTTGCAATTCGTGAAGGTTTTGGAAAAGCAGGAGATATTTCCCTCTCGTTTCAGAGCACTTTTGGAGGAATATTTTTCTCTCAGACTCGTTTCTCCACTGTGTTTCTTTTAGTGTTTACTCAAATTGATTTATTTTGTCATAAGGACTGATTTTATTTTAAGCAAGAGCACTTTGAGGGCTCCATTAAATCTTTATTTACTTTCTTGTCTGCAGAAAAGACCTCAAGGACATCAACATTTTGTCCTGAGCCAAATTCTGTGGGGCCCTGTGTTGTTTTTTTTAGGTTTGGTTTTATTTTTCCTTTGTCTTTTGTACCTTCCAGAGAACTGAGAAATAAATAAACTCTTTTTTCCCAGTGTAAGTTATCCTGCAAACAACAAGCCAGAGGGAAGGATTTTCCCAGTTTTCATGAATAGGAAATGTATTTTTCTTCTCCTAGTGGGACTTTAAGCAGAGAAAATGCAGTAAATTATTTCCCTCTTCTTTTTATCACGCGGATGTTGAGGAATTTTAGCTCCTGACCCTCACTCCCAGTTGATGCTTCAGAAGAAAGTCTGTGATTTGTCTGGTCCTTTTCATCCCCACTAAATTAGAGATAAGAAATCAGCTGCTACATGAGGAGATCTTCTGTGTTTTTCATCTCCTAAAAACCACCAAACCAAATTAATCCGTGTCGGCTCCCACCCTAGACCAGCCAAAGGGCTTTGAAGCAATCCTGGTTTTCCTTTAATCTCGGGAAATCGCACTGGTGAGGAAAGATTAATTCCTGGGTGCTTGGAAGCTTTGATATCCATGGAACACGCTGAGCTCTTGGCCCTGTTTGGATTTCGTTCCTAGCGGAGTTTTTTGCGGATAAGAGCAGGTGGTTCCTGCTCCTTTTGACTCTGAGCTGACTCCTGCGTCCGACACTTGACTGAGGGCAGACACAGCTCCTGGAGCAGATTTGGGGCAGATCCGCCACTTTTAGCATTTTGTTCTCAATATCCCACTGCAGCTGGAATTTAAGGGATGCGTGCAGTTATCCAGCCTGAAGCAGAGGAGATCCCTGAGGACACCGAGCTGAGGGCAAGCGATGCCTTGGGGGGTGGTGGAGCCCTTCAGAGGGACCTGGAAAGGTTGGGGAGAGGGGCAGGGAGGAAATTTCTGGAATTCAGCAAGGGCCAGAGCAGGTCCTGGGCCCGGGAAGATCATCCCACCCCTGCTGTGACACCTCCCATCATCCCAGGTTGCTCCAAGCTCCATCCAGCCTGGCCTTGGGCAATTCCAGAGTTCCAGGGACAGCCACAGCTGCTCTGGGAATTCCATCCCAGCCCCTCCCCACCCTCCCAGCCAGGAATTCCTTCCCAATATCCCATCCAACCGGTGGGAAGCCATTCCCTGTGTCCTGTCCCTCCATCCCTTGTCCCCAGTCCCTCTCCAGCTCTCCTGGAGCCCCTTCAGGCCCTGCAAGGGGCTCTGAGCTCTCCCTGGAGCTTCTCCTCTCCAGGGGAACATTCCCAAGTCTCCCAGCCTGGCTGCAGAGGGGCTCCAGCCCTTGGAGAAACTTCTCTGGAGCTCTCTGGACTCTCTCTCCAGCAGTGCCACGCCTTTCTGATCCTGGGGATCCCAGAGCCGGACACAGTTTGTCCTTGCGGAATAAACCTTGGGATAATTCACACCTTCTAGAGGCAGGCACGAAGGAATCGGCGATGATTCCTAGGACGGGTTTCTCCAAGGGAACGCCAGCGGGGAGCCCTCTGGAGCAGGGGGGATCGGTGTCACCCACGCGGGTGCGGTGACTCCTCCTGGTGCCTCTTCTCTCCCACAGATGGCTTCTGCCTGCCCGAGTGGGACGGCATCGTGTGCTGGCCCGAGGGCGTGCCCGGCAAGGTGGTGGCCATGCCGTGCCCCGAGTACATCTACGACTTCAACCACAAAGGTGCGTGCGGCTCCGGCCATTCCCGACGGCCGGGAAGCTCAGAATTCCCTTCCTCATCCCTGTTTTTCTCTCAAGCGGTGCCTCCCTTCCAAGCGGGAGTGAAGCCGGGAAAGGGGAAGAAAAGAGGCGGCCGTTGTTTATTGATAAGCGTTGAGAAACATAAATTATATAAATATATATATATATATATAATCTAAAAATTATATACATTTATATAAATATATTTATTTATATATATCTAAAAGTTATGTAAATTTATATACATATGTTTATTTTTATATATCTAAAATTATATAAATTTATATAAATATATTTATTTATAAAATATTAAAATATATATCTAAAATTATATAAATTTATATAAATATATTTATTTAAATATTTATAAAATGTAAAAATATATATCTATAGATGTACAATATATATAAACATATTTTTATATATAAATATATTAATATATAGAATATTTAAATATATACTATAAATAGTATTATTAGTATTACTAATTATTAATATTAATTCTTAATATTGTTATAGATATTATATATGAAATATCTAAATTATGTTTATATATATGTATAAATATTTATATGTATAACTATTGTATAAATATTATATATAAATATATATATTATATTATAAATATTTATAAATATATATATATATATATATATGTATAAATTATTGGAAGAAAAGCTCCATTTGAACTGAAATAATGACAATTTCCCGCTCAGAATCACCAATTTCCCACCTGCCCCTCACGGACTGTGACATTCTAAACACCAATTTCCTGCTCACAGCTCCCAGCTGTAAATCCTGGAGATTCCCAAACCCGGATTCGTTGGACCCCCTGAACTTTGTGTAGCAAGAAAAGCCCAAAATATTTTTCCAGATTCCAAAATATTAATTTATTCCCGGTCTCAGGGCTTTGTTAATTCCGTGTCTGTGAGGGGATTTTAACACACACCCGATGCCCCAATTCCCACATGGATATTCTCCTCTGCCAGATGAATCCAAGGATGAAACCTTGCAGTCCCTTCCTCCTGCATCCCCGTGAGGAGGACAGGGATAAAAAAATACCCCTGGACATGACCTGAACCTGCAAACAAAGAGCAAAATAGTACAAATCGCCTTTTATTCTTTTCCCTTAGGGAGAGATGCAAGGAATTCTGAGGATAATGCTAGATTTTATGTTTTTCCAAGTCTTCTCTCCTTGGTTTGCAGACCCAACATCTGAATTTCAACCCTGGGCAACTTATTAAAGGCTCCATGGTGTTTCTCAGCTAAAAAAATTGATAGAATTTTGATAAAATTGACGTGGAGATTGAAGTTGGTTTTTGCAGCCGAGCCTCTGAGCAGGCAGGAGGCCCCAGCGTGGATGGGCGTCACCTTGGGATGGAATTTCTCCCCTTTTCCCGCTGATTCCGTGTCTCCTCTCTCTCCTCAGGCCACGCTTATCGCCGGTGTGACCTGAACGGGAGCTGGGAGCTGGTCCCGGGCAACAACCGCACCTGGGCCAACTACAGCGAGTGCGCCAAGTTCCTCACCAACGAGACGAGGGAAAGGGTAGGCATTCCCATTCCTGCACGGAGCCGGAATTTCCGGCCTCATGCCGGGCTAACCCACGGACCTCTGTCTCAAATAAAACCTCTCCAGCTCATCTTCCTCCTCTTGGAAAGCCTTCCCAAGCTTGCCAAAGCCACACCGCACTTTGATGGGCAATGATTTGATTGGAAAATTGTCCTCAAAGGCAGGAAAGTTTCCTGCAGCTGCCATGATCCCATTCCTGAAGAGATCGTGGACGAAATTGGTCTCGGGGACGCTCAGAAGTGGTTGGAGCTTGTTCTGTGGCATTGAGGCTCCCTCTGCCACAGCAGGAAATCCTTTTGCTGCCAGGTTGTTATCGAAAATTCCAATGTTTCTGTGGTTGTCTGTGGGAGGGGATGTCCAAACACGTGTGGAGTCAAACCAGGAGCAACTGGTTGGGAGAGCTGGGAATGTTTCCCTGGAGAGGAGAAGCTCCAAGGGGAGCTCAGAGCCTGAAGGGGCTCCAGGAGAGCTGGAGAGGGACTGGGGACAAGGGATGGAGGGACAGGAATGGCTTTGAGCCAGAAGGAAGTAGATTCAGATGGGATATTGGGAAGGAATTCCAGGCTGGGAGGGTGGGGAGGCCCTGGCACAGATTCCCAGAGCAGCTGTGGCTGCCCCTGGATACCTGCAGTGCCCAAGGCCAGGCTGGATGGAGCTTGGAGCAACCTGGGAAGGTGGGAGGTGTCCCTGAACATGGCAGGGGTGGAATGGGATCATCCTTCAGATCCCTTCCCACCCAAACCTAACCGCTGTTCCACAATCTTGAATTAATTCTGGTGTAGTCACAATCTGGAAAGAGTGACACCAGTCACCAGCTGGAAAAGGGTTTCCAAGCACATGGAGAAGGTCTGGTGTGCTCTTGGAATAAAATAAAAATAAAAATCTGTCAGCCATAAATTTAGAAACATCCAGAAAACGATAAAATAGCCAAATAGCAGCTGCCAGAAATTTCCCACCTCCCCAGGAGCCAGCTTGGGGCTCTGGAAATGCCGGAAGTCTGGAAGGAATTCCGTGCTAAGGTGACAGCAAAGCTGTCCCTGGTGTCACTCGGGAGGATGTGACCTCCTTGTCCCACAGAGAATGACGTTCCCACCCACACGCACCTGTAATTCCCAAAGAATTTATCCAAACCCTCTGGTTTTCCAGTGGTTCTTGGAAGAGTCCCCTCGGATCTGGGGCACGGCGTTAGGGGCTGATGAGCCGCAGGGAGGATTAGCCCAGACAGCCGGAGATAAGGATCTAACCACAGCTTCCTTGAGGATGATCCAGAGGCCCTTCGGGACAATGTTCTTAATTCGAAATCTAACCACAGAGTAGGGTTTTTTGGGGTCGGGGTTTTGTTTTGGTTTGGGTTTTTTTGTTGTTTGTTTGGGGTTTTTTTCCTTTTTTTTTTCCGGTTATTCAAAAAGTTCGCTCTTTTGGGTTGTTCCAAAGTTCGCTCTTTTTTCTCCTCAAGAGTGAAGCAGCTCATGAATGAAGAGATTTAGGAAATGAGGGAAAGGAGGAAATGAGTTTTTTCTCTCACATGGGCAAGGGGCAGAAGGTTGTGTGTGCTGGGTGCTGCTCCAGCCACTCCAGCAAAGGGCTGGATGAAGTTCCCTTCCCAAACCAGTTTGGTGGGATTTTTCCCAGTTCTTAGAACTTAGAAAAGAGCTCTTCTAGCCCCAGAATTTTCTGGGAAGCTCCTGGAACAGGTGTGAGAGTCATCGAGCACCGTGATCAAAGCGCAGACTTTTGACCTCTCTGAAATCATCTCCTCTGACCCACTACCCTCAGCCGCATCCTGGGGTGGGAATTGTCCAGCTGATTTCCCCCAATCCAAGATTTCCCCCAGGGAAAGGACATCCTTTCCTTTCACCCTCCCACAAGCAGGACTTGTCAGGGTGACCTGGTAAAGGAAGGGCGCGAAGAAGAGCAGAGTTGCTCATTTTTTATTCCCACCACAGAGGCAGAAATGGAGACTTTCCACCTCCAGGGTGATTGAAAAGGCTGAAAGCAAAATCTCCCGTGGTGATTCCTCCTGTTAATCTCAGCCTCTTGGGAAATTCCTGCTCCTCATGAGCTCTCCCTAAATGAGCTGTGTTAATTACCCACCCCCAAATCCTCCTCCTCATTATTCTGTACCCAAAGCTGAGGCATCTTTTGCCAGGAATTTTCTGTCATGGCTCCAAAGGTGAATGGAATGATATTTAATATGAAGACAAATTAAACCATCATCACTGTTCACATTAAGTGACCAGGCTGGTCTTACATAAGTGGTGCTTACCCAGGGCAAAGAACACGGAAAAAATGGATGTTTCTGCCAGCTTTGAAATCGTATCTCAATCAACTAATGCTTTTTAATGACATCTAAAATTTATTATTATTATTATTATCATTATCATTATCATTATCATTATCATTATCATTATCATTATCATTATCATTATTATAATTGCAAGAGGCCTTTCCCTCAGGCCCGGCCTCACCTCAGCGATTCTGTGCCTTGTCACAGAGTTCCCTGATTTTATCACAGAGGTGGCTGAATTATTGTGGCAAATAAAGTGCATCCACTGTGGGTTTTTTGGGGTGTGAAAACCACTCTGGAAGTAAAAGAGAGGGGAAAAATGCACTTTTTCCCCTCAGTGTGGTGTGACTTTGCCCACAGAGAGCACAGAAGGCCTCTTGTCAAGCTTAAGGGGATTATAAACTTTCCTTTGATATCTCTTTTTCATGGAGTAAATTTTCAACATCTCATTATTATCATTATTATTATTATTATTACTATTATTATTATTATTATTATTATTATTACTATTACTATTATTATTGTATTTGCAAGAGGCCTTTCCCTCAGGCCCGGCCTCGCCTCAGCAATTCTGTGCCTTGTCACGGAGTTCCCCGATTTTATCACAGAGGTGGCTGAATTCTGGTGACAAATTAAACAATATCTGTGCATCCACTGCAGGTTTCTTAGGCTTTGGGGTGTGAAAACCACGCTGGAAATAAAAAAGGGGGGGAAAAATGCACTTTTCCCCTCAGCATGGTGTGACTTTGCTCACAGAGAGCACAGAAGGCCTCTTGTCACACTTCAATGTGGCCCTGCAACGCTGGGATTAATAAACCTCCCTTTGATATCTCTTTTTCATGGAGTAAATACATCCAGAGATGTCAGAACGGGGGAATTTGGCCACATAGAGCTGTCGTCTTGAGCGAGAGATCGTTTTCTATTATTATTTCCCTCCCTGGGGAGCGGCATCTTTGCGTCACCACCAACAGCTGCATTTCCCCAGCGTTCTGCCAGGAGATTGTGGCTGACTCCGAGCAGATGCAACCAGAGGGAATTTTAAGAAACTGGGCTTTTAGGAGGAAAAAAAAACAACAAACCCTAACCCAACTGTCTGTGGCTATAAATACATGGATTTGGTGGCTATCTCTGGAAATAGGCCTGAACCTATAGATAGCTGGAGATATCCACGCCTAAATAAACACCACGTGCGTGCACACATCTCCAGCCAGGGATGTTTGTTTAGGTGGAGAGTTTTCCCATTTTAGCCGTGCTGGGATAATTTTAAGATTGGCCAAAGCAGCAAACAGAGGGCCCCAGAGCAAATTGGTGTCCTGCCCCGAAGAAATGGGGATTATTTCACACAGAGCAGCTCGGAAACTGCTCTCTGCAAAGAGCAAAGTGTGTTAAAGCCATCAGAGCCCGGAGAATTAACAGCTTGTAACTGCCCCGGGAGCAACTGCTCCTGGGCTGCTTCCTCAGGGAAAAATTCCACTGGAGGATGGGAACTGGCAGCCCCAGAGGTTGATTCCTCCTTTAGCCAGGTAGGATGAAGCAATCCAGGGAAGTGTTTTCTCAAATTCCTTCCAGATAACATGAAAGAAGGAGTGGACAATCAGCTGGAAGTGTCCAAGGCCGGGTTGGACGGGGTTTGGAGCACCCTGGGATAGTGGGAATGTCCCTGCCATGACAGGGCTGGCACTGGATGGGCTCTAAGGCCCCTTCCCAAAGCATTCCATGATTCCAAGACCTTGCAGTGGTCAAAGGGACTGGAGTTCCACACTCCCCATCCATCGGTGATGGACACGGGATGAGAAGAGGAGAGGATAAGAGGAACCTGCTCCAATCGTCCCAGCTTCCTCTGAACTTTTGGGAAGAAATTCCTGCCTGGGATGGAATTCCCGGGGCAGCTGTGACCTGGATCCCTGGCAGTGTCCAAGTCTGGGTTGGACGGGGTTTGGAGCACCCTGGGATAGTGGGAGGTGTCCCTGTCCATGGCAGGGGGTGGCACTGGGTGGTCTTGTCCCTCATGGCAGGGACCTTCCACTGTCCCAGGATGCTCCAAGCTGTGTCCAGCCTTGGTCACTGCCAGGGATCCAGGGACAGCCACAGCTGCTCTGGGAATTCCATTCTCATCCCTCCCCACCCTCCCAGCCAGGAATTCCTTCCCAATATCCCATCTAATTCGACTCTCTTTCAATTTGAACCCAATCCCCTCATCCTGTCTTGTCCCCAGTCCCTCTCCAGCTCTCCTGGAGCCCCTTCAGGCCCTGCAAGGGGCTCTGAGCTCTCCCTGGAGCTTCTCCTCTCCAGGGGAACATTCCCAGCTCTCCCAGCCTGGCTCCAGCACTGGAGCAGCTCCGGGACCTCCTCTGGATCATTCCAGCAGCTCCAAATCATATTTATTGTGGATTTGTTCTGTTCCCACACTCTTCCCTAAGCACCCCTTCCTGGCCACAAAGGAGACGGGGAGTGGAGCTGAAAGGACCATTGGCCTGGCCCTTCTCCTTTTGTTCCCTAAATTCCCTTAAAACCAGGAGTGAGGGTGACCTGTATTCCTTGAGCTCCTCACTCTTTGGATAAAATGCAGCACAAAGGACAAGTGATGATCCTCGGGCAGCTTTTTAGCCCATTCCTCCCCAAATTCCATAGAGCCGCCGACTGCGGATCCCTTACCTTCCACACATCCAGCCAATAGCAGCCAGATCCTTTTTCCGGTCACTTTTTCCAACACTGGCAGCAGCAATGGCATGTTTGGGTCAAAAACCAGGGATTTCCCTCATTCCCATCTCCCCCAAAAGAGCAGGGATGCCAAACAGAGCTTATTTTTATGGCAGGTCTAACCCATCCTCTTCCCAAGGATGAGCTGAAGGGTGAGTGGAATCTCCCTCTCCCGAAATCCCGGGGAAGGGGAGTCGGAGCCAGCAACTTGGGAGGTTGGCTCGGCTTGGGAGCCACCAGCAGGATGGGCCATCCTAAGATCCAACCTCAGCCCTGTCTTCATCTGCTCCTGCTTGTCTGTAGCATGAGGGTTTTACGGCTTCCCGGGAATTCGGAGGGGCCTGGAGAATCCATCCCCTTCCAAACACAATGGGAAGGGCCCAGCGTGTTGCAGGGCTGCTTTATCTAAACTCCATTGTTCCAAGCAGCAATCCTGGAGCTCTCTGGGGTCCTGGGAAAAGCAAACAACTTTGTGGAGGCTCAAAGTGACAGCACAGGAACGGGTTTGGATTGTTGTATCCCGAATTCCGCCGAGGCATGCCAGCAAAGCGTCAGGCATTTGCAGCAGGACGCGGGCAGAGGTTTTTAAAGGCCGTGGAGGAGTAAAACAAATTATCCGAGAGATGTTTTGTTCATAATTTCAATTAACCCCGAGGTGCCGTCCTCATTCCATGCCTGTGGATTTGGTGTGGTGCTTTCCTGGAAATAGAATCCCAGAATCCTGGAATGGTTTGGGTTGGAAAGGAGCTTAAAGATGATTTTTGTGGACACGCATGTCTAAATTGGGGTGTCTGAGGCTAAATTGGGGTGTCTGAGGCTAAATTGGGGGTCTTTTGTGAGAGCCAATCCCAGCGACTCTCAGATTGGGGGGATTTAAGAGGGTTTTAAGAGGGATGGATGAGGGGAACAGAGTCCTGCAGGAACAGGATCATCAGCACCTAAAGTTTTCCCTGAAGCTTTGGAAATCAGAGCCTGTTCTGTGCCTTTTGTGAATATCCCATTTTGTGAATATCCCGTTTTGTGAATATCCCATTTGGTAAATATCCCATTTTGTGAATATCCCATTTTGTGAATATCCCGTTTTGTGAATATCCCGTTTTGTGAATATCCCATTTTGTGAATATCCCATTTTGTGAATATCCCATTTGGTAAATATCCCATTCGGTGAATATCCCGTTTTGTGAATATCCCATTTTGTGAATATCCCATTTTGTGAATATCCCACTTTGTGAATATCCCGTTTTGTGAATATCTCATTTTGTGAATATCCCGTTTTGTGAATATCCCATTTTGTGAATATCCCATTTAGCTTTTTATTTAGTCCCATTTTCCTGCAAAAAAAAAAAAAAAGAAAGAAAAGAAAAGAAAAGGAAAAAAAAGGAAAAAAAAAGGCAAGAAAAGCAAGGACAGAGATTTTCTGGCTTTGTTTATCACTCAAAGCAGCAAACCATGAAACTCGGGATAGGATTTGCCACCAGAAAATTCCTGCTCCGTCTGGTTTTCCTTTTCCTTTTGCACACATGGCAGCAGTTGAAAGAGTGGAGGGCTCCTGCAGGAATCAAATTTGTGGAATCATGGAATCCTGAATTGGTTGGGGTTGGAACAGACCTTAAAGCTCAGCCAGTTCCAGCTCTGTGTCGTGGGCAGGGACACCTCCATGAAGCCCTGAATGCTTCGATTAAATGATAATTAAATTTAATTTAGTTTAATTATCATTAAATTTAAATTAAAATTAAAGTCAATTCAAGTTTCATTATCACACTTTATAAACCAGGACCTCATGGCAAGGCCAGGTTTGGCCTCTTCCACCGATGGATGACCAGGGATGGTCTCCTCAGGCTGGACTTCCAGGAGGCCTCAGGTGGGAACTCCCTGGAGTGATGGAGCTCCACGTTGTGTCCATGGCTTGGCCATCGCGACCTTTGTGGTTTTCTGGGGATTATTTAACTTCCCATCCATCTCAGCTCCCTAAGGATGCTCCTCAGACCATGGAGATCATCACTGCAGATCATTCAGTATTTCCCTACCTGGAGGACCTTTCCTAGTTGTTCATTGTGGTTTCCATGGGAAAACCTTGGGAGACTTGGAATTCCTTTGGAGATTTTTTTCCCTCATGGGTAAATCCAGGGAGGAAAAGTTCCTGGGAACAACCAGTCCTCAGCTCCAAGTGAGGGAGAAGTGGAAATGGAGAGCCTCAATTTTTTGCTCCTAAGGCTTTCCCCAAAGATCTGAGAAGTTCATCCAAGAAATCACATTTCCCAACAGCTTTCCAGTGACTCCAAGTGGGATTTGGGGCACCTCCTTCTGTTGGGTTACTGAGAATTCCAACCTTGGAGTGAGAAGCTGTTTATTATTATGTTTATTATTATTATTATTATTATTATTATTATTATTATTATTAATACTATCATCATCATCATCATCATTATCATTGTTACTTTTTAAAATATTTTACTATATATATTTATATATATTTATATTCTATATATATTTATATATAAAATATATATTTTATTTATTATAAATAGTTATAGTTATATTTACATTATTAATAATAATAGTGTTTTTTTTCTATTTTTATTTTTATATTTTATTTATATTATTATTATATTTTTTACTCTGGAGTCAAACGCTTTCCAGCTCCAAGAGGATTCCAGCTTGGCAGCAGGAAAATCACGCCAGGATATTTTTCCCTGAAAGCTTTGAAATCTCCTTTTCTTGGCTTTTCAGGGCCTGCTGCCTGCACAGACAGATCTATAAAAATCTATAAAAATATCCCATAAATACGCACAGACACACTCAGTAAATTAATATTGGCAAGGGCTTCGCTCCTCCAGCGCAAACCGCAGAGAAACATTCCCAAATCTGCGGATTCTGATGTAATAGGGCTGAGGTTTGGCATTCCAGGACAGCGTTCCAAGCCTCAAATCCCAATCAGAGCTGTCATTCAGGGCCCAGCATTCCTGACGTTATTGCAGCCCAGTGGGCAGGGCAAGGGAAAGGAGGGAATGAGGAGAAAGATGCTGAATTTGTAGGGGTTTTTTTGGGATTTATTGCTAAAATCGGTCTGGGAAAAGCAGGACAGGCCGGGACAGGGGTGGGCAGGAATTTTAACCCTTTCCAGGAATCCCTGAGTTCAGCTGCAAGTCCCAGCAGGATCAAGGAAAATCTCCCAATGTTTGTTGGAAACCTCAGGGTTTCGAGGCCAACTTCAGGAAACAACAACCTAAAGTTCCTAAATTCTTAATTCCTAAAGGATTAATTATTAGGAACTACCCTGTGACAGGATCTTTTCCAATGGGATTTTGGCAAGCTCCGGTTGTGTCTGGATTGGATAACCACAGGCAGACGTTGCTTGGGGTTTCAAAACGGGAAAAATAAATGCAGGTGATTTTTTTTCCCCTCGTATCCCATAGCCAAAGTATTTCCTTCCCGTGTTTTCTGGTGTGGGTGACACTTGCCTAGGCTGGACATCAGTCATCCAGCAACGGCTAAATTGTGCAATTCCAGCAAAATTCCCAGCCCAGAAGGCATTTTGTCCAGGGAAAAATTGCCAAGTGATCCCTGAATTGGGCCAGGAGTTTGTAAAGCGCTTTGGGTTCCTTTGGGATGAAAATGCCGTGAGATTCCCAAGCATGGGATTAACCCCACTCCATTGTTAATCCCTTGCAAAATTCCCAGCTCAGCAGGCGTTTTGTCCAGGAAAAAATTCCCAAGTGATCCCTGAATTGGGCCAGGAGTTTGTAAAGCACTTTGGGTTCCTCTGGGATGAAAATGCCGCGAGATTCCCAGGCACGGGATTAACCCCACTCCATTGTTAATCCCTTGGGGAAAATCCCACAGGGAAAATCCCACCTCCCCACCTCAGGGAACACAGACCCCGCTTCCCAAGCTTCCAAAAAGATGGGAATCCCCAAGGATCCGGGCTCTGTGTGCTGCCAGGGTTGTGTGGTGCAGCAGTTCCCCGTGTGACGCTGTTTTCTCCATCGTTTCTGCTGCAGGAGGTCTTTGATCGCCTCTATTTGATTTATACTGTTGGATACTCCATCTCCCTGGGATCCCTCACAGTTGCTGTCCTTATCCTGGGATACTTCAGGTAGGCGGCTCTGTTTTTACCTAAGCAACACCGGAAAAGCCTCAGGTTTTTCCGGGAGGATAAAACTGGGGTGGCACGCTTCAGGAAGCCGCCGGCGGTGGTGGTGGCGTCTGGGATTTGGGCTGTGTTAGGGTGTCCTAGGGAAAACTTCCCGCGGGACGGCGAGTGGGATGTTGAAATTCCTTCTGCTTCCCTCAGGTGGAGTTTTCCAGGCCCTCTTTGTAGCAAATCTTCCAGGAATCCCTTGGAAGACTGTCCAGGAATTTCTGTCCCTATTGTCCCTGCGGGTGGCTGGTTTAGCTTTAGGTGGCTGATTTGCAGAGAAATACGATTTCCTGAGGGAAATTCCACTCTAAATCCAGGTGTTCTCGAAGGATAAAGCAGTTGAAATGGATGGAAAACTCCCAGGCTGATTTCTCCAATCTCCCCACGCTGCTGCTCTTCCCAGGGATCCAAAAATGACCCTCCTGACCCCATCGTGTGCCCTCCCTTCCCACCACCCCTGCCAAGGGATTTAAACCCCTAAATACCACTTTGAACCCTCATTGTCCATTCCTCAATCCAGTGTTGCATCTTCCATCCCTGGAAGTGCCCAAGGCCAGGTTGGACAGGGCTTGGAGCAACCTGGGATAGTTGGAATGGGATATTTACGGTCTCTTCCAGCCCGAACCATTCTGGGATCCTGGGATTCTTGCAGGCACAGACAGCGAGGGGTGGGCGGGATGAAAGGTGTCACCCATATCCAGGAATTTGTCCTTTGGGAATGTTCTGTCTGGTGACCTGACAGAGAAGGGTGACCCCAAACCCTGAGCCCCAGATTTGCTTCCCTTCGATGCCTGCTCGTGTCTTCTCCTAAAAAAACCCACGGGACGTGGATCAGAGCTGGTGGGGGCCACGACAGCCACGTGGTGTCTGCAGCGGGATTTGGGAAGCTCGAGCCAAGCCCTCGACATGGAACACTGGGAATGAAACGTGGGGCTTTGGGCTCTGAGAGTGCTCGGAGCTCTCGTCAGGCAGCAAAAGGTGTCAGGGCGGTTTGCTTGGATAGCAAATCCCAAATCCGTGACAGACCCAATCCAAAGGGAGCTGCAGACCCCATCCCTCCGCCACGCTCCTGTTCTCCCAACATTTTCCCTCCACTGATTTCCCACTGGACACTGGCAAGGTTGTTAAAATATTCCGTGTCCATGTGTGCGAGAGAAATCCTGGTTTTCCTTTTTCCATATCTATCCCACTCGTTTCATTTCCAGCCCAGACCACCTGGGCAGCTGTGGTGGAGCATCTTTATCCCAAGGATCAGAGCAGCAGCCGGGATCGAGCCGGATTTTATCCTCGATAATCTGGAGATTGGCGACGACTCCCTTTCAAACGCAGGGAGCAAAGCCAATTTAGACCTCACCAGTTCCACTTGGTGTAATTTGGATTATAAAAGCTCAGAGAGCAACTGTTGATGTTATCATAACGTCCTGCAAAAGGGATAAAAACATAACCATTAATTAGTGCAGGTTATTGGGATTTAAGAGGATATAAATCCATTCATAAATCCAGAGCTCCAGAGGATGGAGGGCACCCAAAGAGGTCAGTTCCCAAAAATCCTGATTCTAAAATGCACCTCTTCTCCCTCGTTCTGACCCATTCCCCTCTCACCATCCCCAAAAAAGCTTTTCCTCCTAAAAGGACCTTAAAGCGCTTTACAACCAGGATTTGTGGGGTCACTGCTGCTGTTGCTGGGGTGGAGCCCACAAACTGCTCCAAAGGATAACATTTACAGCAGGAAAACTGGGAGAACAGCCCAGCACACCGGAGTTTCTGCTGGAGCTGCTCCTAAATTGAGCTGGGCAAAATAAAAATAAAAATTAATGGTTTACAAGAAGCTCTGTGAGGTTCCCAGTGGCCCCAAGTTCTGGAGCCTCTGGAATCCAAGGGCAAGTGTGGATAGGAGAGCGGGAATGGCTTCCCACTGCTGGAGGGCAGGGTTGGAGCAGATTTGAGGAAGGAATTCCTGGCTGGGAGGGTGGGGAGGGGCTGGGATGGAATTCCCAGAGCAGCTGTGGCTGCCCCTGGATCCCTGGAAGTGCCCAAGGCCAGGCTGGACGGGGCTTGGAGCAACCTGGGACAGTGGGAGGTGTCCCTGCCATGGCAGAGGGTGGGATTGGGTGGGCTTGAAGTCCCGTCTATCCCAAACCATTCCATGATTCCCTGAAGCCCCTGGAGAAGGTGTCAATCCATTTCCCAAGGCCAAGGGAGAGCAGGGAGTGAGGTGACCCTCACTCTGCTCCCCATGGGGACACAGCGCTGGGGGGAGAAGCTGGGGCCCTCCAGAGCCGGAAGCGGCCCTGACTCCATCCAACAGCTGGAGTAAACTTCCCAATCCTTTTTCTCCTCTTCCAGACGTTTGCACTGCACTAGGAACTACATCCACATGCACCTGTTTGTGTCCTTCATGCTGAGAGCCGTCAGCATCTTCGTGAAGGACGCGGTCCTGTACTCCGGGTCAGCCCTGGAGGAGATGGAGCGGATCTCCGAGGAAGACTTGAAATCCATCACGGAAGCACCTCCGGCGGATAAATCACAGTTTGTGAGTATTCCCAGAGCAGTGTTTTCCCAGGATTCATGTCTTTGTCCTCTCTGTTCAACACTTACCCTCTTTTTGGGGAGGTTTCCACCCAACTCATCTGTCACAGCCTCTTCCCGTCCTTTCCCATTCTCAATCCATCGGTTCAGAGGGATTCCCCATTCCTGAGCTAAGGAAAATCTTCTCTCATGGCAGTCAAGGTTGATGGTTTGATTCCCACCTACATTCCCCTGAGACCCCCTGGAATTCACGGCTGTGGAAACGTTCCCGACCATCCCAGCACAAGGCACATCCAGCTTGGCTCGTAACACCTCCACGGATGGGGAATGCACGATTTTCCTCCCTCCCATTTGGAAAAAAAATCATTTTGGAAGGGAAAATGGGGGAAGGATGTGGTGTCATAAAAAAGGGGGGGGTCTCATCTGCATAAAGGAGGTGGTGTCTGTGAGAGGGACCTTGGGCAGAATCACTGAGCTTGGAAAAGAATTCCAAGGTCATCCAACCTTGGAATGGTTGGTGGGTTCCCAATCCTCACCTTGTCTCCAGCCCAGAGACCCAAGTGCCACATCCAGGAATTCCTTGGACTCGTCCAGGGATGGGCACTCCAAACCTCCCTGGGCAGCCCCTGCCAATGCCTGACCCCCCTTTCCATGGGGAAATTCCTGCTGATGTCCAACCTGAACCTCAGGTTCTCTTTATTGGTTGAGTCAATCGAGTTGGCTCAGCGTCCCAAAATTAAAATGGAACTGAGGTCAGCTGGACTCTCCTCCAAAATTCCACGGGGATTTCGCTGTACAGAAGTCTCTGATGGCAATATCTGCATTGTCCATGTGCTTGGGGGCATTAAGCCCATCCTCACGTTTCCCACATCCTGAAACTCTCGGCTCTCCCTGTCATTGGTTTCATCAAGGATTTCCCATGGAATCCATGGAATGGAATCCTGGATCTGGCCCCTTCTCACTTCCCACAAGTCCCTGACATGAGGGGACAGCCAGGGAGGGTTGGGCTCTGCTCCCAGGGAACAGGGACAGGAGGAGAGGGAATGGCCTCAGGCTGGGCCAGGGGAGGCTCAGGCTGGACACCAGCAGGAATTTCCCCATGGAAAGGGTGGCCAGACCTCGGAACTGTCCAGGGAGGGCTTGGATTCCCCACCCCTGGAGATGTCCAAGGAATTCCTGGATGTGGCACTTGGTGCTCTGGTGGGGATCAGGCACAGGTTGGACTCGATGGCCTTGGAGGTCTTTTCCAGCCTCAAGGATCCCGGGATAAACCTTCCTGCCTGTGGATTTGCTTGGCTTCTCAAGTCTTTCCCAGCTTGTGCTACAACCAGGGACCAGCACCACCCTGTGAAAAATCAGAGGATTTGGGAATGTCCCGCAGTGCATCCGAGTGTCCAGCTGGGATGACTTTGTCATTGTGTTCCTTTCCCATCCCAGAGATCCGTGTCATTCATTTACAGAGTCTCACTCAATTCACTCCAAAGCTCTCATTTTTTTGGACAGAACACAAAATGTTTCACTGCATTGTTTGGTGTTTCTCCTCGTGGCGGGATCATTATAAGGAATAATTAGGATAATCCATGGCATTCTTTGGATATTAGCATTTAATGGCTTTTCCCAATCTTCAGAATTGAGGCAAACAAGAGATGAAGGCGACAATTAATTCATTTATTTTGTATCCAAATGAAGTGGGGACTTGGCAGTTTTTGCTTCACATTCCCTGCACAAGGCAATGAATATGAAAAATAAATATAGAAAATATTACCAAGCCTAGGTGGGGATTTTTCATAAATATAAAAAATATTAATTAATTAATTTAGGGGGATTTTTAATGAACCTATTTTAATTTCTTCTGTCTGTGAAAAAAAAAAATTGGTGCAACGTGTACATATCTTATCAATATGCAAATATATGTATAGATGTCTATATTGATGGACAAAAAAATTAACAAAAGGGCTGTGCCAGGATTAAAAAAATCTCTTTTTCTTTCCAAGGAATTACAATTGGCATTTTCTGTCAGTCCTTTGTATTCCTCTCAAAGGAAAGGACAGCACAAAGCTGGGCCAAGGGATGGGGCAGACACAGAAATCCTGGGAAATCCAACTTCCCAGGACACCCACAGTGACAGGGAATGGCTTTGTACTGATTAAACCCAAAGTGGCACCAATATTTTGCAGCCTTTGTCTGCTGGAGCTGAGAAATTTGGGAAGAGGGGTGGCTTTGTCCTGCTCTGCCCCAAGGGAGTGTTGGGTCACAGTTGGAGTTTTGCTTCCAAAAAAATTACAGGATTTCATCTCAGTGTGGAGCGAGAGCTGAGTGTAGGAGCCCGTTTAACACCAGCATGTCCTGGAAGCCTCTCCCAGATCTCCCACCTTGCAGCTCAGGTTTTCCAAGGAAAAACCTCCAGGCTCTGTTTGCTCTTGGAGCTCCCAGCTCCAAAGGCAGCAGGAACCATCTGCAGTGGCTCCCAATTGCTGAGGACAGAAAAACAACCCCAGAGGATCCTGGCGTGGACATCCATGGCAGGATGGGGCGACCTCATCCCACCTTGGTCTCTCCTGGAAGGAGATTCCAGGTGCTGTGACACCAGGACACCCAGGCCGAGGCCCTTTGGCCTCCAACATGGACAAGGGACAGAGGGAGAAGAAGAAACACAGGGAAAGATGAAACCCAACTGCTCTAGGAAGTGTGTGAGCCCCTCCTCACAGAGCTGGGAGACAGCAGGATCACGCCATCATCTCTTTTTCTCTCCTTCCCAACTCACCTGACGTAGGAAAAATCATCTTCGGCTCAGGAGCTTTTTTTCCCCCCACTTTTTTTCCTTCCTGCTCTTCCACGGATTTCCCCCCTCATAAAAAACCCCTGAACAGAATTTTATTATATTTATTATAATAATTATTTATTAAGTAATAAAATAAATAATAAAATAATAATAAAATAAAACAATAAATAATAATAAAAAATAAATAATAAAATAAAATAATAAATAATAAAAAATTTATTGTAGTTATTATAATAATTATCCGATTTAATTATTTTCCTTTTTCCACCTCTGTTTCCCGCCCCACCAAGAATTTCACGCCGTGTTCCTTCTCTGTCCTTCTGTGGTCCCTGCAGGTGGGCTGTAAAGTAGCTGTCACCTTCTTCCTCTACTTCCTGGCAACCAATTACTACTGGATCCTGGTGGAAGGGCTCTATCTCCACAGCCTCATCTTCATGGCATTTTTCTCAGAGAAGAAATATCTTTGGGGATTCACGTTATTTGGCTGGGGTAAGTCATGGCTGCTCCTCGTGGCTGCCTGGAAAAGCCTCTTGGAGGTGTTTCTGGAAACTGTGGATATACAGAAATATGGGAGAGGGGGTGGAGGCAGGATGGGCATCAGGGGGCTCTCGCAAGGACGACTTTTCCACCCTTTTCCATCCTTTATCATTCCAGAGTTGTGGTGTTCACACTGTGGCTCTTCCAGGGTCTCCAGAAGGATCAGCCCAGGCTTGGAGAGGCAGCACAAAGAGCCAGGGAATCCCAGGATGGGTTGGGATTGGGAGGGACCTTAAAGCCCCTCCAGTGCCACCCCTGCCATGGCAGGGACACATCCCACTGTCCCAGGCTGCTCCAAACCCCGTCCGACCTGGCCTTGGGCACTGCCAGGGATCTGGGGCAGCCACAAATCTCTGGTGGAGCCTCACCACCTCAGAGTTTTGCCGCCCTTCCAGGGCAGGAAATGTGAGGGCTAAATTTGGGATGAGACAGGCAATTTCAGGGATTTATCCCCATCTCTTCCCAGGATCTCCTGTTGAGAAACCAGTGCTGAGCTGGAGAGGCAGAAATCTGTGGGAGGTTTTGAGCATCTGCTCCCAATGAGAGCCCCAAGCTCTGATTTCCTCCCTCAAACCTCAGCTGGTTCAAATCCCTGAGGTCTCCTGAGCCTTGGAACACCACTGGAAAACCTGCAATTTGTGGGGAAGACTTTTTTATTTTCCTTTTCTTTCAACTTGGGCATCTTTTCCCTGAGTAATGAGAAAGGGGCGGGATGTGGGTGCAGGGAAGGGGCTCATTAGGAGAAGACGTTTTGGGCACACACATTTTGGAGGAGAATGGGATTTCTGTTCGCTCCTGGCTTTAATTTTGGCTTCCCAGGAGTTACGAGGTGCTGGGATAATAAAACAGCTGCCCACAGTTGTCTCGGAGTCTGGAGGTTGGGAGGAGAACAGGGAATGTTTCCGATGATCCTCGAGGATGTGAGGAAGGATAATGGGGTGCAGGCTTAAACAGGAATTACAGCAGGAAAACCTGTCCAGGGGGGGCTGTGGCTACCTGGCTCAGCACCCCTTCCCAAATTCCATATCCCAAATCCACCTGGCTGCATCCTGACTGCAATTTAGGACAAGGTTCAGGTGTGCACCACCCCATCCCCATTCCAGAACTAGATTTTTATGGGAAAAGAAAGTTGGTGGCTCTCTCTTAATGGTGGAGCTGGGAGCAAGGCAGGGAACACAGAACTGAGTTTATGAAGGATTTAAGATTTTTGGGATTCCATACTCTGGGGCAGGGCTCTCTCCAGCCTTTCTCCTTCCCAAATGGGATATGGGGAAGATGCTGCTTCCCAAGCCATCAGCTGCTCCATGGGTCAGAAACTGCTGACAGATGATAAAGATGGGAAGCGTAAATACAGAAATATTCCAAAGTGGGATTCCAACTCTCAGGAAAAACCTAGTCCTGGACAGCTGGAAAAAAATTTGGGAAAATCAACAAATTAAGAGATATTTAATGGGGGTTGGAGTAACCTGGGATAGTGGAAGTTGTCCCTGCCCTTGGCAGGGGGTGGAATGAGATGGGATTTAAGGTCCCTCGTAACTCAGATTATTTTGGGATTCTATTTTGGGGACTTGGCATTTCTTATCTCAGCTGCTGAGGGACAGAGAGGGCTTTGGATGGCACCTCTTTGCTAAAGCAAATGAACAAAACCCCAACTAAATTGAATTAGAGAAGAGAAATAAACTCATCTTCCTCCAAACCTTCAGGCTCTGTAAAAAATTCCATCTCCAAAAAAAAAATAACATCAGACTGCAAAAGAGCAGACTCAAAGAAGCAACTTCCCAGAGGGAATTCAGGAGGAGAGGGGGAAGCGGCTGGAAAATAATGCCGTGTGTTTAACGAGCAGGACCAAAGGAAAACGTTGGGATGGTTGCTCTCGTTAATTCTCCCCGAGCGCTGCCAGGGAATAATCATTTTATCGGAGCGACCGCAGGGCTGGAGGCACACCTGTCACAACAGCCAGCATCCCCGGGCTTCCAGGAGGCTGTCCCGTGGAAATTTCTCTGGAATGAGAACACACGATCCCTCCGGTGGCAGTTGGGATTGCTTTGTTTGGATTGGGATGATAATGTCCGCACGGGCACCCGCTCAGGCGGATTGTTTGGATAATTTCTGGGCACTGGAAAGGGCAAACCAATCCAGGAGCCACTGGAGACAGTGGAAAAATTCCAGTTCCCTGCAGCGGGCACTGGATCCCGCCCACACCGCAGCAATGAGTGACAGGGAACCGGGGATAAATAATTATCCCACAGAAAAGACAGATTTGCACTCAAACCTGGAATATGCAGGCAATAATCAGAGTCGAATTTGTCCTGCCTGGAAATCTCCGAGGTGGAAACAGGGAGTGAAAATCACCCTACAACATTTTATTTCTGGGAAAAGCAGGACAAAGAGCAATTCTTTGATGTCACCTCCACGGATTTATGTCCGGTATTTTCAATCCACATCCTCACTGGCACACGCTCCATCAAAGTCCTCAATTCCCTTCTTCCAAGGGATCCATCCTGCCGATGGAAAGGAACTCGTTCCCTGCCAGCACCCACCCCAAATAAATAAATAATGACATTATGGGCTACAATAAATCCCTTGGGAGACTCCCAGCTCCCTGCAGCTGTTTTTTGAAGGAAGTTTAGGAACCATGACCAATAGCCAGGAAACCCAAGCTGATTCCGTTGGCATTTTTCCTTCACACCGCGTTAATTCCCACACACACGGCTGGGCTGCCCTGGATTTCAGCAAATTGGGGGTTGCAGGGACACCTGGAAAAGATAAAAAAGGATGGTGGGACGTGCTCCGAAAATCCGTGAGGATGAGTCCTGCATGTTTATCCAAGCAGGAATAATCCTTCCCTGAAAAATTTGTACCAAGCAGGACCAGAGGCCTTCAAAGTATTATGCTACTATTATTATTATTATTATTATTATTATTATTATTATTATTATTAATATTATTATTATTATTAATATTATTATTCCCTTTTAACATCCAGGAAAAAGGGACACAGAGGGACTCATAAAACACAGGCATCGTTCCTCAGAGAGGCCTTTAAATCCCAGGGAACTGACAGAATTCCCAGATCCATGGTCTTTATTCCTAAATTCCCTTCCAGCAGTCGCTCCCTCACTCCATATGCCTGAAACCCATTTTTCCAGCTGCTGGGAGACACGGACACGGGAAAAGCCCTGGAGGGGTTGGGGTGGCCAGCAGATCTTTCCCATTTTCCGGCTGCTGGGGAGATTCCTGACTTTATAGCACCTGCATTGTACACACTGTGTGTGGGGCTGGAAATGCACAGCGCATACAATGTGGATTCTGTACAAGTCGCTCACGGCATGGCGGGCTGGGCTGGATCAGGGTAGGACTTCCATCATCCATCCATGGATTCCATCCATCCATCCATCATCCATCTATCCATCCATGGATTCCATCCATCCATCCATCCAAAAATCCATCCATCATCCATCCATGGATTCCATCCATCCATCCATCCAAAAATCCATCCATCATCCATCCATGGATTCCATCCATCATCCGTCATCCATCTATCCATCATCCATCCATCCATCCATCCATCCATCATCCATCCATCCATCCATGGATTCCATCCATCCATCCATCCAAAAATCCATCCATCATCCATCCATGGATTCCATCCATCCATCCATCCATCCATCATCCATCTATCCATCATCCATCCATCCATCATCCATCCATCCATCATCCATCCATCATCCATCCATCCATCCATCCATCCATCCTTCCATCCATCCATCCATCATGCATGGATTCCTTCCATCCATCATCCATCCATCCATCCATCCATCCATGCACATGTTGGGAATTTTAGGGATAACTCTTTTCCCCTGGTTATTTTATTGTTGCTTGGGAGCTCGAAGTCAGCAGAGGATTAGTAAAAATGGGAATTGTGCCTCTCCTGAAGTTCAGAACAGGCAAGAGAGGAACAAATTCCTGCCAAATATATCCCAATCTCCCAAAAAATCCACCGTTCACCCTTAGAGCTTTGCCATGGTGGGAATATCCAATCTTTCATGGACAGCCCTTCAACACAGCAGCTCCTCAGTGGGTATAAACGGAATGAGCACCAAAAAATTCAATCCATTGGATGATTTCCCAGCGCCTGCCCTACTTTCCATGGATAGGTGGATAGCAGGGAGGAGGAAAGATCCGGTGCCTGTCACCTTCCCTCGTTCCAAGTCCCCAGTGCGACAGGTCAAGGATTTTCTTCCCAGTGCCAGCACCACAGGGAATTGTGGAACGGGGATGAATTCCTTATAAATGTGGCTTTGTAGGAGCTCTGGGCCTGAGTGAGGCTCTGTGTTTAATTATTTATGCTTTCTTATATTACCTCGGCATTCCCAGCTCCCGGCTGGGATAAGGGCCCCGTTGTCCCCGGCTTTGGGACACAGCCGTCCCTGCTCCACACCCCGTGGTCAGGAAAACCTTTAAGCACCCTAATGAGACTTAAGTGCATGCTGAAAGTTAAGCCTGGGCTTATCCCCGAGCCCCAGTGAGCTTAGGCTGGGAACAGCCTCTTCACAGTCCCCGCTGATAAATGTCGCCTTTATTTATTTTTTAATAATTTTTTTTTTTCCCCACCTGAAAGGGGTCATTCTTCCCAAATTTGTGGAAGCTACTGTGGCTTGGATCCTGCTTTTTAAGGGAAGCCAGTAGGGGACTCAGTTGTACAAATAACTGGACCCTAAAAAAATAAATACAAGGTTGCATTTGGATTTGGGGGGATTTTTTTTTTTTCCAGGGAAAAGATGATGGCTTGGGGTATCTGTGCTGGAATCAGGATGGTTCATTTGGGAATGAACCTTTGGCTGGATATTTTGGAAGCATAATCCTAAATTTCAGCATTTCTCCGCTTCGTGCAGCAGCTCTCTTGCATTTAACAGAGCTTCCAATCCACCCAGGGATTTTCTGGGAGAAACTCTCTTAGCCTGACTCCTGCTCTACCTTTCCTTGATGTGAAGGAAGGGAGGAAATATCTTGGAGAAGGTGTGCTGCATAAAACCATTGGAATCATGGAATCATGGAATAGTTTGGGTTGGAAGGGGTCTTGAGGATTATCCCGTTCCACCTCCCACTGTCCCAGGCTGCTCCAAGCCCTGTCCAACCCGGCCTTGGACACTTCCAGGGATCCAGGGGCAGCCACAGCTGCTCTGGGAATTCCATCCCAGCCAGGAATTCCATCCCAGCCAGGAATTCCTTCCCAATATCCCATCCAAACAGTGGGAGCCATTCCCTGTGTCCTGTCCCTCCATCCCTTGTCCCCAGTCCCTCTCCAGCTCTCCTGGAGCCCCTTCAGGCCCTGCAAGGGGCTCTGAGCTCTCCCTGGAGCTTCTCCTCTCCAGGAGAACATTCCCAGCTCTCTCAGCCTGGCTCCTGAGTTTTCTGCTTCCCATGGGATGAGTTGGCCAAAATCGGTTCCAGCACTCTCAGGCCTCGGAGACCATCGAGTCCAAGCAACCCCAGCTCTGCCAATGCCAGCCCTGACCATGTTCCCAAGTGCCACATCCACAGGGATGTCACATCCTAACAGGGATGGAGACTCCACCTCTGCCCCGGGCAGCTGGGCCAGGCCTGGACAGCCCATTCCAGGAAGGAATTTTCCCAATTTCCAACTGAGCCTCCCCCGGCCCAGCCTGAGGCCGTTCCCTCTCCTCCTGTCCCTGTTCCCTGGGAGCAGAGCCCGACCCCCCCGGCTGTCCCCTCCTGCCAGGGACTTGTGCAGAGCCAGAAATTCCCCCTGAGCCTCCTTTGCTCCAGGCTGAGCCCCTTTCCCAACTCCCTCAGGAATTCTCCAGCCCTTTCCCAGCTCCCTCAGGAATTCTCCAGCCCCTTTCCCAGCTCCCTCAGGAATTCTCCAGCCCCTTCCCAGCTCCCTCAGGAATTCTCCAGCCCCATCCCAGCTCCCTCAGGAATTCTCCAGCCCCTTTCCCAGCTCCCTCAGGAATTCTCCAGCCCCATCCCAGCTCCCTCAGGAATTCTCCAGCCCCTTTCCCAGCTCCGTTCCCTTCCCTGGACTCGCTCCAGCCCCTCAATGTCTTTGCTATGAGCATCCCAAACTGAACCAGTTCAGTTCTTAGACGTGAAAACTCATCCTTCCCAAGACTCAGTTATTCCTGAACAATTTAAAACTGCTCCTTCCACCTTCCCCTAACCCAATCCACCTGGAATTTTGGTGCCGGAGCCCTCAGTCCCGCGCTGACCTCGTGTCACCTGTGTTCTCTTGCAGGACTCCCTGCTGTGTTTGTCACAGTGTGGGCCAGCGTCAGAGCCACTCTGGCCGACACAGAGTAAGTCCCACTGGGTTTCCTTCTCTCCCCTTCATGTGTGGAGTTTTGTGGGATTTCAGATTCAAAAGGAAAAAGAACCAGGCAAAGCTGGAATTCTACTCTGACGTCATTAACTTTTGGAGGAGGGTGGTGGATGGAAGGGAAGGGTAATTTTTCCTTTCATTTCGCAGGATTCAGTAAATGGGAATACCTGTGGTGGTTATCCCTGGGGACAAAGGGATTGTCTGGAATCAATTTGGGACACAGCAGCTGCAGCACAGTCAGAGAAGTTTGGTGGTGCTGGGGTGGTAGAACTCCAACTCCTCCATGGATTTTACAATCCCAGAATGGTTTGGGTTGGGAGAGACCTTAAAGCCCATCCCATTCCACCCCCTGCCATGGGCAGGGACTCCTTCCACTATCTCAGGTTGCTCCAAGCCCCATCCAACCTGGCCTTTTCCCCAAAATTCCCAGGCTTGACCACACAAGCGCTTCCATCTTGCCAGGATCCTCCAGCAGAGGGTCCCCAGGCATTCCCAAATGGCTTTGCATGGGAAGACTCCACGTTCCAAAGGGGATTTCAGCTCCTGGCTTGGACGGGTGGATCAGCAGAGCTACTGAAGGGTGGCACGTGTGTGACACCGGCCCATCCTCACAGTGGCTTCCAGGGAACACTGACGGCTTTCCGGCCTCGCTTTCCTGGAGGAGCTGGCCTGGGAAAACTGCAGCTGCCACGTGGGGGTTACCTGGATCAGATAAGGAAAAGCCTGTGGCATTCCTGTCTCCAGAGCTGGAGAGAATTCCAGCAGAATATTTAACACTGAGTCAGCTTTTCCAAGGACTGCTGGAAACTCCTGGGAGCAAATAGAGCCTGCCCCTTCTTGGCAGATGGAGGATTGGATCCCAATATCCCAACATCTCAACATCCCAATATCCCAACTTCCCAACATCCCAACATCCCAACTTCCCAATATCCCAACATCCCAATATCCCAATATCCCAACATCCCAATATCCCAACATCCCAACATCCCAACTTCCCAATATCCCAACTTCCCAATATCCCAACATCCCAACTTCCCAATATCCCAACATCCCAACTTCCCAATATCCCAAAATCCCAACCTCCCAACATCCCAATATCCCAGAATCCCAATATCCACGTCACCAGCAGGCCCTTCCAGTCCTCACTGGGATAAGGACCAAAGGTGGATGGAGATAAAGATTTGGGGGGATGTGGCTGAGTCTCCCTGCCAGGGCAGCATTGAAGGAAATCCGGGAAGCGAGTGTGGAATCCCAGCACCGTCCCCGTCACCGCGTGTCAGACACCACCTGTCCCCATGGGAAGCTGTGCAGGTGTATTCCAAGAGGAAATCATGGAATGGTTGGCTTGGAAAAGACCTTTCAAGGTCATCTAATCCAACCCCCTGCCATGAGCAGGGACAGATCCCGAGAGAGGCCTACAGGGAAACTGGAGAGGGATTATCCATCAGGAACTGGAGGGACAGAACACGGGGAGTGGAAATGGAAAATTCCCACTGCCAGAGGTCAAGGATAGATGGGATATTGGGAAAAATTCTTCCCTGAGAGGGTAGGGGGGCCCTGGCACTGTTCACACAGAGAAGCTGTGGCTGCCTCATCCTTGGAATTGTCCAAGGCCAGGTTGGAAGTGGCTTGGAACAACCTCTTTCCCATGGCAGGGATTTGGAATTAAACCGTCTTTAAGGTCCCTTCCAACCCCACTCATTCCAGGATCCTGTGATCCTACATCTCTCCTGTGCTCATGAAACCTGGATTACTTTTAATGTAGGGATTTTTTTCTGGCAAGGAAGCGAAAATGTGGGAAAGGGCCAAGTCTGGATGAGTGTGGAAAAAGAGCTTCACCCTCTGGAGAGCAGAACCATCCCAGCCTTAAAATTATTCTTATTGTCATTTTTTAATAGCAAAACAGCAGGAAAAGGGATATCCCAAAGTTTCACGGAGTGCAGGCAGGGTTAGAGAAAGTCCTTCCAGCAGGCTTTGGAGGGACCCATCCTTCCAGGGGGATTTTTCCAAGGAAATTCTTGAGTCGCTGGCTCTTCCGATGCTTTCCTGACCTGATGTCCATCTCTCCTCAGGTGTTGGGACTTGAGTGCTGGCAATTTAAAGTGGATTATTCAGGTGCCCATCCTGGCAGCTATCGTGGTGAGTTTGGGAGGAGGGAGGGGCTGGCAGGCCTTTGGGTCCTTGGGAAGGGCTGATCCAGGATTTCCCACTCTAATCACCCCATTATCAAAAATTCTGCCCTATAATGACCCCTCCATGTCCCTTTCGAGGGGTTTATGTTTGTCCTGCCTGGAATTTTGGCAGCTGAATATGGCAGAAGGGTTTGTGGGTGACTTCAAGGAGAGAAAAATCCCACATTTTTAGGGCTAAGACCCTAAAATCATTAATGAAACCAACATTTAAGGTGGTATTTCCAAGCCAGGTGATCCTGGAAACTCTCAGGGGTCATAACGTGTTCTTACCAAGCATCTCCGGTAGGAAGAGATGGAATTTGGGGTCTGTTGCTGGACCAAAGCTTTTCCCAGGCATGTTCCAGGGTGATCCCGTTCTTTCTGAGCAGATAAAAGTTCAGGAAGCCGGATGTGGGAAGGGAAATGAAACCATCCCAGCTTTGATTGGGTCTTTAATCACTGAGGGTGGATTATTCCAACCCCCACCCAGAGGGGAAAGAAAGGATCCAAGTGACATTATCCCAACAGAGGAGGAGCTCTCCAAAGCTGGAGAGAGCATTAGAAGGTTTAATTATCTGCACCAGATGAATCCAATTATGTCCCCATTAATGAATTCTTTAATTACCCTCTTCACCCTCTCTTTATTTGGAGTTCTCCATTGCTCAATCTCCTGATGGAATCCAGGTAAAAGAGCTCACACACTCCCCCAAATCCCATCTCCCTTTCCACTCATCCATGAGCGGAGTCCGTAGGAATCTCTCCAGAGGCTTTGGAGTCAGGTTCTTCCTCCTGCCTCACAAATCAGGAGGCCTTGGAAGATGCTCAGTGCGGGTGACAAGAACTCCAGACGCACAAAGAGCAGGAAATCTTCCGAGGTGGATGTGCTCATCTGTGCCATTAGGTGAAATTTTTGGGGTCTGGGGGCTCTGCGTTTCATCCTTTTGGTGGAAATTCTCCACCTGGCTCCAGCGATTCCTCGGAAGAGGCGCATCACCGAGACCACATCTTTGGAAATGGAACAGCGGAGGCTGGTGGAGAAAGTTCAGATGGTTCAATTAAACGAATTCCAGCAACCCCATCGCATTCCATTTAAAGGCCAATTAGCAGAGAAGAAGGAGCCCAATTGAGGCTCACCCATGGAAAAATAAGGTTTCTCCGGGAGGCTGTGCCTGTGCCCTGGCAATATGCAAATGCAGCTGTTTATTATGCAAAAATATTCCGCGGGTTGCGTCTGTTTGACTTCTGTGGGTTCGCATTGTTCGCTTGGCTGCTTCTGCTATTCCCACGTTGCTGGACTGAGTCCTGCGTTTTCTGGATGAGATTTTGGAGGCTGAGGGGTTTAAAATCTCTCCACTTTCTGCTAACTCAGATGTGATTCTTTTGTCTGGGTTTCTTTTCCAACTCAGCACGTTTGGGGAAACCAGAGGAGTTTCCCTCCTGGGTGTGATAAGGTTGGGCATCTTTAATTTTGCCGACAAATGCAGAACAAGATCCCGCTTTGGAGCCTTTAAAGCTGGAAAAGCTCTTGTAGAGAGATAAATCCTGCTTGGTTTTTCCCTTCCAGATGATTTCCAAGGAATTAAATGCCCCCAGGCTCTGCGCTTCCCTGCCTGTCCGTCTGTCCGTTCCTCTGTTATAATCCCTGTGCCAGCCAGGAAATTTCAGCCAAATGGAACTCAGGGAATGGGGCTGCAGCGATGTGAAATTCCCACAAACCTCATGAAAATGGGGAAATGGATATGGGAGAGGATTTTCACCCATATCCCAGTGATGGAAAGGGTGTGGCACAACCTTCCCTGCTTTTTTTTTTGTGGAGAAGAAGTTCCAAATGAGCTCGCACCTCCTTAAAGGAGAAGGAAAACCAGGAAAACTAGGAAAACCAGGAAAACCAGGCCCTGCTGCTTCATCAGCTCAGGGAATTCCTGGTTTTGCCAGGCAGGATAATTGACCACGGGAACAACTCTCTAATGGTTGTGGTGGGATCTTTGTCAAGGAAATGCTAGAACACGGATCTGCTCCAACCAAAATTAATCCAAGGAGGTCTCCTGGACTGCCCAACCTGAGGTTCACGATGGTCCCTCCCTAAAATTCTGAGCCTGTTTGTGGTGTGGTAATTCAGTGTCCTGAAATGCCGAAGGCTCCGGAGGAATCCGTAGGCATTATCCAACAACGTGGATCTGCTCAGTGCAGTTACAGGCCAGTTCTGCCTATGCCCTCTCCATAATCCCGTGGGTGGGTTTGGCTGGGCCAGCAGCTGCTGGAATCCAGGGAAACCAAGCCCTGAAGAGCTCTACAGAGACGGGAATCTCCCCAGTGTCAACCCATCTTTCCTCCCCATGAGGTGCCGCCATTAAATTTTCCTCAGTTCCTCGTAGGACAAGATTGGAATCACGGAGTCATGAAGGTTGGAAATGTTCTCCCAGACCAAGTCCAACCATTCTCCCAGCACCACCATGGTCACCGCTTACTCTTGTCCTCAAGTGCCACATCCACACAGGATTCCACCACTTCCTGGGATGGGAACTCCACCATTTCCTGGGATGGGAACTCCACCACTTCCTGGGATGGGGACTCCACCATTTCCTGGGGTGGGAACTCCACCACTTCCTGGGATGGGAACTCCACCACTTCCTGGGGTGGGAACTCCACCACTTCCTGGGATGGGAATTCCACCACTTCCTGGGGTGGGAACTCCACCACTTCCTGGGGTGGGAATTCCACCACTTCCTGGGGTGGGAACTCCACCACTTCCTGGGATGGGAACTCCACCACTTCCTGGGATGGGAACTCCACCACTTCCCAAGACAGTGATTCCACTTCTTCCTGGGGCAGCCTGTTCCAAGGTGCTCGGATGCCACTGGAGTTCCCTTGAGCCTTTGACCACGAGTTGGGTTCACAGATGTGTCTCCCTGAAAAGCAGTAGTTGATATTCCCTGACTGTCCTTGTCCGCTCCACCCTAAACACTTCCCAGAGGAAGCTCATCAGTAGGAATATGGGAGAAATCCAACAGTTTCATTGCCCTTCTGCATTCTTGAGCTGTCATTTCCACTTAGGTCCACTCTGTGTCCTCACCACGGTGCATTTGGCTTGTTCCTCTTTCCTTCGGCACATGGAAATGTGGGGAGACATCCTACGGGTGCTCCCGGTATCCCAAGGGGATCTGAATCCCAGCTGGGCTGGGAAAGACAAATCAAACCTCGTTTTGGCCTTCTCCAGGTGCCTGCTGGGCTGGCTGGCTCAGATGTTTCCACGTGAAATGTCCACACCTTGTGAGCCGTTCCATATTGTCCCTGAAGGCTAAAAACCCTGGGATCACTCCTGGAACGCTCATCCCTTCCACAGGAGGAGGTTCCTCCCCAGCCCCTGCCTCACCTGGGGGAAACACCAACTGAACAACTCCACCATTTTCATCATTTTTTAACGGTTTTCATCTCCTTGTTTTTTGTTCTCTTCTCCTTGCAGGTAAATTTTATTCTCTTTATCAATATTATCAGAGTCCTCGCAACCAAGCTCCGAGAGACGAATGCAGGGAGGTGCGACTCAAGACAACAGTACAGGTGAGGGTCACCCGCCCTGTCCCCTGCTGGGATGGGACAAAGTCCCTGGTTCACCCCCTTGGCTCTGGAGAAAGCCCAGGGTGACGCTGGTGCCACCTCAAATGACTTGAAACGTTCGTTCTCCTCCAAGTGTGGTAATGCAGAATGAGCCAGAGCGATTTAAAACTCTCCTAAACCTTTCAAATCCAACCTGCTGGAGGTTAGGGAGGAATTCCAGCTCTTCAGGCAGTTTTTGAACCAAAAATACAAAAATGAAATGTTGTTAGCGCTGTTGAAGGCCGTAAAACTTGAATCGGTTTATTTGCTTATTTTTATTTCCCTCCTGCGTTTTGTTAAGCTTGGCCTATTTGTTAAACCTGCCCTTGAGCGGGTGTTTCGCTGCCTTGGCTGAACTGAAAAAAAAAATATTCCAATTTCATTTCATGTTTTGTTTGGTTTTCCTTTGTCCTGCCAGCTCATCTCCCTTGATAATTCAGGTTATTTGTGGCGTGGTCAAAAATTGGATGGAAAAATCGGATTGCTGGGCCACCACGGCTGCTTAAGAGCTCCCAAGGCTTCTCAGGATCTCCCAGACTGCCCAACAGGCCACTTGGGAAGGGGGGAGAGCGGAATGATCCGGGATGTAAACCATGAGCTCATTGCTCCCACCTCCCTCTCCAAACACACATTTGAGGCGGGAGGGGGATTTGGCAGGAAAACGCCTCCCAGTTTTCCTCGCTGCCCTGTCAGGGTTCTGATTTATCCATTTATTTACTTCTCCCTGGCTGAAGCTTTGCCATTAATTATGGTTTGGATGGGGCCTGCTCCTTTTAAAGTGTTAAATTCCCTCAGTGGTTTGCAGGCGCTGGACAGAGGCAGCGCCAGAGTTTTCTGGGAGCGATTCACGCCCTTCCCGATCCCTGCTGCACTCAGGGACTTGCTGGAACTCTTGGCACAAGGCTTAATCCCTCAATTAATGTCACTTCCAGGCAAAGCCGATTCCCTCCGGAGCCAGCCCAGCCAAACACTCCGGGTTGTGGTGTCTCCTCGGAGTCCCCAGTGCTGGTTCTGTGCTGAGGTGGAGCTGCTTCCTGAAAAAAGGAGCTTTTCCAAGTGATGCTGAAGCCTGGAGCACCTCCTGGGAGTGCTCACATCTGCTCTGTCCTCCTCCCCTGGATATCTGGAGCAATTCCACTCCTAATTCCTAAATCCCTCTGCTCCAGATCTGCTCATTGCACAGGAGCCACTGATCCAGGGTGGATTTTCCTGTCTTGCCTCAACAGAGTGGTTGAGGTTGGAAAAGACCTCTGGAAGTCGATTTTCCGACCTGCTGCTCGAGCAGTGTCAGCCCCTGCGGGTTGTGCAGGAAGGTGGAGATCCATCCTTTAGGGATCAGGGGGTTTGGAGCCTGAGGGCTGGAATGGCAGCACAAATCCCTTCCATTCCTTTCCTGGATTCCTCCAAACCTTGAGGCTGGAAAAGGCACCTCGGTGTCGTCAACTCCAGCGTCACACAAGGACGTGTTGAGGGGCTGGACTGGCACAAGCTGGGGCACGAAACAACAGCTTGGAATTCCCTGCGGAATTCCTCCATAAACATCCCATATCCAAGGGGACTGTTGGGAGTCTGACATACAGATTGTGTGCCCTTGTTTTTAATACCTAGCTCTAGAATTCACAAAAAACACTGAATTTCATATAATATGAAATTCATGAGCATGTTTTCATGGTGAAACATGAAAACAAATGTTAAAGTTAGATGAAAAAAGCTAAAAGTGTAAGTGTGCAGATTAGAAAGTTTTTTTAATCACTGGGTGAAAAAGTAGTTTAGAGAACAGGAGACAAGGTGGAGGATTTAGGGTGTTGTCCCTTGTCTCTTCTTCTTTCTTCTTCATGTTCTTCTCCTAGGGGTTTTTGGGTAATAGTAAGTGATTGGATAGAGAATGCCGCAGTGCAGCACACACGTGATGGGTCATTGGCTCATTAAGAAAAATAATATACGTGTCTATTGTTAATTGGGTAAAAATAGGTATAAAGATAAAAGAACTGCGTAGTTCGGGGCCGTTTTGTGCATCACACACGAAGTGAGCCACAAGGCCTTGTTTGTACCATCAGAAGAAAGAAATGTGCCAAATTGCAAAGATTAACCTTGTGTAACCAGCCTGGAGAGACCTGTCAAGTTTTGTGACCACCTGTTAATAAACACGAGAAACAAGATTCTAACGAGCTGGGGAGTTTTCTTCGAATAATAAGGACTGAGATAAATGGGACTTCCCACGAGGGAGGATCCCAGAGGAATTCAGCCCAAAGGAGGCTGAGAGACTAGGGAAAAGTTATAGCCACAGAGAATTGAGCCCAAAGGAGGCAAGGAGAGAGAAATTACAGGGACAAGGAGGAAACCAAGCGCAGCTCGTGCTCAGTGACAAAACTCTGGCTTGGTGATGCCGGGGAGGTTTATCCATGCACTAATTCCCACTGTATCCCTGGTTTTTTTTTTCCCTGCAGGAAGCTGCTGAAATCTACCCTCGTCCTTATGCCTCTGTTTGGCGTTCACTATATTGTTTTCATGGCTATGCCATACACAGACGTGTCAGGGATTCTTTGGCAAGTTCAAATGCACTATGAAATGTTGTTCAACTCTTTCCAGGTACCGGGACTCTGGGAAACCATGGGAATTTCAGTGGGGAGGGGAGGGAAAGGCTGGCTTTGGAAGCAGGGCTGGGTTTACAGTGCGCTAGAATTCATTCAGGAGGGGAATTGAAAATATTTTCTATTTGTGAAACGCAATGAAAAAAGGGGAAGTGTGTCCAGGAAAAAACGCTCTTCCCAATGCATCCCAAGATCCCATCGGCCTCTTGTCCCCCAGGACACTCTGCTGGCTCCTTGTCCACCAGGAGCTCCATCCACAGGGAATTCTCTCTGCTTCCTGCCCCGCTGAACAATCCCACGTTTCTCACACGCATTTTCCACAGCAGGTTTTCAATCACAGGGGGTGCTGGGCGGAAAAGAAACCCAGATTTCCTTCAATTCCCGTTAATTTGTTGTTTCTTCTTCTTTCCAGGGATTTTTTGTTGCCATCATATACTGTTTTTGCAACGGGGAGGTGAGTCATGAACATCTTCATTCCCTCCTTTCATGGGTTAATTCCACACCCAGGTGGACTCACATTTTTCGACAACAAACAACCTCATTTTGCAGTCCAAAGTCCCTCAGTCCACACAAAAAATTCAAATTCTCATTTCTTTTTTTCTGGAGGAAAACCCCCAGGTCGATATGGCGCCAATAAATGAGCTACTGGAAGGAGATAATGGAGAAAAAATGTGGAATTTTTGATTTCCTAGCACAAGCGCTGCTTAGTGCTGCTTCATTTCAAATTAAGAAGATAAATGGATTGATTGAGTCACTGATTAACCAAAAAAAGAAAGAAAAATCTGGATTTTTCCAAGCTTTTTTGGCTTTTTTATCTATTTCCAGAATAATACACTTTAATTTCTCCATTTCCATTAATTCCCTCTATCGCTAATTAAGCAAGTGGATGGTCAGCGGCTGCACCCCAGGGAAGAACTTCCACGGACTGGCATAAAACAAAATTTATGGATTTTTAAGGGGAATTTATGACCTGGATTCGTGGATTTTAAGGGGAATTTATAACTTCAATTTATGGATTTTAAGGGGAATTTATAACCCAAATTTATGGATTTTAAGGGGAAATAAAACTACAGAATCACTTTTTATGTTCTGCAGATCAAACGAAGATAAAATGTAAGGGGAATTGATCTCATCCTAACTTTAGCAAACTACTTTAGACCCAGTCTAAAACTCCCATTCCCGGGAAATTTCTCAGGATTCGGGTGCCTCTCAAGGTGGTTTTTCCCACTCACACTTGATTTTGACGGGACACGGAGACAATTCCCTCCCGGAAGCACCGCTCTCCATCCCTTAACCCTTGGCCAGAGCTATCCCACCTGTCCAGACAGATCTTTTCAGCCATTCCCAGTGTCCAATATTTCATTTGGAAAGGGCAGATTTAATGTGAGCTTTTTGTTCCTTCCAATTTCACGGAGTCACGGATCCTCCTGAATTGGAAGGGACCACAAAATTCCGAGTCCCCGCAGAGTTTCCCACCCGTTCTGTCTACGGACACTGCGTTTTTCCAGCATTTTTTCTTCTCCCACTGATGAGGTTTTTTTCCCCCTTCCTTTTTTTTTCCCCTCAGGTCCAAGCAGAAATAAAGAAGTCATGGAGCAGGTGGACTTTAGCACTTGACTTTAAAAGGAAAGCCCGGAGTGGGAGCACAACCTACAGTTATGGACCAATGGTTTCCCACACCAGCATCACAAACGTAGCCACCAGAGGGGCCCTCGCCCTCCACCTCAACACCAGACTTATCCCAGGGACCCTCAACGGCCACCGCAATTTGCCAGGTTATGTGAAAAATGGCTCCATTTCCGAGAATTCCATGCCTTCCTCCGGCCCTGAGCAGTACAACAAAGATGAGGAATACCTGAACGGCTCCGGGCTTTACGATGGAGACAGACCCACTGTCCTTGTGGAAGAGGAGAGAGAGACTGTGATGTAAAGACGGGAGGAGGGGGAAAAAATAATTCAGCCAAAGGATGAAAAAGGTTCCTGGAGTGGAGCATTTAGTGGGAAAAGACCATCAGGCCACGCAGCGGATTCCAAGGGTTTCCATGCAGTTTCTCCGTTCTGTGGAATGAGAGATTAAGTTATTTGGGGGGAGAAAAAAAAAGCGAGCCACCGACGTGGCCAGCGGGTGATCCCATCCATGAATTCCGTGACCCAGAGCTCTCCAGACCTGCTGGACACCAGAGATCCTCGTGGAGGGATCTGCGTGGTCCTCAGATTCCTCGGAGAGCGTGGGCGGCCAAGAAGGACGGGAGTGTCCCCCGGGAAAGCGGGAGGCGCGCAGGGAGGGAGCGGTGCCATCGTCCTGGGAGGGGACAAGGCAGGCTGGGCGCTGGCTTTGGTTTGTTCTCTGCCTGTGAACCTGCCTGGTGACACACACGGGGACGGGAACGGTCACGTGGGGTACGACCCGTCCCGTTCTTCTTCCCTTGGGAATTCTCACTCCTTGGCAAAATGCTCCTCTGGGGGTGGGGAGGGTTAACAGCTCATGGATGCAGGTGGGGGTGGTCCTCTCTTTTCCCTGAGTTCTGAGAGCAAAGAGGGGAACCGGAACAATCTGGATGTGGTTACGGGAATGTGCAGCATTCCTGTTCTTCCAGAGGGGGTGGTGGAGAGGGAACCACCGAGGGCGTGGAATTTGCACATCCCGGAGGGGTCTTCGTGGCTAAAATCGGTTTCCAGGGTGGATAAGTCAGCCCTCCCTTTTTGAGGGTGCTCCCAGAAAGCAGCTCCAGTCCTTCCTTAAAACTCAGAATTGTTCCTCACTCTGCCCTCTGAATGTCCTGTTCCACAGGGTCATGGAATCCTGGAATGGTTTGGGCTGGAAGGGACCTTAAAAGATCACCTGGTTCCAACCCCTGCCCTGGGCAGGGACACCTCCCACTGTCCCCAGCTGCTCCAAGCCCCGTCCAACCTGGCCTTGGACACTTCCGAGGATGGAGGATCCACAGTTTCTCTGGACAATTAATCCAAACCCTAATGAGGAGAAAGACTCCACCAGCAGCAACCAGCTGCTCTTCTGAGGGCTAATTAAGGGTTAATTTCCCCAAGCTCTGAAGGAAGCCAGGAAGAGGAGGTGGGATCCTGACTTTGTGTCCCAAATCTTTATCAGCCTCTCAGATTAAGGCCTGACCAAATCCCAGTGGAATCCAGGGAGAAATCTCCTCCCTCTGACATGTCTGAGGTTTGGATTCAGATTCGGTGGGGGATGTAGTGGCTGTGAGGTTCTGACAGGAGCTGGAGCTCCTCTCCATCTATCCCAGGGCACAGAATCCCAGAATCCCTGAGGTTGGAAAAGCCCTCCAAGATCATCGAGTCCAATCCCCAGCAGAGCCTCGAGTGCCACATCCAGGAATTCCTTGGACACCTCCAGGGATGGGCACTCCAAACCTCCCTGGGCAGCTCCTTCCAATGCCTGACCGCCCTTTCCATGAGGGAATTCCTGCTGCTGTCCCCCCTGTACCTCCCCTGGCCCAGCCTGAGGCCGTTCCCTCTTGTCCCTAATAGAAATCTTTGACAGCCAATATTTATTTGTGATGTTCTTTTCTTGTTTTAAGTCAAACCTCATCATAACCATTTCCCACCAAGTGAGAGGCAGCAAAATATCAACTTTTCAAAATTTAATTCATTTTCCTGCTCTTTTCTTCTACCCTTCCTGATTTTCTGGCTCAGAGACGTTTCTGAATTATCATTTCACTGCTGGAACAAAGCAAAAAATACCAAAAGCCCCAACCAGTGACTCACTCTTTGCTTGTGTTTATTACTCAAGATTGATAACATTTGACAATCCCTCAGAAATTCAAGGAATCAGCAAAAGCCATAAATTTATTTATAAACAAACATAATCCCCCCTCCTAAAATGCAGCTCTCACTGAAATTAATTCAACACTGGGTTATTTAGGATTAAAATCAATCAAACCTGTTGTTAAAAGTAGATAAAAATTACAGGCATGAGGGTTGTGCAGGGAGAAGAATTTTTTTTTTTTTTTTTTTTTTTAATCATTTTGAATTGCAAATCACAAATAAATATTTCTTCTCTGGATGTTTCTGTGCGTGAGCAACATCCATGCAAAAATTGGGATCATGCTGACACCAAAACAGAAGGAAAACTTCCACCAAGGCCCAGCAGGATCTGTTTGTCACAGGGTGTTCCCATCATTCCTGGGCTGATCCCAAACTCTTGATCGAGTGTGTGGATCGGGATCTGTCCTCTGGAGATCCAGAGTCCTCCCTCCTGGATTTTAGTGAGGAAGAATCAGAGCTGGAACCTCTGGAAAGAGAGGAGAAGCCCCAGTTTTGGGTTGGGATTTGCCCTGGAAGGACAAATGGAATGATCCTTTTGGAGCTTAGCCAGAGCCTTTGGATTCAGAGCAGGCTCCTCTTCCCTTCCTCCATCGCCAGGAGCTGAGGACATTTCCCAAGGAGTTTGTCCCTTCCAAAGGTCTGAGTCCAGCTGGGATGACAGTTCCTCTCCTTTGGCATTTCCCTGTGGAAACACAGCCCCAAAGGCCACCGGGAACAGAAACCTTGGAGGAGAGGATTAATTTGTTCAGGATTTATCCACAAATCCTGCAGGAATTACAGGGCTTGTGCCCATCCTGGTTCAGATCCAACATGGGATCGTGGGAGAGCAGATTGGAGCTGGGGGGTAGCAAACATAGCATGGAATTGTTGTCATGGAATCATTGCCATGGAATCTTTGTCGTGGAATCATCCAAGAATGAGTTGGGTTGGAAGGGACCTCAAAGCCCATCTCATTCCATGGGCAGGGACATCTTCCACAATTCCAGGTTGCTCCAAGCGCTGTCCACCTCAGAAAACAGGGGAAGAAACTTTCCCAAGTTCACTTCCAGGAGGAGGCAAAGATCCAAAAGAGCTGTTCCCGGATTTTTCCTAGTTTTCCCTCCTCCTTTGTGTCAGATCTGTGCCTGTTTTCCTCTCATCCTGGAAAACATCTGGCAATACTCCAGAGTTCTGTGGAGCCTCTCACTTCTCCAGGGCAAGCTGTGCATTGCAGTATCCCGGCTGACTGGCTCACATGGAATCTCCCTGGAATCTTTCGGATCGGCGTCCTCTTCTCCAGAGCCACATGTTGGGCTTGGACGGGGAATCTCACCCCTGGCAGGTTCCTCTGTTGTTCCTCTTCTATTCCCACCCACAGCAGCAGAGTTCTCCTCCTGATTCCCGCTCTTTTCTGGGATTTAACAGCTGTTTAATCTTCCTTTTATTTCTTTGGGATGGCTTTTGGCAGCAGTTTTGCCATTCCTGCTTCTCCTGGATAAGCGCAGACGATTGTTTTTCTGCCTCCTCCATTCTCCTTGGTCCAGGTTCAGATGAGATCATGTCTTGTCCTACCCCTCATCATTCCTCAACTCTGCTCCTTGTCTTCTTCTGGAGCCAAAAGGGTTCACAAAGATCTCCCAAAATCAAATTTCTCAGCCAGGGATTGGCTCTGTTTATCTGTTTATGGGCAATCAGCTGGAGGTCAGGGAACATCCACAGAGCCGAGAAGGATTTTCCACCTTTTAAACCATGAAAATCCACGGAGAGGGAAGATCTCCAAAGTTTTCTTTCCTTTTGGTTGTCTTGACAAATTCAGTGGCTGAAAGGGTTTTTAATTTCAGGTTCTGATGTTTCAGGAAGTTAAGAAACCTCATTTATAGGTTGGGTTCTTTTTCTCACACGTCCTCCTTGGTGATTCCACATCCTCCTTGGTGATTCCAAGTCCTCCTTGATATCTTCATGTCTTCCCTGATGTTTCCATGTCCTCCTTGGTCTTTCCAAGTTCTTCTCAGTGTTTCCAAGTTCTCCTTGGTGTTTCCAGGTCCCTCTTGATGTCTTCATGTCCTCCCTGGTGTTTCCATGTCCTCCTCAGTGTTTTCAGGTCTTCCTTGGTGTTTCCAAGTTCTCCTTGGTGTTTCCAAGTTCTCCTTGGTGTTTCCAAGTTCTCCTTGGTGTTTTCAAGCTCTCCTTGATGTTTCCAGGTCCTCCTTGATGTTTCCAAGTCCTCCCTGATGTTTCCATGTCCTCCACGGTGTTTTCAGGTCCTTCTTGGTGTTTCCAGGTCCTCCTTGGCCATTTAAAGCTCAGAGACATCAAACAAACCTTGCTGAGACACAAATCCTCTGGATGTGCTTCAGTTAGTGATTAACTCCAAACTAATTTGCTGTCAAGGATTTTAATGGACCTTGATAAATCTCCTAATCCCGTCCTTTCTTCCCTCAGTGCTGACAGGAATCATCACTGGCTGCTCTTGGCTCTGTAGGAGGTTTGGGATGGTTCGGAGCCGGGATTTTCTTCTGGGAGTCTTTTCCCACACTTCAATTCTTTTTCCTAACTGTCCCTCCAAAACAACCCCAAAACTTCTTTAAATAACTTAATTCAGCATTTAACTTCCCATTTTTAACTGGGTGCAAATCTGGCTGGAGGGAAGGGTTTATGGTTCAAAGCCAATCTCAGCTGGCGGCTCCCAAACCAATCCAGAGCTTTGGGATAGGAATGTGATTTCCTTGGATCACCTGGGTCTCACTGGACTCGTCTCACCTGGGGCAGAGTTCAGGTATCCCGAGGCAGGAGATGATTCCCAAACAGTCCTAAATCTTGGTGGATTTATGGGAAAAGGGCACAGAGAGCAGGGAAAACAATCCTTGTGTTTGTGCCCCACTCCTCGAGGATTTCGAACAATAAAATAGAAATCTCAAGCTATTTTTGTTTATTTTCTGGGGTCCTGCTGAGTGCTCTGCTGGGCTCTGGACAGTGTCTGGAATTTTGGCTTCTCCCAATTCCCTGTGCTGGATAAAAGCTCTCCAGTGAGTGGGCAGAGATGTTCTGAACTGGGCTCCAGGGCAGGACAGCTGGAAGCAGCTCCAGTGTGGATTTGATATTCCTTGGCACGAGGCAGGAGGGACTCGGGATAACTCTGAGCAGTGAAAAGGCAGAACAGCTCTGGAGCTGAAGCACAGCTCAGGACTCCTGTCCAATTTGCAGAATGGATTTCAAATCCAGCTTCCGACTGCAGCTCCAGAAATGCTCTGCTGAGAGTTACAGACCAGGCTCGGTGTTGGGATTAAATCCAAGGACATCCAATGATCAACTGGACATAAAACAATCCCATCTTTCCTTTCCTTTCCTTTCCTTTCCTTTCCTTTCCTTTCCTTTCCTTTCCTTTCCTTTCCTTTCCTTTCCTTTCCTTTCCTTTCCTTTCCTTTCCTTTCCTTTCCTTTCCTTTCCTTTCCTTTCCTTTCCTTTCCTTTCCTTTCCTTTCCTTTCCTTTCCTTTCCTTTCCTTTCCTTTCCTTTCCTTTCCTTTCCTTTCCTTTCCTTTCCTTTCCTTTCCTTTCCTTTCCTTTCCTTTCCTTTCCTTTCCTTTCCTTTCCTTTCCTTTCCTTTCCTTTCCTTTCCTTTCCTTTCCCTTCCTTTCCTTTCCTTTCCTTTCCTTTCCTTTTCCTTCCTTTCCTTTCCTTTCCTTTCCTTTCCTTTCCTTTCCTTTCCTTTCCTTTCCTTTCCTTTCCTTTCCTTTCCTTTCCTTTCCTTTCCTTTCCTTTCCTTTCCTTTCCTTTCCTATCCTTTCCTTTCCTTTCCTTTCCCTTTCCTTTCCTTTCCTTTCCTTTCCTTTCCTTTCCTTTCCTTTCCTTTCCTTTCCTTTCCTTTCCTTTCCTTTCCTTTCCTTTCCTTTCCTTTCCTTTCCTTTCCTTTCCTTTCCTTTCCTTTCCTTTCCTTTCCTTTCCTTTCCTTTCCTTTCCTTTCCTTTCCTTTCCTTTCCTTTCCTTTCCTTTCCTTTCCTTTCCTTTCCTTTCCTTTCCTTTCCTTTCCTTTCCTTTCCTTTCCTTTCCTTTCCTTTCCTTTCCTTTCCTCTCCTTTCCGCACCTTTCCTTTCCTTTCCTTTCCGCACCTTTCCTTTCCGCACCTTTCCTTTCCGCACCTTTCCTTTCCGCACCTTTCCGCACCTTTCCGCACCTTTCCGCACCTTTCCTTTCCGCACCTTTCCTTTCCACACCTTTCCTTTCCTCCCCCTTTTTCCCCCCTTCTTTTTCCCCTCTTTTTTTTCCCTTTTCCCACCTTTTACTCCTTTCCCCCCTTTTTCCCCTTTCCCATCCTTGCACGTGAACTCAAATCCTCCAAGTTTTTCCACTCTTTTCCAAGTTTCCAGCAGCCCCAGAGCACACAAAGTTCCCGATAATATCAACATTTTGCCAGGATTTGGGAGTCAAGCGGAGGAAAGATGATCCTGGGGGAGCATTAAAAGAAACATTAACTCAGGTTCCTCTGAAATCTTTCCCACGGAGCAGGGAAGGGTTTCCAGCCCAGCACTTCACTCTCCAAGTGAACTCTTGTTTTCCTCAAGGATCTGGACTCGGTGTTCCAGAGTTCCCAGGAATCTTTCCACCGTGTCCAGGGCTTTGGGATTAGAGCTGATCCAACTTGAAATATTCCTGTTTAATTTGAGCTTCACCTTCCCCTCTGCTCCTGCGGTTTCTGCATCCAGCTCTGGGTCGGCGCTTTCTGGTTCCGATGATCCAATTTGGGCTTTTCCAATCCCATCAATTCCCTGATTTTCTGATAGTTCTCCTTCGGGAACATTTGTCCCTTGAGCTTTCTGTGGCACATCACAAAATCTGTCCCCAGAGAGGCGTTCCAAGAATTTCCAGGCATTTTCCAGGGCTGGAAATCAGCTGAGGGATTGGCAGGGGCCAGGAATGAATGGAAAAGTTCTGGAAGAGTCATCCAGTTAATCAGGAGTAATTAATGAGGAGCTCCAATAAATCTGACTTCCTTGCAGGCAGACAGCCTGGCCAGCATGGATCTGACAGGGGTAATTAGTGCCTAATTAGGATTTCCCCTGATTGGAGGAATATTCAGGGAGCAAAAGGGGCAAGGTGGGGTGTGACAAAGTCAGTAAAACTTCCTCTTCCCTCTCATCCTCACTGCCACTTTTCCTTCTTCGTTTTTCACTGGAAAAAGGGGGAAATTAGCACAAACTCAGCTTGAGAACACGGAATTCCACCCCATTTCTCCTGGGTCCCACGGAGTAACTTCTCCCTTTGACTGGAGCAACGGTTTTCCTGGCACGTTAGCTGAGGAATTCAATGGAATTTAATTATTTCCTCGGACTGAGGGTTAATGATTCCAGGCTAATGATGGGGTGTGTAAAACCAGAGGTGCTGGCACAATTTGGGGTGAAATCCTGATCCCAGGAAAATCAACACCGAGGTGTCTGTTGATTTCCACGGAGTGGATTCCACCCGTAATTTCTGAAAAGGGGAATGGTTCAAATAAATTCCCTGTTCCCAAAACCTTAATTGGCACTGGGATTTCGGGGTGTCTTTATCCTTTAGATCCAGAATCCAGCAGGATCCCTGACACCCAGAGGTAGGAGAAGGTCTGAGGGGCAGCTTCCTCTCCTCAAATTCTTCATTTTCTCTCGCTATCAGCTTCCCCGTGTGGAGATTTAGGATGTGGGAGACACTTGGCTGGAAAAACCTGGCATTAAAATATTTGGGATGGAGGGATCAGCGTGTGCCTGGTTTCCAAAATGCCCAGGGTTGCATCCTCTGAAACAGGGATACAAAATCCGCTGGAAAAGCAGCTTAAGCCCAGCTTAACTGAAGGGTGGCCCAAGCAGGCAGGGCTCAGGTGCCCAAAGAGGGGACAAAACCATGAGAAGCAGCATCGATTTAAAGCCGAGCTTTATGAGACATGAGCCAGCCTAAATGTAGACCTGAGCTCTTCTTGCCAGGCCAACCTTTTCCCTCGTTCTCCGTGTAAACGAGCCCTTCTTCCCTGAGAGCTGCAGGAAAGGAGGAATCGGAGAATCCCGGGATGGTTTAGGTTGGAAAGGAGCTTAAAAACCACCCAGCTCCGGTTCCACGGACAGGGAACCTTCCACCACCCCAGGCTCTCCAAGGTGGCCGTGGACAAGGAGCCGTTTGTTGTTGGAGCTGGGATGTTTGGAAGGGCGGGTTGGGAGAGGTGGAGCTGGTGGGATGGGAATGTTGGTGGTGGGAGAAGAGGAAGGACAGGCACAGCCGAGCACCAAACCCATCCCATATTCCAAATCCTTTTCCCATCTCTTCCCGTCAGGATCCATGAGGAGACAAAGCTGCTGCTAAACCCCTTTGTCTCATCTCAGCAGCTTCAGGGTGACCCAGCCCTGGTGGTCACCACAGGCCGTGGGGTCCGGGCTTTGGGAAAAGGGGTTTTTCCGGGATATTGGCTCCTTTTTCCACTCGGAGCAGGAGGGAGAGGAGCAGGGGGGTGTTTTTCCCTCTGCAACACCTCGGAGTGGGTTTCAAGACCTTGTTCCCCTCCAGAAGAGGGACAAAACCCAAAAAACTATGGGATGAGGGTGAGATTCCAGGGGCAATGCCAGGTGTGTGTCTCCAGGCAGGAATTTGGTTTACATTCCTCCGCTTCTGCTTTCTGCATGGACCAAAGTAACGAGCGGGAAAAGGCAAACCACAGGTGTATGTAAAAGGGAATTCCAATAAAAAAGAAACCTTTATTGATTCTCATGGAATCTTGCTCCTGTGTCTTTTCCTGTCTCTTCGGCTCGGAACCTCAAAAAATCCCGTTGGGAACGCTTGGATGGAGGTGGGTTCATTATTCCTCTGGGTTCGTGAGGAAGGAGCTCCGTGGGATCCTCCAGTTCATTATGGAAACAGAAAGATGGGAGCGAGTTTCTCTGGAAATCCTTCAGGAAAATCTCCCACTGGGTGGCTTCAAAACCTCCTCAGGCTTGTGATTTTCAGGAGCACTGGGAACAATCCTGGTCATCTCCCATCCTTGCTTCCAGGAGTTCTGGAGATGTAATTCCACTCCTGACATCCTTATCCTTGTGCCCGGTTTAGCTCCTTAAATCAGAGAACCCCGGAATGGTTTGGGTTGGAAGGGACCTTAGGGATGATCCCGTGGCACCCCCTGCCACCGACAGGGACACCTTCCGTTATCCCGGGTTGCTCCAAGCCCTGTCCAACCTGGATATAGAAGGGCCCCAGATTCCCTGAAATAAAATTCCCCACTGAACTGGGCCTCGTGAAGTTGTGGATTCTGGAGCCATTTTTTTCTGGAATGACTAAACCATCAGGGAAGGGCGGCTGCAGGAGCGAATTCCAAGGAGGGATTGATGGTACTGAGCAGCCAAAGCAGCGGGAATGACATTCCATGAAGGACTCCCCCAGCTCCCCTGGGATTGTATTTCACATTTCCAGGAGCAGCATCTGCTCCTGCCCTGTTCCAGCCTCCTCCCTCTGCTCTGGGGGATCCACGAGGTGCCCCCAATCCCGGAGGGAAAATCAGGGAGCTCCCTTCAAAATGGAGGAACGGGGCTGGAGGGCTCCGTGCTGTGGGAGGGACAAAAGGGACATTTCAGGACTGGTCCAGCTTTTCCCGCTGTTTTCTGTTCATTCCTCAATTTCTCCTGCATTCTCCAGCTGGGATTTAGGGCCACGCTCAGGGAGATGCTGTGCAGCCTTTTCTCCAGGGGAAGTTGAGGAAAACGATGTGGGAAAGGCTCAGTCTTAAAACGTGAGGCGAAGGGAAGGCTCAGATTTACCGAACTGAGTCATCCAAGAAATTGTTTTCCCCATGGCTGGTTCATGGAAGCGGGTCTGGAGTGATCCCTGCTGTGATCCATTAAGGCCAGGACTGGGAGAAGGGTTTTAAACTAAAACAGGGAAGATTCAGACTGGATAAAAGGAAGATCATTTTAAAATGAAGGTGGGGAGGGGCTGGGATGGAATTCCCAGAGCAGCTGTGGCTGCCCCTGGATCCCTGGAAGCATCCAAGGCCAGGCTGGACATAAACCTCGGATAATTTTCCCCCAGGGATTTCAGTTTGTGGCTGGCTGAGCCAGCAGCAGCTCCAAATCTTTGCAGTTCTCTCTCGAAGAACAAAACCTTTGGAAAATATTTTCCGTTTCTCTCCGCTCCACGGAATGCCGCAAGGATTAACGAGTAATATCAGCTCTGCCGGAGTGCCTTCATCTGCTCCTGGAAAAGAGGGAACATCCAAGCAGCCCCTGGAAAAGAGGGAACATCCAAGCAGCCAAGCTTTGAGCAAGAAAATGAAATTGAATCCCAACGATGTCTGTTTGGAATCAGCAGCCCCTGGAGAAGGGAAGGATCGAGACGTGCCAGAGCGCTGACAAACAGCTGGATTCCATATGCGCAGGCTTTCCATCGGAATTCTGCTGGATGCAAGGATGGAGAACGGCCTCCCTGGAGCGGCAGGTGGATCGCAAAGCACGTTCCGAGCTGGTTTGTGTGGGAGGGATGAGGGGCTTCGGCCAGGGGTAAACTGAGGCCGTGGATGCAGGAGGGTGGGAGCCAACCAGGCCATTCCGTGAGTCTGTCCCTGAGTTCCAGCATCCAAAGAGCTCGTGCGATATTCCTTGGATATATTTTATCCTGTTTGGGAGAGCAGAGAAATCGCCGTGGCAAAGGAGGAACCCGGAATTCTGACTCCGAAAGGTTCTGTTTAACCTGGAAATCTCTTTTTGAAGGCCGCCCATTCCCAGAGGATGCAGTTCCTATGAGTTTGGGAAGGATCGGAGAGGGATGGAGAACCTTTCCTGTGAGGAAAGGCTGGGACAGTTGGGAATGTCCAGGCTGGAGAGGAAAAGCTTTGGGGTGACCTCAGTGTGGCTTTCCAGTGCCTGAAGGAGCTGCAGGAAATGTGGAGAGAGAGAATTCCCAAGGGATGAAGGGACAGGACACAGGGAATGGCTTCAAACTGAAAGGGAGTAGCTTTAGGTGGGATATTGGGAAGGAATCTTTCCCTGGGAAGGCTCCCAGAGAAGCTGCAGCTGCCCCTTGAGGACTGGAAATTCCATTTGGATCTTGAAGGAAATTTTCCCTCTCTGGGAGCAGCCACAGGACTCCAGAAGACAAATCCTGAGAGGAAAATTCTCTTGGAAAAGCGGCAGTAAATTCGAAGGAACTGGCAAGGCCTGAAAGGCATCAAGAGTTATTTGAGGGAGCGTCTGGCGAGGGAAAGAAGACACGAGACCAATCCCGAGGGATTCATCCAATCCAAAACAATTCTTGTTGTTATTGCTCACATTCCCTTTGTCAGCTCCTATCTGCCGGCAGGACGCCGCCGGATCCTAAGGAAAAACAACTTCGGTGCATTCTGAATCATTTTCCTTGACAAAAACAGCTGAGAGATGTGGGGAGTTCCGGGAAAAAAAATAAAAATCCAACGTTAAACAGCCGGAATGCTGCTGAAGGAATGCTGAAAATCCCTCTTTCCCTCAATCCCACGGTTAATTCCAGCGGTGTTTGGAGGTTTTGTCTTCTCTTGGATGTGGCTTGTCCATTCTATCCCACACCTTCCCCGTTCCTGGTGTGGGATAATTCTCCGTGTGCACCCAAAATCTTGAGAAGTGGGAATCCTGGGGAGGGTCCCAAAACACGAGGGGGTTTTACAAGATGGGAAAACTACCAAAAAAAAAGGATTTGTTCAGAAAAAAGGATTTGGGATTTTTCCGGTCCAGGCTGGGGTGTGTTTCAAATCCAGGATGATCCCCAATAAAGGTTTGTTTCCAAGAATTTCCTGGAGCACTATGAAAAAAGGAAAAAAAAATAAAAATAAAAATAAAAATAAAAATAAAAATAAAAATAAAAATAAAAATAAAAATAAAAATAAAAATAAAAATAAAAATAAATATCATCATTATCATCATTATCATCATTATTATCATTATTATCATTACTATTTTTTAAGTAAAAAAATAAACAATAAAAAATAAGAAAAATAAACTTTAATAAAACTTAAAACTTTAAGTTTTAAGCTCTCCATGCCTCTAAATCACTGAAATTCTGAGAAATTCCAGAATTCCAGCTCCAGAAAATCTGGGAATGTCAGCTCCGGAATTGACTCCCGGATTTTAATCAGACTGGATTCTGTCATTGTCCCCAAACCCAAGGCAATGGAGACCTGGGGGGACACTGAGGGACAGGGACAGTGACGTCACTGAGGTCAAATCTGGGGATTTAATCATCCAGTTTCTTTTAAATCCCACAAATCCGTATGAAGCTGTTTGGGAAATTTTATTATAGGGACAAAACTGGTTTTTATTCTCTGCCCAGACAACTCTCTTACGACAGGTAATAAAAAACCTTATTTTTATGCTTTGATTGGATTATCCTCTGGATCAAATCCAATTCCACGGGCATCTCCCGTCTCCAAACGTCTCTGATTAGTTTATGCCGTCTGAAACGATTCATTCCCTCACCAAAGTCCTTTTCCCTGGTAAATTCCATGGATTTAAAACACCCCCAGCTCCATTTGCCCTGTGTGGGGCAGGAGAAGCTTTTCCATCCTCCAGATCTCGGGAGATTCCATGAAATCTCCCTCTGGGGCACAGTGAGGAGGTTTTGTCCTCGTTCGCAGGGCTTTGGACACCCAAAAATTCCAGCCAGCTCCAAACATTTCCCTCTGTGCTTTTCCCTGCCGTGTTTAGATCCAGCCCAATCCACAGGGGAGATTTCCGAGAACCTGGAAGACATTAAAGGCCTAAAAAATACAAAATATAAATAGAATCCTATAGAAATTGGTGCTTTTCACTCCTGAACTTTCCCTGGGAATCGTTACTGATGCCATTTCCCAAATTCCCTTTCTCCTCATCTCACCAACTTCCCAAGATATTTATGGGAGCACCAGCTGCTCTTATTCCCACCTGGATACCTTCAACAGGTGAATTAAACCCAACCCACGTTTATTTTTGTTATCTCTTCCTGGGCAGGAACTGGAGCCTGGAAAATTCTCAGAAGAGCTTAAAGATCCTTTCTTCCCTGAAAATCTGGGATATTCCTGGTGCCACCACCAAGGGAAGAGCCCCAGCTGAGAGACCAGGAGCCACCCTGGCCCAGCAGAAGGGTCGGAATCACCACATCTCCACAACAGGAACAACAGGGATCCGTTGGAGCAGATCCAGAGGAGACCCCGGAGCTGCTCCAGGGCTGGAGCCAGGCTGGGAGAGCTGGGAATGTTCCCCTGGAGAGGAGAAGCTCCAGGGACACCTCAGAGCCCCTTGCAGGGCCTGAAGGGGCTCCAGGAGAGCTGGAGAGGGACTGGGGACAAGGGATGGAGGGACAGGACACAGGGAATGGCTCCCACTGCTTGGATGGGATATTGGGAAGGAATTCCTGGCTGGGATGGAATTCCCAGAGCAGCTGTGGCTGTCCCTGGAACTCTGGAATTGCCCAAGGCCAGGCTGGATGGAGCTTGGAGCAACCTGGGATGATGGGAGGTGTCACAGCAGGGGTGGGATGATCTTCCCGGGCCCAGGACCTGCTCTGGCCCTTGCTGAATTCCAGAAATTTCCTCCCTGCCCCTCTCCCCAACCTTTCCAGGTCCCTCTGAAGGGCTCCACCACCCCCCAAGGCATCGCTTGCCCTCAGCTCGGTGTCCTCAGGGATCTCCTCTGCTTCAGGCTGGATAACTGCACGCATCCCTTAAATTCCAGCTGCAGTGGGATATTGAGAACAAAATGCTAAAAGTGGCGGATCTGCCCCAAATCTGCTCCAGGAGCTGTGTCTGCCCTCAGTCAAGTGTCAAGTGTCGGACACCTGCAAGGAATTCCAGGCTGGGAGAGTGGTGAAGGGCTGGGATGGAATTCCCAGAGCAGCTGTGGCTGCCCCTGGATCCCTGTAAGTGCCCAAGGCCAGGCTGGATGAGGTTTGGATCCACCTGGGACAGTGGGAGGTGTCTCTGCCCACGGAATGATCCTTATGGTCCCTTCCAACCCAAATTATTATGGGATGTTGCGATATTCCCACCTGTGACCACCTTTTTAATCCAAAATTTCCGATTTTCACAGCAAAACTCTCCACACCCAACCCACAGAGAAGCTCTGGAAGAGCAGAGCAGGATCAGCACTCCTGCAGGAATCTCATGAACATCCCAGCTGATCCCAGCCAGGAATAACACTCTGGTTTTTCCCAAAAGAAGGAAAATTCTAATTCTCTTCCATTCTAAAATATATCCTGACCAAAAAAAAAAAAAAAAAGAGAAGGAATTCCAGGACTCGGGGCAGTTGTGGAGCTGTCCAAAAATAAAAAAAAAATAAAAATATTCCGAGCCAATTAAAATCCAATTAATGGTAATTTGCTTGTATCATTAAGCAAACCCTGCTGAGCTCCGGGGGTAAAACATTCCAAGGAAAGCCAGGGATGGGGATGTGATGAGATTCCCTTTCCTTTGTCTGAGGCTCCTGAATTTTTCATCACTCCGCAGGAGGAGAGATCCCGGGGACGCGTCCCCGACTTCACCTTCCCTGGCACAATTCCTTCCTGGGAAGCAAAGGAAAAGGGGTTGTTTTTCCAAGGGTCTGTATCCCACTGGGATGAATCCTGGAATTCATCCTGGGCTTGGATTTTCCTTTCAGACAGATCCAGGAAGGAGGAAGTTGTGCCTTCCTTAGAGCCAGAGGGTCCCAGGTAAATCTGGGATCTCCATCCCTCCTCATCCTCTCTCTGAGTGTATCTATGGCCCTGGATTGATATCCAAGGATTAATATCCATGGATTGATATCCCTGGATTTATATCCCTGCATTGTTACCCCTGCATTGATACCCCTGCATTGATATCCCTGGATTTATATCCATGGATTGATGTCCCTGGATTGATACCCATGGATTGATATCCATGGACTGATATCCATGGACTGATATCCCTGGATTTATATCCCTGCATTGTTACCCCTGCATTGATACCCCTGCATTGATATCCCTGGATTTATATTCCTGGATTGATGTCCCTGGATTGATATCCATGGATTGATATCCATGGACTGATATCCATGGACTGATATCCCTGGATTTATATCCCTGCATTGTTACCCCTGCATTGATACCCCTGCATTGATATCCCTGGATTTATATCCATGGATTGATGTCCCTGGATTGATATCCATGGATTGATATCCATGGACTGATATCCATGGACTGATATCCCTGGATTTATATCCCTGCATTGTTACCCCTGCATTGATACCCCTGCATTGATATCCATGGATTGATATCCATGGATTGATACCTCTGGATTCATATCCCTGGACTGATATGCATGGATTGATATTCCTGGATTGATGTCCCTGGATTGATACCCATGGATTGATATCCATGGACTGATATCCATGGACTGATATCCCTGGATTTATATCCCTGGATTGATATCCATGGATTGATACCTCTGGATTCATATCCCTGGACTGATATGCATGGATTGATATCCATGGATTGATATCCCTGGATTGATGTCCCTGGATTGATATCCATGAATTGATATTCCTGGATTGATACCCCTGGATTGATATCCCTGGATTGATACCCCTGGATTGATACCCCTGGATTGATATCCCTGGATTGATGTCCCTGGATTGATATTCCTGGATTGATATCCATGGATTGATATCCCTGGATTGATGTCCCTGGATTGATATCCATGAATTGATATTCCTGGATTGATACCCCTGGATTGATGTCCCTGGATTGATATCCATGGATTGATTGATATCCCTGGATTGATATCCCAGCTCCAGGACAGCCCTCCTGCCTCAGCCCATCTGTTTCCCCCCACAGTTTGTTCTTCCCAGCAGGAAAAAGTTCTTTTCCCATGGAATATTTGTCCTTTTTTCCCTGTCCTGAGGCTCCGGGCAGAGCCAGGATCGTCCGAGTTCTCCCCCTGAGCTGTGAAACCAGGGAAAAATGATCCCCCTTTTCCCAGGAATGCTGAGCTCCTGCAGCGCCGGTGACAATCCAAGGATTTTAATTAGGAATGTGATCATTAGAACCACCAGTTTTTCCACGGATAAGCCTTTACTCCAAGAACTCCTGGCGCTGCAAATCCATGAATTTCCACTCCTCCTAAATTTGGCTTTCCCAGGCCCCTTCCATGGTGACAAATTCCATGAAGCGCCCCCAGGCACGTTCCCTGATTTAATCAGGAGATTAACTAGACTCAACCCTTGGCCTGAGCTCAAGTTTAATCCCCCTCAGCTCTTGATGCGCTGCTTTCCTCACAGTTCCCTCTGGAGACGCTGCCAGAGGTCGGAAAAGCAGCGGCGCGTCCTAAAAACATTTGTTCCACCCCCGGCACGGAGCACCCAGCGGGAATCTCGGGATGTAAGACCGGCAGCCAGCTCCGGATCCTCTCCATGGAAAACCTGCATCCAGACAAAAAGGGAAGGGCTCCCGAGGAAGAGCAGGGCTCTAATGCACTCACCCGGTAATTAGCGACAAAACTGTGCCCCAGGCTGGGAATTCTCTTCCGTGGAATAACGAGGAGAGCGGATTCTGCGCCTTTTTGTGGATCTTCACCGCTCCCTTTCCATGTGGGATTTGGGATTTGCCCAGAGCTTCCCACGGGAAAGAAATCACATCCAGGAAAATCTCTCCCGCTTCGTCACGCAGATCCCAGAAAGTCCAACCTCCAGCTCAAAGCCCAGCCAGGACAGGGAGAAAGGGCCCCAAGACAGAGGGAATTGTGAGGGTCCCTTTGGAATTTCACCTCTGGAGTCAACACCTCCCTCAGTTTTCCATTTGTTTTCATTTGAAAATCTCACCCTCATCCTCAGGGATGGATTTCCTCTCCCTGGATGAGGAATCCCTTGGATTCCCTCTGGTTTCCATTTGGGAAGCAGAGTGTCAGTATCCAGGGAGAATCATTCCTGTTTTTTCAATCCCCTCCGGACTAACAATCCCTGGGGATCGCGCTCCCCATGGAATGCTGAAACATCCATATTTAGGTGAAGAGAGCTTGTGACACAGTTGTAAAACCTCTCCAGAGAGTCATTCAGGGCGGGAATCGGAGAATCCTGGAATTTTTGTGTTGGGAAGACCCCAAAGGCCATTCCATGGGCAGGGACACCTCCCACTATCCCAGGCTGCTCCAAGCCCCGTCCAGCCCAGCCTTGGACACTTCCAGGGATCCAGGGGCAGCCACCGCTCCTCTGGAAAACCAGGGACTCAAACCATCCTGGGATGATTCCATGATCCAGACAGGGCCTCCCAGCCACTCCCTCGGCCCTGCCATTCATGGAATTTCGTCCCAATATTCGTTTTTAGAGAGCCAGCCATGGATCACTGGCTCTGGATCAGCAGTTTGTGTTGTGAAGGTCAGGTCAGCCAGTGCCCAGGAGCCTCCATCCCTGGGAAAAGTGGGAAAAGTGGGAAAAGTGGGAAAAGTGTTCCTTCCGGCCTTTTTTCTCCCTTTCCTGCCGGGCTGGATTGGCCGGATCCCTTTCCAGGAGCCCTGGCCTAAGCCAGGCCTGCTTAAGCTCAGCTCTAATTTAGGCAGGGAGGAGGTGGAAAGCAGACTCCAGTCCTCCCTCCAGGCAGCTCTGGCTCTCTCCTCGTTCCTTCCACCTCCTTTTCCCTGTGCTCTCCACGGAAAGGATGGAACATCAGCTCCTCCCTCTTCACAGCTCCAGGGACTCCACTCCCTGCTTCTCCCTGGCTAAACCGACACCATTCCATGAAAAAAAAATTAAATTAAAATTAAATTAAAATAAAATAAAATAAAATAAAATACAATAAAATAAAATAAAATAAAATAAAATAAAATAAAATAAAATAAAATAAAATAAAATAAAATAAAATAAAGTATAAAGTATAAAATAAAATAAAGTATAAAATGAAATAAAGTATGAAATGAAATTAAATGAAATAAAATAAAATAAAATAAAATAAAAAAGTATAAAGTGAAATAAAGTATAAAATGAAATTAAATTAAATTAAATAAAATGCAATGCAAAATATAAAATACAAGCTAAAATAAAATAAAATAAAATAAAATAAAATAAAATAAAATAAAATAAAATAAAATAAACCCTCAGTCCAGTGTACCCTTCTAAACAGGACAAAAAGTCCAAACCCTGTCCTTGGAGGCCCAGGAGCACAAAACCACAGGAGAGGAGGTCAGTGCTGATCCCGGAATTCCTCCTCCTGCTCCTCAAGAGCAGCATTGGCCTCGAATCCAGCGGGAATGGCTGCGGAGCCGCAGCACGAGCTGGGATCAGCTGGAATCAGGAATTTGAGGCAGGAAAAGCCGCTGGGCTTTCCCCCAGCACGGGCTCTGCTCCGGGAGTTTGGGACATTTCATTCCCGGCTCAGGATTCCTGGGAGCCTTTCCCAGCCCTGACCCTGCGGGGACACTCCCAAACCTGCCCTGGGCCTCTGTCCCTCTTCCCAGGCCAAGGAGCTCCAAGTCCGGCCTGGCACGGCTGCCCAGGGCACTCCCAGGGCCTGGGAGGTGACACCTGGGGACAGGGATCCCTGGAGGTGACACCTGGGGACAGGGATCCCTGGAGGTGACACCTGGGGACAGGGATCCCTGGAGGTGGCACTTGGGGACAGGGATCCTTCCCTGGAGGTGGCACTTGGGGACAGGGATCCCTGCTGGACTCGATGATCTCAGGGATCTTTTCCAAACTCGGTGATTCCATGGCCTCTCCTTGCCCACAGTGCAATTCCCAGTGCTGGATGGGAGCGCCCAGCACTTCCAGCAGCAGCCAAGGATCCGGATTGACCCCAGCCAAGGATCCGGATTGACCCCAGCCAAGGATCCGGACTGATCCCAGCCAAGGATCCAGACTGATCCCAGCCAAGGATCCAGACTGATCCCAACCAAGGATCCAGACTGATTCCAGCCAAGGATCCGGATTGATCCCAACCAGAGCTGTGGGGCACAGGAGCTGCTCTGGAGCATCAAGGAGAGACCTTGGCCAAGGCCACAGGGACAAGAGCATTCCCACCTTTCCTTCAGCTCCTGCATTCCCACCTTTCCTTCAGCTCCTGCATTCCCAGCTCTTCCTTCAGGAGCTGCATTCCCGCCTTTTCCTTCAGCTCCTGCATTCCCACCTTTCCTTCAGCTCCTGCATTCCCTGCTTTCCTTCAGCTCCTGCATTCCCACCTTTCCTTCAGCTCCTGCATTCCCACCATTCCAACAAGGACCCGGTTGTTTGGAGGTCAGATGGGACCTTGCTGGAGCAGCTCAGTAATGAAATTAAGGAATTTTAATTAAATAAATTAATCAATTAATTAAATAATAAATTAAATAAATAAATAAATACATACATACATACATAAATATATAAATTCTAGCTTGTAATTAATAATAATATAAAATATTATACATAAATAATTATATTTTCTATTTTCTATTCTCTGTTTTCTATTTTCTATAACATATTATATATTACATATTACATATTACATATTACATATTACATATTAGATTTTAGATTTTAGATTTTAGATTTGAGATATAAAATAAATACGATTAATGAACATATAATGAATAATACATATAAATAATTAATAATAATAAATACAGTAATATAATAATATATGATATAATATCTATATATTCTATATAATAAGTTATAGAATAATGTAATAATAAATAAATAATAATAAATTAATTGAACCAATTAATCATAAATAAAACACCAGGAATCAGAAATAAAATCAGCCTTTTGGTCAAGTGCCTCTTGACTGTCCGGAGTCAGATTGGGATTTTTTGGCTAATCCTGGTTTGCTCCACATCCCTGTCTCCAAGCTGAGATTTCCACAGGGAAAACCCCAGGACTGGAACATTCCTGATTCTCTTGGATCATCCACAGTCCTGCAGGCGCTGTGGGAATCTTGACCTGGCTCAGCTGGAAAATCTCCTGTGCCTCGTCCTCCAGCAGGGCTTTATTTTGGGATTTGCTGTGGGAATTCCACAGCTTCTCTCCATGCAGAAAGTGCAAGGATGAGCCCAACAAATCCTCCTTTTCCAGGGATCTGTGCAGATGAACTCCTTGGATTTAGGGAGTAACAAAGGCTGGGAGGGATCCGTTGATGCTTTTGGTCCAAGCTCGGCCCAAATCGGAGCAGGAATTTGGATCCGAGGGTTGGATGTCCCCAGGAAAGGAGATCCAGGAAAACTCTCCAGGTTTTGCTTTTTTCCCGGGATTTGACCACTACTGGTGTAAAACGTCTGGTCTGAATCTTCCTTCCTCCAACTTGCATCCGTGGATCCCTGTCCATATCCTTCCCAGAAGAGTCAGGATCTGCCTCTGGATCATCGGGTAAATGTTAGGAACCTCTGTCCAGGCAGAACAATTCCAGATCCCTCCAATATCCACTGCTCCAGGGCTTCCTCCAGTTTTTCCATGTTTTTCCTCTGCTGGGAAGCCCCAAACTGGGCAGTGCTGATCCAAAATCCCCTCCATTTCCACCAGGACCCCTCCTTCTTTCCCATAAATCCCTTTTCCGGCTCTCCTGGCAACAAAGCTGTAGGGTTGGGCATCCCAAATAATGGAATTACTCCTTCCAATCCTTTTCCATAATGGATTCCTCAGTAATTCCTTCCTTCGTCTTTCCCTCTTTAAAGCTCTGCCTTGCACTTTTCCCTCCCCCCGAGTCCTTCATCTGATTTCCACGAGCAACAGCCCTTGGAAATCCCGCAGTTCCACTGCCTGGCTCCCAAAACGTTTAAGGATGGAGCGAGGGCAGCCAGCTGGAAATCCTCTCATGCGTTGGAGTGTAGAAACCAAATCATTCCCTGCTCCAATCCCGGGATTTCCCTCCTTTAGCCCTGGCTTTGATGTTCCCTGCTCCCGGATGATATTTTTGGGATACACCGCACAGAAAGGGCACTTCAGCCTTCCCAGGAATATCCATCCATGGATGCAGCTCCAGCTGCCTCTCAGATCTCCAATCCGGGATGGCAGCAGGGCCATAAAAGGGCTGTGGAATTCCTTTGGGAATACCCTCGAGGTGTCCTGGGATTCATCCCCACACAGAGCACAGCCCGAGGATTGTTCCCAGTGCCCCGGCCAGATGGGACACACATTTCGAGAATCCAGATTTAAAGGCTCCATGGAATTCCTTTATTTGTTTTCTTCCCAGAGTGGAGAGATAATTTAATATCCCAGCCCTTAATTAGTACCACAATTAACGAGATTTAGGAACCGCAGCTTGAGGACATTCCCTGCAGCTCCTACGATCCCTTTCAAGTCCCATCGCCTCATCCCAGCCTTGGAAATTCCCAGGGCTCTGCTTCCCGAGCTCCACAAAGCCTCTGGAGCAGGTCCCACCCATTCCAGAGGGTCTCCAGGCTGAAAATTGTCGCTGCTGGATTTATTCTCCATCAGTGGGAAGAGCCTGGAGTGGAGGTGTGGGTACAGCCACAGCTGGGACAGCAAGGTGCCTGGAAAAATCCTTCCTGGGCTTTTTCTGGAATCTTGGAGGGGCACATCCCACTCAGGGCAGGACTGAAAGACCCCGAGCTGTGACAGGGCGGAACTTCAGTGGGGAATTCCGGCAGGATTGGGATTGAACTCACATTTCCCACAGTTTCCATCCCAAGGACGTGCCTTGGGTTGGCGTGGCCAGGATTTGGGAGTGAGGGAAAATCCATGAGCAGGGACAGCTCCCACTATCCCAGGCAGGTCAGAATTCCATCCAGCCTGGCCTTGGGCACTTCCAGGGATCCAGGAGCAGCCACAGCTGCTCTGGGAATCTGTGCCAGAGCCTCCCCACCCTCCCAGGTGGGAATTGCTTCCCAATATCCCATCCAGCCCTGTGGTTTCTCAGTTTGAATCCATTCCCCCTCATCCTGGCATTCCAGGTTCTTGGAAAAAGTCCCTCTCCATCTCTCCTGTAGCTGCCTTCAGGTTCTGGAGGGCTGCAGAAAAGAATCCTGGAATTGTTTGGGTTGGAAAAGACCTTAAAGCTCATCCGGAGCCTCCCACTGTCCCAGGCTGCTCCAAGCCCCATCCAATTCCAATCTCTGGGAATTCCATCCCAATGTTTTACCACCCTCACTGGAAACCCTCCTCCCTTATCTCCAATTAAATTTCCTCTCTTTAATTTTTTTTAATTAATTCCTCCTCTCCTTTCCAAGTCCTCTTTGTCCTCCAGCCCCTGATGCAAAAGGCCACAGAAATTCCATGTTTTCCAGGCCATTCCATCCATTCCAATTCCATGGATATTTAAATGACCTCAGGGCATCTCCTGCAACTTTGTATGGACAACAGAAGTGATCCCTGGAATTCTGCTGGAATTCGAGAGATCCCTTATTCTCTATTAAATTGAATTCCAGGCTTCTGGTTAATTCTGTTTGATATAAAATGGGATAAATCCCGGTCCCTCCTGCCTCGTTTGCTCCGGAGTGTTCCCAATCCCTGCTTTAATTCCTTTAAAACAGGTGACCTGGACTCAGTTAAAGCTGATCTAATTCCGCGCTCCTGGGATTGAGCACAAAATCCGGTTTTGTCCTTCCAGCACTGCTCCAAAACCTCCCATCCCTCCAAAAACCTGGCACAGGACCAGGGATTTACCGGGAAAGGAAAACAATTCCACGCGACTCCAATGAAACTGTCAAAATGGGAGTGGGAATTTTAAAAAAAGGGAGCCTCACATTCCGCTCCAAAAATCTCCCGTTTTTCCTCCCTGCTGGATCCTCTCCGATGCTCCGGGGGGACACCGGAGTGGAAAGCAGCTGGAAACCTCTGTTCCTGCTGCAGATGGGAAATCAGAGCCCTTCCAACGGCGGCTGGAGCTGGAAATTTGGGAGAGCCGCTTGGGATTGTGACAAATCGCGTTTGCCGCTCGCGAATATCCCGGGATTATTCCCCGCTGCTGCTTTGGTACTGCAAACAAGGCGGGATTGGTTTGGGATGCAGTAATTTTGGGAATTCCCTTCTGGGAGGGGTAATTAAAATCTGTTTCTAGGGACACAAGCAGGCTCACCTCTCCAGAAGAACAAGTCCATTTTTCCCTGCGGGAATCTCCTCTTCCATAGGATTTGTGAGTGCTTTCCCACATCAGTTAAAATATTAGGGATTGGGAATTCCAGCTCCGCTGCCTTTCCCTGTCAGGGATGTTTTTCCTTCCTGCGATGTTGTTTGGACCATCAGGACACTGAGAAACTGGGAAAGGGTGTCCAGAGGGGTTGGGAAATCTCTGCTCCTGGAGGTTTTCCCGCTGGGAAAAGAGCTGGCCCTGCACTGAGCAGGAGGTTGGATTCCAAACCCCCTTCCTGGAGTTCTTTCCAGCTTCAGTGATTCCATGATTCTTCTGCTGCCCTGGGGCTCCTTCCTTTGAGGCACGCAGGGATATTTAAATGTCCTTCAGAGCTGGGATAATTTCCCAGTGCCTCCGTTTAGCTCAGCATCCGTAAGAAATCCAGAACTGGAATTGCTCAGCAGCCACTGGGGCACCTCCACAGCTGCCTGGGAAATATTGAATTGTCAGGTCATGGAATTCCACAATGGTTTGGATTGGCAGGAACCTTAAGGGTTATCCCAACCCCATCCCATTCCATGGGCATGGACACCTCCCAACATCCCAGGAGGATCCAAGCCCTGTCCAGCCTGGCCTTGGGCACTTCCAGGGATCCAGAGGCAGACACAGCTGCTCTGGGAATTCCATCCCAGCCCCTCCCCACCCTCCCAACCAGGAATTCCTTCCCAATATCCCATCCAACCAGTGGGAGCCATTCCCTGTGTCCTGTCCCTCCATCCCTTGTCCCCAGTCCCTCTCCAGCTCTCCTGGAGCCCCTCCAGGCCCTGGAAGCGGCTCCGAGGTCTCTCTGCTCCGGGCTGGAATCCTCTTGGGTGGGATTCACCTGCAGCTCCAGCCTCTCCCCCGCTGCCACTCGGCATCCAAGAGGAACAATGGGAGAGGAGCTGCTGGGTGGTCCCTCCCGTGGGATGCGGGATCTGAAGGGCGGAACAGCTTTGGGAAAGCAGAGCCTGCAGGAATCTGCTGAAGCCTCCGTGGTGAACACACACATGGCAGCTGGATTTATGTTCCGGCTGGATGAGATTTATTCCAGCGGTGGGAATGATTAGGATCAGGAAAAGACGCAGCTCGCACGGCTGCTTCAAGGAGAAGGGAAGGGCCAGCACTCCCCAGCCAGGATTCCAGGGAAAACAGGCACCTTTCTCCCAGGGATAAGGAAGCTGAAGTTCGGGTGCTAGGCACTCCTTGGATAGCAGCTCTCCAGCCTCTCCCTCACATCTGGGCCTGGAGCTCCAAATCTCAGCAATATCCCAAATTCCGGAGCTCCGGGAGCTCCTCAGGCACAGGCTGGGATCGGTGGGATGTCTGCGCAGGGTAGGAGCTTCACTGGATGATCCCTGTGGCTCAGCTCCGAGTATTCCGTGGTTCTACAGCTCTCCAAGGCCTGGAATGAGGTGGGGTTTCCACGGGCAGCTCCATCCCATCGGATCCGAGTGAGAAACTCTCTCTCCGTAGGGATGAACGGTTTCATGGGGGGATGGCAAGCGGCAGAGCCAGGGGCTGGAATTCCCTCTTTCCCATGCTGTTCCTGCTCCCTGCTCCATACAGGAATTCCTGCTGGGAAATAGTGATGAATTTGGCCTGAAATTCAGGATTTCCTGGGATTTCTGCAGTCAGGAGATGCTGGGAACTCTCCACACTTGGAATGTCACATCCTGCTTTGTTTCTCACCTCTTCACTCCGGGTAACTTCCAGTCCAAGCTGGACCTGGCTCCTGAGGCACCCAAATTCCAGCTGACCCCATGGCTGTCCCTGCAAAAGGAATAATGATCCACTAAAACCTCTTCCAACCCATCCAGCTCCATCCATCCTGTGCCCTTCCCTGCCTATCCCGTTACTTCCTGGATTTATTCCCTCGTCCTTCCGCTGTGCTCCGTGTCTTCCCTCCACGAGCCATCCCTGCTTCCTAATCCAGCTGGGAAGTGAGAGGAACCTGTTCAGGTTTAGGGATTTGCCTTCAATGTCACATCATGGGACAGCTGGGAATGCCACAGGCACATCCTGAAATTCCTTCATTTCACTCCGTCCAGGAGCCACCCATGTGGATTTTAAGCCTCTCAGGCCCCCATTCCATAGGAATGTTGTTCCCCCTCTCACAGCGGGAAATAATTGAAACCGAGGAGGGAACAAAAAAAAAGGGAAAAAAGACCAGAGGGAAAACTACTACGGAGTCTCCCAGGGATTCTCTGGAAAACAGGCAGCCCCCTCCAGGCTTGGATTGTATCCCGGCCTCGGGAGCAGGGCTGGGAGGTCGCCACCCATCAGGACAGAGATCTGGGAAGGGATTGGAGAGCTTTGTTCTGGGATTCCAGGCCGCATCCCGAGGCAAGGGAGCGGGGAAGCTTCGGGATGAGTGGGATGAGATCGGACTGGAAGGCAGGGAAAGCAGAAAAGGTGGGAAATCGTGCCTGGAGGAGGCTTCCAGTCCTTATCAGAGCCACAGCCTCAGGGGCTCATCAGCATATCATTTGCCTATCAAGCTAATCACCAGCCTGGACTGACACCGATGCAATGCAGGAAAATCCTTGGGCTGTTCAGCAGCTCCTTCATCCCGCTCCAAGCCCAGGAAAACCGGGATGATGTTGGGATTTCCCATCCCGGGATCTCCCCCAAACCCATCCTGGTTCCCCTCCCCATTTCCTGCTTCCCCCATGGAATGACCGCTCCCCTTTCCAGTCCCTGTGGTCACTTCGGGGCAGCGCAGGGGGAGCTGGACGCTCCGAGGTGACCGATTTGGGTCAATAATCCCAGCTTTAATTCCAGCTTGAAGGATCCTTGGAATACTTGATGGATCGTGTCAGCGCTCCCATCATCTCCGAACGGGACAAGCGCTGGAAATAAATCTCTGCTCGCAGTGTCAGGGATAAACATCCCCCATTCCTGATCATCGTTTACCTGGGAAAGACAGATACCCCAGCCAAGGGAAGCTGGACAATTTATTTGGAAGGTTTAATCTCTTTCCTCATGGAGCATCCAAACACCTCCCATCCGTTATCCAGTAAATAATGAGGAGAGCAGGACTCCCAGCCACAGAGGGATTTTTTATAGCCGCTTCAGGGAATTATTCAGCATTTATCCTGTTTTGTCTGGAATTATTGCCCCCTGCCCTTGGCCTGAGTGGTCTGGGATTTCCAGACTCTGATAAGATTCCAGGGATTGTCCATTAAATCTCAGCAGCCAATTAAGGCTCCGTCCTGCCAGGATTTGGGAAAATATTTGGGGAAGGAATATTTGAAGTTTTTTGTTGTCCCAAGTTCAGATTGCTGCGATTTGAGGCTTTTCTGCCACACTGTGACCTTTTAATCCCGGAATCCTGGAATGGTTTGGGTTTGGGAAGGGATCTTAAGGATCATCCCATTCCACCCCCTTCACACCTTCCACACCTTCCAGGTCGCTCCAAGCCCCATCCAGCCTGGCCTTGGACACTTCCAGGGATCCAGGAACCGTGCCAGGGTCTCCCCATCCTCATCCCCATTTGATGGAAAGGGAGGAGATAAAATCCCAAAATCCCAGATCTTTGTGTCCAGATTCTTCCTGAAAAGACTTTTCTGGTCAGAGTCCATGCTCTCTTCCGTGAGAAACGTTCCCTAAAAGTTGTGGATTTCTTCTGTTCCCTCTTCCCTCATTTCCAGCCCAAGCGTTCTCCCAAGGGGTTCTGCCTCCAGATTCCAGTTCTGCCTCCCTTTGGATCACGGCCTTGTCCTTAGGATCAGCTGTTGGCTCCCATGGATTTCCCAGCAAATTTTCCATGGGCCAGTGTAGGAATGCTGAGGGAATTCCACTCCTCTTTGGATCTGGTGACCCTTAGGGAGGTGTTTTCCCTACTCCAGAACTCGATGGATGCTTGGATCACCACCTGGAAGCAATCCGGCCTCCTGGCAGTGGGAATTCCTTCCAGGCATGGAATGCAGGAGCCATAAATATTTTTGCGGCTCCAAACATCAGACGATTTCGGACAGGAAGAGCCCATGGGATCTTCTGAGCAGACCTGAACGAGTGGATAATCAACTTCTTAGGGAACAAAGGGTCAGAGGAAGGGATGGGAGAGTTGAGCCTGGAAAAACAGATCCCAAAATACCATGGAAGAGGCGGGACAGAGCACACCGAGACATCACGGGGAGGGAAGGAGCCTTTCCAACATGGGATGTTCCCTATCCCATGGAAGTGATGGCTCCATGTGAAATCATCCCATCAGTTCCTGGGAACTGGAATTTTTCCCAATCTCTGTGTGGGATCAAGGCATTAATTCTTGGAGATTCTTTGGTTTTTCCTGGTTTTTTTCTGGCCGGGGCACCTTGGAATGCACCCACCTGTAAGGGGATGCTCCAGCACCAACCGGCATCCGGCCCTTGGTCCGGGAATTCTTGGCCCTCCTGCCTCTCCCGTTGGGAATTCTAGGTTCCCCACCTGCTGCACAAGACTCTTCCCTTCCCCAGGAATCTCGGGAATCGAACCTAAACTTAAAGGAAAACGGTGGTGATTGATCCTTGCGGAGATTTCCTCATTTTTAGCAGGTTTAAGAACAATTCCTGGGAATTGTCTGGACCATCTGGAGCAGGAACCACCTCGTAACCAGAAAGCTGCGGACAGCTGGATTGTCTGTTTGCTATTAATCCTTGATTTTGTGTTTTCCCGGGAAGGGTGGGGATAGGAATGCTGTGTTTACCAGCCCTGCTCACCTCCCACATTCCCCACGCTTCCGAAGGCAGTCACATCCCACCACCAGGTTCCCATTCCCATTTTCCAGACCCTCAGCAGGGAAAGAATCACCTCAGACCCCCCAAGTGCTGGTGCCACATCCGGTGTTCCCACTCCAGGGAGACCCCGGATGTGCCCCCATTCCGGTAGGAATGATGTGGGATGAAGCAGATTCCAGGAGCTGCCTCCCTCCTTCCCACGCCTGGGATTCCGGTGCCTGGAGCCTCCCTGGATCCAGCACACAAGGAAAGATGAGCTCATGAGAAAATCCATGTCAAGCTCCACAGGCTGGGATCCCTCTTTGCCAGAGGGAGGGATGGAGGTCCTGTTCCCGGAGTTGTGGGATGAGGGAGAGGAGTGGAGGTGAGGTGAGGAACAAAGGCTGGGAATTGTTGGCTGCTCTCCCTTTCCCTCGGTGTTTGCGGAGAATTCCGCTCATTCTGGACCGGAAGACACGAAGGGTGCTGGGTGTTGGTGACATCCTCACCCCTCCTGGCTCTGGATTCATCCCGACCACTCCACACCCACTGGAGCGAGGTCAGGGAGCCCTCAGGAGAGCAGAGGGTTCACGCATCGGTCAGGAGAACATTCCGAGGGCAACCAGCTGCTCCGGATGTGCTAAATCAGGGAATCATGGAATCATCAGGGTTGGGAAAGACCTCCAAGATCACGGACTCCAACCATTCCCCGGATCTGGGGCCACCAGTGACCCATGTCCCCAAGAGCCACATCCACACGGATTTTAAATCCCGCTGGGGGCTCCACCACTGCCATGGGAATCCAGGGAAAGGAGGGAAATATTGCATGGAAAACACTTTTTGTGGAACCCAAACCTTTGGATCTGACTGATGGTAACAGCCCATGGGAATCTGTGGGAATTTCGTCCTACTGTCGCCAATTTTAGCTTGGATTGGAAGCAAAAGCCATTGCAGGGAATAAAGCTCCCTAGATGCTCAGTTCAGGGGGGGATCCAAGCAACACCTCGACATCCCTCTTCCAGGCATGTTATCATGGAATGGTTTTGTTTGGAAAGGACCTTAAAGATCATCCAGTGCCACCACGGACACCTCCCACTGTCCCAGGCTGCTCCAGCCTGGCCTTGGGCACTGCCAGGGATCCAGAGGCAGCCACAGCTGCTCTGGGAATTCCATCCCAGCCAGGAATTCCTTCCCCATATCCCATCCATCCCTGCCCTCTGGCAGTGGGAGCCATTCCCTGTGTCCTGTCCCTCCATCCCTTGTCCCCAGTCCCTCTCCAGCTCTCCTGGATGTTCCCTTTGGGCCATTTCCCAATTTCCAACTGAGCCTCCCCTGGCCCAGCCTGAGGCCGTTCCCTCTGCTCCTGTCCCTGTTCCCTGGGAGCAGAGCCCGACCCCCCCGGCTGTCCCCTCCTGCCAGGGACTTGTGCAGAGCCAGAAATTCCCCCTGAGCCTCCTTTGCTCCAGGCTGAGCCCCTTCCCAGCTCCCTCAGGAATTCTCCAGCCCCCTTCCCATCTCCCTCAGGAATTCTCCAGCCCCTTTCCCAGCTCCCTCAGGAATTCTCCAGCCCCTTTCCCAGCTCTCTCAGGAATTCTCCAGCCCCATCCCAGCTCCCTCAGGAATTCTCCAGCCCCTTCCCAGCTCCATTTCCCTTCCCTGGGCTCGCTCCAGCCCCTCATAAACAAGCTCTGAAGCAGCACCCGGAGGATCCAGGTGAGGAAGGAGAAGAATTTGTGTTATTCCAACTCACACGCAGGGGAACGATGTCCCATCCCACGAATTCCTTCTGGCTGATCCCATATTTGCAAACCAGGATAAATCTGGGGACAAATGGAATCAACACCCGGCCCCTGGACGCCTCAGGAAAGTGTGGAGTAAAAACATTACGGAATTAAAAATTCATTTCAGGGAGAGCGCTTGTCACGTTGAATGGCACCGATCCCGCATAGCCAGGAATTCCAAGCTTTGTTGGAAATTCCATGGAGCGGCCCAAGGGAAAATGTGGGGTTGAGAGACCCCTCAGCTGAGGCGTGGGGTGGGAAAAACACACACAGCCTGGGAACTGTCATTCCTCTGCCTTCCTGGGAATGGTGACTTTGCCCAAGAAGAATTCCACCAGCAGGCACTGCTTTGGAAAAAAAACCGTTTTTAACTCCAAGCAGGAACGAATTTCTGGTGATTTTTGTATTGGGTGCGCCAGTCCATGAAGATCTAGAAATACATTCCCTGATCCAGAAATACGGCCCAGAAATACATCCCGTGATCCAGAAATACATTCCCTGATCCAGAAATCCGGCCCAGAAATGCATCCTGTGATCCAGAAATACGTTCCATGGTTCCGAAATACAGCCTGTGATCCAGAAATACATCCTGGGATCCAGAAATCGATCCCATGATCTGGAAATCCAGCCCAGAAATACATCCCGGGATCCAGAAATACGGCCCAGAAATACATCCTGTGATCCAGAAATAGATTCCACGATCCAGAAATACATCCCAGGATCTGGAAATCCAGCCCAGAAATATATCCCATGATCCAGAAATATGATCCAGAAATACAGCCCAGGATCCAGAAATACAGCCCAGAAATACATTCCATGATCCAGAAATTGATTCCATTATCTGGAAATACAGCCCAGAAATACATCCCATGATCAAGAAATACAGCCCAGAAATACATTCTCTGATCCAGAAATAGATTCCATGATCTGGAAATACAGCCCAGATCAAGCTTTAATCAGCGAGATGATTTCTTTTCTTACACAAAAATCAGGGAAACTTTCCCAAGCGGGAGTGTTTCCACCTCCATGAAGATCCATGGAATAAAAAAAACCACATAATTTTTTTTAAAAAAATCCCACAGAACTTTATTTTTTCAACCAAAATTGGCTTTTGCTTCACCAAAAAAACTTCCCAAGTGAAATCTCATCGGCCCAGCTGGAAACCAGAAAAATAACAACGAAAAATAAAAAAATTGGGAAAAAGAAGATAAAAAAGAGAGGGTCTGAGTGACGAGCTGAAATATTCCAGCATCTTTCCAAAGAGGAATGTTTCATCCCTGTTTAGAGGAGTTCCAATCAGGTCTGTTTGTCCCCCATCCATGTGCTCCCTATGGAACTGGAGCTGCACCAAGGAGCTGCTCAGACTCATCTTTCCGGAAAGCAATCCTGCATCTTCCCGGCTCCAAGGGGTGCCCGCTGTGAGGCAGAGCCGGTGGCACAGGGAGGAGAAGCTCTGGTGTTCCTCACGGCCTTTCCATGGGGAAAAGGGAAAGGGAAAGGAGGAAAGGGAAAGGGAAAGGGAAAGGGAAAGGGAAAGGGAAAGGGAAAGGGAAAGGGAAAGGGAAAGGGAAAGGGAAAGGGAAAGGGAAAGGGAAAGGGAAAGGGAAAGGGAAAGGGAAAGGGAAAGGGAAAGGGAAAGGGAAAGGGAAAGGGAAAGGGAAAGGGGAAAAGGGAAAAGGGGAAGGGGAAGGGGAAAGGGAAAGGAGGAAAAGAGGAAAAGAGGAAAGGAGGAAAGGAGGAAAGGAGGAAAGGAGGAAAGGAGAAGGAAAAGAAAAAGGGGAAAAGGAAAAGGAAAAGGATAAAAATAAAAATAAAAATAAAAATAAAAATAAAAATAAAAATAAAAATAAAAATAAAAATAAAAATAAAAATAAAAATTAATATTAGAAATAAAAATAAAAATAAAAAATAAAAAAATTAAAAAATAAAATAAAAATAAAAATAAAAATAGAAAAATAAAAAGAAAATGGAAAAGGAAAACGGAAAAAGAAAATGGAAAAAGAAAATGGAAAAAGGAAAAGGAAAAGGAAAAGGAAAAGGAAAAGGAAAAGGAAAAGGAAAAGGAAAAGGAAAAGGAAAAGGAAAAGGAAAAGGGAAAAGGAAAAGGAAAAGGAAAAGGAAAAAGAAAAGGAAAAGGAAAAGGAAAAGGAAAAGGAAAAGGAAAAGGAAAAGGAAAAGGAAAAGGAAAAGGAAAAGGAAAAGGAAAAGGAAAAGGAAAAGGAAAAACAAAACCAAAAACTTTGTGAAGATCCAGACAGGGAGAACAGGGGCGGTCATCGGAGCTGTCCTAGGGAATCATTTGTCCAGGGATGATGTTCCATTCCCCCCAGCATCTTCCTTTCTGGATAACAGGATGTTTTGGGAAGATCCAACAACTGGAGTGTGAATTTTGTGCTTCCTTCACTATCAAATCAGCCAAGGTCATTTAAACTGAAAGAAGAGAGGTTTTGATGGGATATTGGGAAGGAATTCCTGGATGGAATTCCCAGAGAAGCTATGGCTGCCCCTTGGGTCTCTGCAAGTGTCCAAGGCCAGGTTGGATGGGGCTTGGAGCAGCCTGGAGTGGTGGAAATGGACAAATCTTAGCCCAGAACTGGAGCACATCAGGATCATCCCAGGATGGATCCAGCTCCAAATGTCTCCAGCTCAGATGGAGATTGCACGATTCCCACAGAAACAAGGAAATCATGGAATCGAGGATTTATCAATTTTGGATGAGATCATCATTGATTAAGTTTCAATAAAAGCTTCTCAGGGGGCAGGGGGCTGGAAACATCCAGAACATCCAGCTTGTCCATATCCAGCTTGAACAAGGATGGATCCTCCCATTTTCCATGATCCACAGGCCCAGCAGCTCAGGGAGAAACCGGGAGGACTCTGGAAAACCAACCCTGCTCTCTGTGGTGCAGACATTCCTTCCTTCTGGCATCTGGGAGCAGGAGGGGGCGTCGAGACAGGGAAAGCGGAGCAATCCCAAATCCCGCTCCGGCATCCCGGGATCTCACGCAGGAGCCCGTCACAGCCCCGGTTATCGCTGCCACTCACTCATCGCTTCCCATCCCTGGCGGGCGGACAGCTCCAAGCAGGGAACACATCTTGCCTCCACATTTTCTGTTGGAATCAGGGAACATCACATCCAGCCCAGATGTGCCTGCAGAAATCCAAATCCGCTGCGGTCGGAGGGTTCTGCTCCTCTCTCGCAGCCCAGCTCCGTGATCAGAGCCAAATTCCTCGCCTTATTTTAGGATTTGGGTGGAAGCGGGATCCAAGATCAAACGCGCAGGGGCCAGAGCTGCGTTTTTCCTCATTCTGATGATTCCTCGTGCTTGGCAAAGGCGGTAGGTGAGGTCATTCCCACAGATGGCGTGGGAGCAATCCCATCCCAAATCCTGGGCCTTAAAAAGCGGGATAGGGATAAGCGAGAACCACAGCCAAGTCCCAGGGATGAAGGGATTGGGATTGGCCTTCCCGCCTTGTCCCATTTGCTTTCCCACCTGTTCCTTTGCCTTCATCCAAATCCAAGCAGGAAAAATCAACCAAAGGAGCCCTGAGTTACAAACACTGCTGGCAACTCTTGGAAAAAATTCCAGTGGGAATATTTCAAGCTCCTTTTCCACTTGGGTTCTTTTTGTGCGTTTCCTTTGCTCTCAGTTGGAAGATCCCACCCGGATTTTTGGGTGCATCCCACTTTCTGCCAGAGCTTGTCCACGGAGCTTCAGGCAAGACTTTGAGCCTTTATTTTTTTTTAATTCCAAGTACCTAAAAAAGCAAATTTTTGGAATTTAGAAGTTTCCAGCTGGAGTTGTTTCACTTCTCTTGTGGATAATAAAAAACGCTTTGTGCAGTCAAGGTCTAAAAAAGGAGCTCACAGAGAGGATGGATGGGTGAGAAGGGGCTCCTCATGAAAATCCCGGGAATGTGAGCCCTTCCCATGGTCGGGAGAGGCATTCCCATGGGATGAATCCCCTCAGCAGGGTTTGGCACCTGATCCAAGCAGGGATAATCTTGGAATGACCGCTTGGGGAGGAGGAGATGTTGGAGATGGTCCCAGAGCATCTCCCTGAGCTCTGATCTTGCCGTGCTGGCCATGGAGGATCCCAGCCAAGGAATCCCTGGAATTGGGAGGAGCCGCTCTCTTCCAGCTTTGCTGAGGATGAACCTGCTCAGACTTCAGAGAACATTTTATGGGAATGATAGTTTTATGGGAATGGTGAAAACTCAGCTCTGAAAGACTCGTGGTGGCTCCAGCGCTGTTGTTTGTGGCAGATATTTGGGGTTTCTGCGGGGATTAGAGATTGAAGAAAAAAGTAGAAGGAAAGAGGGAATAAAAAAGGAGAGGAAAAAAAAGAAGGAAGCTCAGGGAAAAAAGAGAAAAATAAGAAAAAGAGAGAAATAGAGACCATTTAGTCCAACCTTTATTCCCCCACTAAACCACGTCCCAAGTGCCACATCCACAAACCTTCAGAACTTCCAGTGATGGCAGCGACACCAGGAATTCCAGGGAATTTCCCATAGGATGCAGTGGGATAAACAAGCTGCTGTCACTGCACGTTCCTCGTCAGGGTTAAAAACAAACCGGCTGAGGGATTTGCCAAGTGAAACCTGAGCTGGAGCCCAAACTTAATCCCAAAATGAGCAGGGTATCCCATGATGTTATTCCCAACAAATCTTCTCCTGGATGAGGCAGAGGCTCCAAATCCAGGTCTGCACGTGGAATCTCGGTGAGGAATCACCTGTTATTCCTTGGATCTCTTTCCTTCCCTTCCTTTCTGGAAGCTTTTCCCTATAAACCTCCAGATGGCCACCAACGAGCTGTGAAAGTCTAGTTTAGAAAGGTGTGAGGGATAATCCATGGAAAGAGGCTGGGAAAACAGCCGTGGAAAATTATTTCCGGGCTCACCGTCACCATCAGATGCTCCGGAACTGTTGGATGCACCCTATGAGCCAAAAACGTCATTTAAGGGTGCTGGAGTGAAGGATCACCAGGAATGAACCTGTGTCCTTGGGAAGCACAAATTCCACTCATCCCTGAGTGGAATCCAATCCCAAAATCCCGGGATTTTCCTCCGTGCTGCACACGCAGTTTGGGAAGCTCCGGCTCCACTCAGCCTGGACGGAAGAAGGTTGAGCTTCTCCTGGCTGTGTCTCCTCAGGAGGGTTCTGCTCCTGGCTGTCCTCAGCTGGAACGACACATCCGTGATCCCGATGGGTCCCTTCCAGCTGGGAATTCCAGGATCCCGTGGTTCCGTTTGGATGCTCACGGCGTGGCGGTCACACACTCGGCACCCACCGGAAGTTGTTCTTCACCTGCACAAAGCTCCAAAAGCTGGGAATTGCCTGGATAAGCAGGAATGAACCCGATTCAGACGGGATGTTGAGAAGGAATTCTTCCCTGTGAGGGTAGGGAAGGACTGGAATAAATTGGTTGGATGAGGCTTGGAGCAGCCTGGGATAGTGGGAGGTCTCCCTGCCCTTGGAATGGGGTGGCACTGGATGATCCTTAAGGTCCTTCCAAATTCCCAGAAGTTGGGAGTTCTGGGAAGTTTTGGGAGAGTCTTCTCCTTCAGGAACAGCAGGTTGGCCCCACTGGAATTCCAGTTTTTGTTGTGGGAGCGTCCAGAATCCCACAGCGAAATAAGGGGATGGAAGGGAAAGGGAAGCTCCTGGCACTGGCCCAAGGGAAGGGTTTTCCTCCTCTCGGGAATGAAATTCCAGAGAATTTGGGAATTAAAATCCGGAGAAGGATTAAGCTCTTTCCCAGGTGGATCATGAATCTAAATCACCTTTAAAGGTCCCCTCCAAACCAAGCCATTCCATGATTCTGGGAGGAGCTGGACCTTTGGAAGGAGGATGGGGAGTCAGGAACGTCCCACTCCCACCGGGAATAGGAGCCAGGATAGGGAATAGGATCCCTTTGGTACCAACCAGCCAAGGCTTCGGTTGTGCAAAATTCCAGGGAAATCCCACAAACCCAACTGCTGGAGACCAACTGGGATCATTCCTGCATCATCTTTTAGCTCCGAGTCCAGACTTTTCCCATTCCTGTGCTGCTCCGGACACAAAAGGGATGATTCCATTTTCCCATTCCGTATTTACGGAGCCCTGGCCACCAGCCAAGGAAGCACAACTGTGCCTGATCCCAAAATATCCCTCTGCCAGCTCCCCCTGGATTTTTCACGACCACTGAGCAGAACCCAAACAGAGATATCCAACAATGGAGCAAAGCCTTGCGGAAAGCCGGAATTCCCGCTTGGAATGATGGAAAACGGTTTAGGGGATCGCACGGGGCTGGAAATAAAAGCGGTTTTGTCTCCTCCTGACACGGGAGAAGTCAAAGTTTGTACAAATCTGCAGCAGGAAAATAATTTCTATAAAATCCAGAGGTGGCTCCAGTGGAAGAGGAATTTTAGACATGTTCCAAGTAGCTCTTCCTGCACCTTTTCCATAGCAATGGGAAACAATCCTCTGGAAACAGGGCAGGTTATCCGGAAAAATGGGGCCTTTGGGTGGCATTTTTCATTTCCTCCGAGTCCTTTAGAAAATGGAGCTGCTGGGAGAGAAATGAAGTTCTTAAAGTCAAGGATTTTACAGTCGGAATCACTGGATAACCTGGAATTTATATTCCCCAGCCAGGATCATAAATCTGGGATAAAAGAAAAAACCTGGATTATCTGCTTTTTTATCTTTGCTGGGAATTCTTTTTCCTGCCGGCATAGTGAGTTTGATTAAAAATAAATAGAATTAATAAAATAAATAATATTGATTTATAAGTAAATAAATATATTTATTTCTAATAAATCATAAATAAAGGCTGGGCTGCCTCTCCCTCTGGAGCTGCTCTCCCTCGGTGATTCTCGTGAAATATTTTAGAAATGGACATTTCCTACAGGGATTTCTCATCCCATTGGAAGGTTCCTGAGCCCCAAACACCCTGACATGCCGGAATAGCTGAGTTTTTGGGAAAATTATGGGAGCAGAGAAGCATGGAAATGAGAGGAAGAGGGAAAGGAGGTGGGAAGGAGGAGTAAAAGGAATAATGGATTTAAACCAAATAACCTTAATTTCACACCCAAAGAGAAGCGCACCGGGAGCATCCCATTCCCACCAGGAATTCCAAAACCAAAACACAGAGAAAGCCAGGGAGGAAAGTAAAGGAGGAGGGAAAGTGGAGTGTGGGAATTGCTCCGGCTCTTCCAAGCGGGATTCAGCAGGGCCAAAACCACGGCAAAGAGCCGGAGCTGGGGAGAGCCACGGGCGCGTTCCGGGCACGGCCGATCCCACTCGGAGCAGATCAGCAGCACCCGGAGATAACTGAGGAGTCAAAGGTCTGACGTGGGCCACAGGGCTCAGCTTCCCACCGGGGCTTTTCCAGGGAAAAAATGCAAACACCAGGAGCTGAGGAGGGGAGGGAAGGACGGACTCAGATCCCGGTTCCTCGCAATGCCGGGAGGGTGGATCCCCACGGAAGGAAGTCAAATGTGGAACAACACGTGGAAAATGGGCTGGGAGGAAAGAAACTGGTAGAAAAATCCAGGGATTTGCATCATGGTGGCAAAGTTTGGGAAGGAGAGGTGTTCCTCCCACCAGTTTTGGTTCTGTGGGATTCAGGTTTAATTCCTAATTAATTTAAATTTAATTTAATTCAGAATTAAAGTGATCTGGCAGAAGCAGAACAAGGCGTTCCTTCCATTTTAGTGTTAATCCTTTGTTTACAATTCCTGAAACTTTCCTAGGAATGAGTGGAAGTATCGGAGCTCGCTTGGCCTCCAAAGTGGCTGAAAATATCCTTGGAAGAGGCCAAGGAGGAATCTTACATGGAAAAAAGAGGTGTTGAACCGGGAAAATGCACACGGATCCTTGGGTTGGGATGGCTGGAGGGATCTCCTGCTCATGGGACTCACGGACTCGTTATATCCCAATTAATGGAGAGAAAAACTGGGACTCCGCCCAAGTTGGGAAGGGGAGGATTTGGGATTGCTCCATGGAATTCTCCATTAAAAATTGGCAGCTGGAGAAGGACTTGGGACAAGTTCTTGGAGGTACCAAACCCTCACAGGGTGCTGGGACTGGTGCAGCTCCCCTGGGAAAAATCCAAATGCTGTTAAAAAACAAATAAAAGCGGGAATCTCCTGCAGGACAAAACCATCTCGGAATGTCCCAGCTCAAGAGCAGCCCATCCCAAAAAATTCCCAAATCTCTTGGGAGCGGGGGAGCTGAAATCTCTTTTTTGTTGTTTTTTTACGGTGTTTTTGTTGATTGATTGTTGGTTTTTTGTTGTTGTCTCTTGTTTTGGGTTTTGGGGGAGTTTTTCGTTTGTTTTATGCTTTGTTTTTTGGGGTGGGGTTGGGTTTGGGTTTTAGGGTTTTTATGGGGAGTTGTTTTTTGGGGGTTTTTTTTGGGTTTTTTTGTTTTTGTGGGTTTGGTTGGTTTTGGGTTTTTGGGGTTTTTTGGGGGGGTCTGTTTTTGGGGGGTTGCTTTTGGATTTTGGAGGGGTTATTTGTTGTTTTGTTGTTGTTGCTTCTTGTTTTGGGTTTTGGGAAGGTTTTTGTTTGTTGTTTTGTTTTTTGGTGTTTGGTTGGGTTTGGGGTTTGGGGGTTTTTTGTAGGGTTGGGGTTTTTTTTGCTTTTTGGGGGATTTTTTGTTTTGCTTTTGTGGGTTTGGTTGGTTTTGGGTATTGGGATTTTTTTGGGGGTGTCGGTTTTTTGGGGGTTGTTTTTGGGTTTTGGGGAGGGTTTTGTTTGATTGTTTCTTGTTTTGTTGTTGTTGTTTCTTGTTTTGGGTTTTGGGAGGGTTTTTGTTTGTTGTTTTGTTTTTTGGGGTTTGGTTGGGTTTGGGGTTTGGGGGTTTTTGGGGGGTTGGTTTTTTGGGGTTTTCTTTGGTTCTTTTGTTTTTGGGGGTTTGGTTGATTGCTTGGTTTTGGGTATTGGGATTTTTTTGGGGGGTAGGTTTTTTGGGGTTTGTTTTTGGGTTTTGGGGAGGGTTTTGTTTGATTGTTTCTTGTTTTATTGTTGTCTCTTGTTTTGGCTTTGGGGGGCTGGTTTTTGGCTTGTTTTCTGGCTCTTGGTTGGGTTTGGGTTTTGGAGTTTTGGGGTGTTTTGGGGGGGGTTGTTTTTTTGGTCATTTTTATTGTTTTCTTTTTGGGGGTTTGGTTGGTTTTGGGTTTTTAGACTTTTGGGGGGTTCAGTTTTTAGGGTTTGTTTTTGGGTTTGGAGGCTTAGTTTGTTGTTTTGTTGTTGTTTCTTGTTTTGGGTTGGGGGGTTGTTTGTGGTTTTGTTTGATTTTGTGGGGTTTGGTTGGTTTTAAGTTTTGGGTGGTTTTTGGGGGGGTGGTTTTTTTTTTGGGGGGGGTGGTTTTGTTGGGGTTTTTTTGTTGGATTTTTTGGGGGGGTTGGTTGGTTGATTTTGGGTTTTGGGGGTTTTTTTAGGGGGTCAGTTTTTGGGGTTTGTTTTTGGGTTTGGGGTTTTTGTTGTTGTTTTTTTGTTGGTTTTGTTTTTGGGGGTTTGGTTGGGTTTGGTTTTGGGGGGTTTTTGGCAGTCAGGTTTTGGGGGTTTTTTTGTTTGGTTGGTTGGTTTTTTGTTTTAGGTTCTTTGGTTGGTTTTGGGTATTGGGATCTTTTTGGGGGGCTCGGTTTTTTGGGGTTTGTTTTTGAGTTTTGGGTGGTGGTTTTTTGTTTGTTTTTTGCTTGTTTTTTGCTTGTTTTTTGGTTTTGTTTTTGTGGGGTCCCATCTATTCCCAATCCCCTCTTCCCAAACAGCATCCAGAGCCACCTCCGCATCGGCCGGGATTTCTGGGAGCATCCTCTCTGGACCTGCGGAGCATCCCAAGGAGGGGGCTGGAAAATCCCCGGGGGTGTCACTGGAGAAGGAACACCACAGACAAGCGAGGATTTCGGGATCATATCCCAGGCTGAGCGCAGGATCATATTCCAGGCTGGGAATCGATGCCGAGGCTCCTCTGTCCGTCCCCGGCCCGGCTCAGGTTACAGACTCGTTCGAGTCTTGCCACCGTTTTCCAGGCAGGAAAGCTGAGCTCCCTTCCCAGCTGGATTAACCCTTGAGGTGCCCTGGGAATGCTGGAGCAGGGAAAAGCACCCCGGACTTGGGAAAAGGCTGGAGTTAGGAAGGTGGACATGGAAATCACGGAGAGAAGGGGAATTCCTTGGAGCCCCTGAATTCCCAGGAAGCCAAGGCAGATCATTCTCTGTTGGGATTTCCTTGGGGAATCCCTTGAAATCTCAGTTCTGCAAATTTTTTGTGTCCGGGATGATTTCCCAGTTTTTACTCCCCGAATTTCTCCCGTTCTCTTTGTGTTTTCCAGCCTTTGTTCCCCGTGTTTCTCCCTTTTTCCCTTTCCTTTTCCAGCTTTTGCTCCCCATGTTTCTCCCTTTTTCCCTCTGCTTTTCCAGCCTCTGCTCTCCCAGTTTCTCCCTTTTTCCCTTTTCTTTTCCCAGCCTTTGCTCCCCGTGTTTCTCCCTTTTCCCCTTTGTTTTTCCAGCCTCTGCTCTCCCAGTTTCTCCCTTTCTCCCTTTATTTTTCTCACACCTCCGCTCTCCGAATTTCTCCCTTTTTCCCTTTATTTTCCAGCCTTTGCTCCCCATGTTTCTCCCTTTTTCCGTTTTCTTTTCCCAGCCTTTGCTCCCCGAATTTCTCCCTTTTCCCCTTTATTTTTCCATCCTTTGCTCCCCATGCTTCTCCCTTTTTCCCTCTGTTTTTCCATCCTTTGCTCCTCGTGTTTTTCCCTTCTTCCCTTTTCTTTTCCCAGACTTTGCTCCTCGAATTTCTCCCTTTTTCCCTTTATTTTTCCAGCCTTTGCTCCCCCCTATTCCTCCCCTTTTCCCTGTGTTTCTCTCCCTACCTCGAGTCCCAATCCTGACCCTGTTGGGTTTCATTATTTTGGAAAAAGGAGCCACTTTGGATATAGAGACTTTCCAGGACAATTCCTCTTTTATTTCTCTGGGATCAACCTTCCCTGTGCCTGGGAATCACCTTTCCAGCAGAGATTACAATAATTTACCCTTCCCAGGCAGGCCACGGTGCCTCTGCCGTCCCAGATCCCGGATGGATCAGCCTGAAATCTCCCAATCCCAAATAAAAGCGGCTCTGCTGCTTTTCCACCTCCTCCCTTCATCCCTGATTCCCAGCAGGAAATCCAAGACCTTTGTCCCTCGTTATCCATATAATCTCCCAGTTGCTTCCAAATTTATCCGTGGCAGGTTTTCCCTTTTCTTGTGAGAAATGAGGAATATTTTTATGGGAATGAGAGGATTTAAAAGGTTTATCCCTGAACTCTGTCCCATGTTCAGGGAGAAGAGTCTGGAGGCAGCAATAATTTCATCCAGAGCCATAAATTATTCCAAAGGAAGCTCTGACAAATAATGGAGTCTCCTTCACTTCAAAAAGGGAAGAAAATGAGATTTGGGAGTCAGGCTGGGAAGGATTTTTTTATAATAAATCCTGGATGGGATGGAAAATCAGCCCTGAGGTGAAGGAACAACCAATTCCCTGCCTGCTCACTCTCATTCCCACTCCCGGCTGCTTCCCATCCTTCCTCCTCATTTCCCAAGGGATTCAAATAATCAGGCCTAACCTGGGGGCTCCTGTTTTTATCAGGTTTATCCTGGTTTTATCCTGGTTTTATCAGAACTGATAAGGGATCCCGTGCTCGGAGGGGTTTGATGGTTTTATGACTGATAAAATCTCTTTCCCAATAAACAGTAGATCCCAAAATGCACAGGTGGGAATAGCTGGGATTTATGGGGAGTTCGCTAGAGGTTGGTTTCGGTTTAAGATCAGGGAAGGGCCATGGAAACATCGGATAAACTGGGAAAGGTGGAAGGATTCAGGCAGAGCCACGGCCGGCTCTCCTGGGGGAAGCTGCTGCCGCTTGGAATGTGATAAACAACAGCTAAAACTTGGGAATCTCAGCTGAGAGATGGAAATCTGGAATTGGGTTGGAATTGGGATCCTTAAGGATCATCCCATGCCATGGGCAGGGACACCCCCACTATCCCAGGCTGCTCCAAACCTCATCCAGCCCGGCCTTGGGCACTTCCAGGGATCCAGGGGCAGCCACAGCTGCTCTGGGAATTCTATCCCAGCCCCTCCCCACCCTCCCAGCCAGGAATTCCTTCCCAATATCCCATCCATCCCTGCCCTCTGGCAGCGGGAACCATTCCTCCATTACTCTTTTCCTAAGAGGATTCCAAATGAAGAGCAGGGACTGTGGTTCCTAATCCACCAGGAAAATCTGCCCAGCCAGGGAAACTGAGGCAGCTGGAAGAGAAGGACCCAGGTGATTCATCCCAGGGATCCAAACACCCTGAGATGGATCAGTGGAAAATCCTGCCAGCTTCCCACGGTGGCTGACAGTGCCCAGAGAATTCCTTTGAAAATGAAATCCGTGGTTTAGGCAAGGAAAGGAAGATGAAATCCCAACTTCAGTTGACCCCTGGACATTCCCGCAATGTGAGACTCTCCCTGAGAAAAACATTGGATCAGAGCATAAGGACACCGTAGGTAACAGCTGGAACAGCAAATTTATTGGAATTGTGGTATTGATTTATTGGAATTCCCCAGAGCAGCTGTGGCTGCCCCTGGATCCCTGGAAGTGCCCCAGGCCAGGCTGGAAGGGGCTTGGAAGAACCTGGGATAGAGCCTGGTGTCCCTGCCCATGGCAGGGGTGGCACTGGATGAGCTTAAATTCTTTCCAGCTGAGAGCATTCCATGATTTTCTCCTGCAGGAACACCGCTGCCCAAAGAGCAGAGCATGGCCTTGTCCTCCAGGACATCCACGGGATTTGATCCCCGCTGAAGATCCCTTTCCATCCTGGCCTGGAAAATCCCGATGCCCCCAGACCGTCTCCAAGGAGCCCAGGGAATGTGGGAACGAAGGCCAAAGCTCCGCCAGGGAATGCGGGATTTGTGGGGAGCAGGCGGTGGAAAAGACGACGGGAGAGGAATCTCATTAAGGAATCCAAAGCCACCAATGGAAGGAGACGGGAATGTTGGGAAAGAGGAAAAAAAAATAAAAAATGGAGGGGAAAAATAATCAAAAGGCCCAAACATCGCCGGGTTTGGTGGAGAAACTCCGTACAAAGAGAGCCTTTCTGGGAAAGAAAGACAAAGCGCTACCTTTGCTGGAATTCAGGGATACAGACGTCTCTTTTTTGGGAATTGTTTACACCTGGACACCAGGGAGGGAACGGAACAGCCAAAAAAGACTGAGGGAACGTTGAAAAAATCCGTGTCGGGCCTGTGGGTTTTGTTTTATATGATTTGTTTATTTAAATGGGTTTTTTTCCCGATGAAGCAGCCACTGTTTGAAGAGCTGGAGCGTGGTGGGATCAAGGAACATTTTTAGGTCAGTGGTAGCTCTATTTATCATTTTTAAGACAAATTTGATTATCCTGATGGGAATTCAGGTCTTCAGGGAAAGCTGCCCAGTTGTCATATTAATCATTGCTTTTAGTGTTTTCCTTAGGCTTTGGGGTTTGGGTTTAATAGGGAATATTCATTTTTTTTTCCCCTTTTAATTTAGCTTTCAGTTGCCCCAGGGCTTTGGCCTGGGAACCTTTGCAGAGTGTTTTTCCTTCAGTTCCACCTTTGGAATTCTGGGAAGGCTGTTCACTCCATCCCTCCTTCCACTGGTGGGGAGCTGGGATTCAGGGAATTCTTTCTTGGAAGGAGAAGAAGAAGAAGAAGAAATAAAGGGAAAAAAAAAAAAAAAAAGTCAGAGTAAAAATAAATATTTACAGTTCCAGCTATGGAGCACATCACGTTGTCCTCCCGATGGTTTCATGGGAAACTGTCCCTCGCTTTTTCGATTATCATGGAATCATGGAATGGTTTGGGTGGGAAGGGACAGTAAAGCCCATCCGGTGCCACCCCTTGCCGTGGGCAGGGACACCTCCCACAATCCCAGGCTGCTCCAAGCCCCGTCCAACCTGGCCTTGGAGATTCCAGGGGGAAGTGGGATTGGATTGAGGGATTGACCAAAGCCTCAACCTCATCCAGGACATCCCAGAGCTCCGTGCAGAGACACTGGGAGTGAATGGAACCTTTGGAAAAGGGGGAATCATCGTTTTTGGAGGAGTTGGATCCTCAACGACAGCAAAGGAGTTTGGTTTAAGGATGTCTCTGGTTTGGGAATCTCCACGGAGCGGAAAACCGGGAAAGGAAAATCCAGCTGCAGCAGGATCGACTGGCAGTGCTGCCGTTCCCGCTCCCTGAGATGAGAACAGGAAAAGAGTCAGGAAAACAGTCCGTAAAACTTAACTAGTGCCCATATTTAAGAGAAATTAGAGGAAATGGCCCCACATCCTGTGGAATTCACCTTTGCCAAAGTCTGCAAAGCCCAGTCCCGGGGCCGGATTTAGAAAGGGAGCGGAGACTTTAACGGCCAGGAACGCAGGGAAGGAAAAACTCCACGGCCACAAGAGCGAGGCTTCTGTTTGGGCTGGGATCGCTGCAAGCGTGGCTGGGACACGGGGCAGGAATTCCATGGAAATTCCAGCTATGGAAATGTCTCCATTGCAATTTCAGACGTGGAAATGTCATTAGCCCTACAATTACAGCACCAAGGGCACCCAGGAGGAACCAGGGTGGGAAACGCATCCAAGGTTTTAGAGACAAAATCCATCACCCCTCGGCTAAAGCCACCTAAACTCAAGCTTGAAATAACCCAGATTTTAAGCTCAGCCCAGTTCACTTTGCAAGAGGTCACAGGGAAGAAGTTTAGGAATTTTTTACCCCTATGGAATAAAACGGTGCCACAAAGGATGGAGTGGGAACATAAGCTCGTGGTTCCAGCACGTCCCACAACAGTTTTGGGTGCTGCTCCAAATTTCCTGAATGTTTTCCATGAATTCCCTTCGTGGTCCAGGTGTTGCTGTGTCTGCTGGTTTCCACCACGAGCAAAGGTTGAAATTCAGCTCCTGCAGAATGGTTCTGGATTCTGTCCAGGAGCTACAGGAATTTAGGAGGCAGCAAAACCCTAAGCTGGGGAAAACAGCAAGCCACAATTCTCAATGTCCTCTTCCAAGTGTCTCTCCCAGTTTTTTGGACCTGCCTCATCACCACTTCATCCCTCCCTTCCCTCGCTCAGGATTAAAACCATGGGAAACGCGTTGCGGACATATAAAGAGGTTTAGACTCAATATTAGGAATTCATTTTCATGGAAAGGGGGGTAAATCATTGGAACAGATTGCTCGGGGCAGCGGTGGAATCACCATCCCTGGAAATGTTCCAAACAGTGTGGGTGTGGCACTTGAGGACGCGCTGTAATGGTCAACAAGGTGGCGGTGCTGGGCTGATGGCTGGACTTGATTTTAAAGGTCTTTTCCAACCTTAGAATTCCATTATTTTCTATCAGTGGGATGCTCAGGCCATTCTTCATGGCTTGCACAAAGTCTGAAGGCAATCCTCCCTTCTTCCCTTTTTTTCCTTTTTTCCTTCCTCCCTTCCTTCATTCTTTCCTTCTTCCCTTCTTCCATTTTTCCTTTCTTCCTTTCTTCCTTTCTTCCTTTCTTCCTTTCTTCCCTTTTTTTCCTTTCTTCCTTCTTCCTTTCTTCCCTTCTTCTGCTCTTCCCTTCTTCCCTTCTTCCCTTCTTCCCTTCTCTTTCCCTTCTTCCCGTCTCCAGAGGTACTCCTCATACAAACAGAACCTTTGCACCTCAAAAAGCCGCTGACACCCCCTGGAAAATCCCCATTAATTGGGATAAAGGGTGATATCCACAAAGAAAAAAAATTCGGGGGAATTTGGATGTCTAAATCCATGAAAACGTCCTGCACTTGGTGCTTCCGGATGTTCCGAGCAGGATCAGGAGGATGGTGAGTGAGGCAAAGCAGATCCCTGATGGGGAAGGATTGTCCCTCCTCATTCCATGAAAATGAGGATTTGTAAGAGGCATAAAAACCCCGGAATGATCCCGGTGGTGCAGACAGAGCGGCTGCTCTTTGTCTCTTCCAGAACAAGCCGTTATCCCAGTGCTTCCCTATTTTTAGGAAGGGAAAAATAACTTAGGATGGAGTTCTCAGTGGTAGACTTGGAATGACAGAAGAGCAGAGTGGCAGAGGTTGGAAAAGCCCTCCAAGGTGGAGTCTAACCCTTCCCCACCACTGACCGTGTTCCCAAGTGTCACATCCGCAGGGATGTTAAATCCCTCCAGGAACGGGAGGGATTCCACCAGTCAGTACCAGCCTGGAATTTGGCTCCCCACAGATCCCAGACATGATCCCTCTTGCCCAACAATGGGATCAGGAGATAAAAGCCAGATCTCTTGGGCTCTTCCACAGAGATTTCCAAGCAAACCTTCGTGACTCTGCTTGCAGGATCGGAGCAGGGACAGAGATTATCCAAGCACGGAAAACATTCCCGTTTCTGGAATATAAAATGCTGTTCAGACCAAGGCCTGGCCATTTAAAATTAATTCTTCTAACACCGAAGCGGAGGTTTCTCCCAAGATCCAGGTCCTGCTCAGATCTCCCTCAGGTGTAATTTAAATGATACATGTGTTTCATTCCCAAAATCCCTGGAGAACTGATTGCATGTGCCGGCGCCTTCCGTATCCAACACCCAGCTCATTTTTATGAGTCCCACGCTCATGGAAGTGCGATCTGAAATTGAAATGTCATCGGCTATTTGATCCCGATCCCCAACCTCCTGACATCTCTTTTCCCCTTAATGCATTCCAGATGACTCTGAGAAATCCCGGGAAAACATCCGCAGTTTATTTAATAAACTGAAGAGGATTTGTTCTTTTCATTTTCCTAAGGGCTGAGGGAGCCCTTTGGGCAATGTTTTTCCATGTTTTCCTTCCAAATTGCTGACACTTTGTTGGTATCAAGATGTCCGGATGCCAGTTTTTTTTTCCTCCCCTGGATCCGCCTGCCGAGACGCCTCGCTCCGTGGTGTTGATGTGTATATGAACTCCAGAATTCCCTGGATTTTACAGCTCCCGTGGTGTTGTGGTGTTGGATTTCATAAATCACGCATCACCTCGGCTCGTATTCCTGGTTTTTAGAGTGGTTCACAGTCCCGGGGAGCAGGAATTCAGCAGGATCCGGGAAGATGCTGACAGGACCACTCAGAGCCCGAGCCCCACTGAGGCTGTTCCCGAATTGTCTGGGGAATCTCCTGTCCTGCTGGAATGAGATATAGCGGGAATGCGCATCTGGAATGTCCTCACAGCACAAGGAGCAGGAGAGCACGCAGTTGTTGCACTCGAGTTGGGCCAGAGGAGTTTAGGCTGGATTTTGGGAATATTTCTTCCTGGAAAGAGCTGTCCAGCCCAGGATGGAGTCCCCATTCCTGGAGGGATTTAAATCCATGTGGAGGTGGCACTTGGGGACACGGACAGTGGTGGCCTCGGCAGTGCTGGGGACAGTTGGACTTGATATTGGAGATCTTTTCCAAACAATGATTCCGTGATTCGATCAAGGATCCAAAGAGCTCCACACCAAAAATGGGGGAAGTAAATCCTGCTTGGTGCTCCCGCTCCGGATCTTGGGCGTGGCCCCTCGGCATCCTGAGACCCCCAATCACAGGTCCTGCCATGGATTGGATAAGGATTTAACATCTCATTCCAAATTTTCCAAGGTTTTAACATCTCTTTCCAAAGCTGATTCCTGCCTCGGGCTCCTGATCAAAGCCAGAGGGGATCACACCTCTGAATTTGGGATTCCCTTCCCAAATGTGGGATGTGACCCTCTCCAGCTGAGCTGGCACTTGGAGCTTGTCCCTTCCCACTGCTCCTCACCAGCACCCAAAGCCACCGACCGAAAGGAGAAGCAAAAGAATCCTGGGACGATTCTGATCCTCAGAGAATCCCAAAGGGAAAAAGGAAATTGGAAAGGAGATAGCAATAAAAAAAAATAATAATAAAAATAAGAATATTAAATTAATAAAAATAAAATAAAATAAAATAAAATAAAATAAAATAAAATAAAATAAAATAAAATAAAATATAATGATAATGATAATGATAATGATAATAATAAATTATTAGTAATATAGAATAATATAATAATAAAATTAAATTAAATTAAATTAAATTAAATTAAATTAAATTAAACTATTATTAATAATAAAAATAAAAATGAAAATAAAAATAAAAATAAAAATAAAAATAATAACAACAATTTCTTTAGTCCCTGTCAGGATGTTTTTAAAGCACAGCCAAACCAACCATCGAAGATTTGCAGAGCCCAGAGTGAAAAGGAAACTCAAAGACACAGAAATACAGAAGCAAAACATTTCAGTGGCAAATCCCGGGAATTCATTCCAGTCAAAGGACTCTCCTGGAGCGGCCGCATTATCCAAACAATGTCAGAAGAATAATGAGGGATGAGGAATCACATGAAGAGTCTGAATACAAGGGATGGAGGGGCAGGACACAGGGAATGGCTCCCACTGGGTGGATGGGATATTGGGAAGGAATTCCTGGCTGGGAGGGTGGGGAGGGGCTGGGATGGAATTCCCAGAGCAGCTGTGGCTGCCCCTGGATCCCTGGAAGTGCCCAAGGCCAGGATGGACGGGGCTTGGAGCAGCCTGGGACAGTGGGAGGTGTCCTAGCCATGGCAGGGGTGGAATGGGACAATCCTTAAGTTCCCTTCCCACCCAAACCATTCCAGAGTTCCATAAATGCACCCATCCCACTCAAGACCTCAGATTTCCTGCAGCTGAGCGTCCACCCAAGAAAAAATGATCCAAAATTTGGGCCAGAATCAGAAGAAAAACCACCATTTGAAGCTCACGAGTCCCTGTCATCCTGAACATTATGAGAAACAGAGATCAGCTGGGTTTCATTGGTCTGACAGCAGGAATTTGTTCCAAATGGATGAGCTTTAAGCAGCTGTCACAAGCCCAAATTAACTCCCGACGCGTGATCCATAAAAGCGAGCAGATAAATCATCCAGGAATGCCAGCCACACTCTCAGTGGGAAGAGAAATGGATCCAAAGTGTTTGTTCAGGGATGAGTTCTGCCATTTGGTGAGAGGAGGGGTAGCCAAAAAAAACCCTGACAACTCCGGAAAGAAATTGTTCCTTTTCCAGTCACCAAAACTCGGCTGAGGTTTTGTTCGCCATCGTAACCTTCTTCATTCACCCCAAAAAGTCTCTGCCAACCGGGGAAATGTTGTGCAGAGCCCAGATCCTGCCTGGATTTGAAAGGATCCCAAAATTAGAGTAATTTACAACGTTCTGGAAGGAATCAATTCCTTCCAGAAGGAAAGAATTCCTGAATGGGATTTTACTGCTCTTAGGAGCATGGAGCTGATGGGAGGAGGGAATGCTGTGGGTGTTCTCCTGCCCCTCTGTTATTCCGGGATGGAGGTGATGTGGGGATGGGATGAGAGGTCCCGGTTTTGGTTGTCTCAGGATCCCCTCCCAGTCCTGTCCCAGTTGGCAAACTGGGCCAAGGGAGGGTTTGGTGCCTCCCGGACTCACCTGAGCAGGTGAGTGACGGCCACAGAAATTCCGAGGGCCAAATTCACTCCTTGCCGTGTTTGTTCCCGTCTCGGCAGGAGGAGAAGCTGAAATCTTAGATTTTTCCACTCCAAAACTTCTGCCGAGACATCGGAGCCGTGTTGTTTTGTGGGGAAAGCCGGAATTACCTGGATCAGCCTGAACTTCTGGAGTGAAGGAGGGATCTCACACTTCCCAAATCCTGGGAGCTGCTGTTTCCCTCACGGACGAGGTTGGGCTGGTTTGGCTTTTTGCCGTTGTCATTCCAGCCGTGGATTCGGATGTCTCATCCAGGGAAGAGGCCACAATCCGTCTCTGATGACATCACGGATCCAGGGCCCATCCAAGAGAACACGGGATGAGCCATGGAAGAGGCAGCTCCAAAAGGGATCGGTGCAAATGGACCCGAAAAATGCATCCAGGATTTGGAACGGGGATTTTGGGAAAATGGTGTTTTATCCAAGTAATCCCTGGTGTTTGTGTACAATGGGAAATATCCAGGAAACCCCGGGATTGTCCCAGTCCCGGGCACTTGTCCCAGTGTTGGGATGAGATGTCTGGAGGTCAATCCAAGCAGAGCTCCAGAGCTTCGGTTCTGATATTCCCAAAAACCTGGGCCAACAATCAAATCCATCCCTGGTCACTTCACTGCGCTACGGTCACGGAAAAAGCAGCCAGAAATGTAGTGAGGAGCGGGAAAAGCTCTGAGTCATGGAATGGTTTGGGTGGGAAGGGATCCTACGGATCATCCCATGGAATGGGACAATTTCCACTATCCCAGGCTGCTCCAAGCCCCATCCAACTCGGCCTTGGGCACTTCCAGGGATCCAGGAGCAGCCACAGCTGCTCTGGACACCTTGTGCTGGTGTTCCATCACCTTCCAGGAATTTTCCAGAGCTCCACCTCAGCTGGAGCACCAAGCCAAGGAATCAGCGCTGGTGGTTCCCCAAACACGGATCTCAAGGTGCTTTGGTTACCTTTGGGATCCACCTCCAAACTTTTGGGAGCGTTAAATGGGGAGCGGTCGCTTCGCAAAGCTCCAAAACCTCCCTCAGGATTCGCGTGGAATCCTCGGTGGCTCCCGAGAGGGCCCAAAGTAAATTGGACCTAATTAAACACAACCACGGAATCATAAAGTCACGGAGCGTTCGGGTTGGAAGGACCTTAAGGATCACTCCCAACCCCTCTGCCATGGGCAGAAATCCCATTATCCAGGATTACAGCAGGAAAGTCACAGCAATGGAACACCAGTGATCCCAATCCGAGGGCTGGAATGCTGCTGACATTCCCGCCGGCCATGGCAGCTTCTCCTCGGGCACATTTTTGGCCCAAAATTCTCTGGAAACTGAGGAAGAGGGAAGGGCTTTGCTCATCTCCCACCGATTTATGGCGAGAATGTCAGGAATTCCTTGTCATTCCTGCAGGGGAATCACTCCTGGCAGGGAGATTCCCTACAAAGGGACCAACTTCCCGTTCCTTCCCGCCAGCAGGAATTGCAGGGAATAGGAGAGGGGACAAATTTCAGAGCATCTGAAATCCAAGCTTTGGTGTCCTGCTCCGGCAGGATCCCCTTGCTCGTCCCAGGTTCCGAGGAGCCCCCGAGCAAACAGAGCTCCTCAATCCCGACTGGGAATGCGGGGGGGGAGGGAAGCTGAAGGAAAATAAATAATTTCTGGCTGCTCTGAATCAAAGCCTGTTACAATCAAAACAGTTCCCTGCTGCAGCAGGGCCCTGGGGCCTCGTTCCCAAAAATTATGTGTGCGCTGGAAGCCACAGGGAAAAACTCCCGGACAGAGGAGACCTTCCCAGTGTCCACGGGAGCCAGGGAATGCTTTGAATCCAGTATCTCGGTCCGGGCTCTCCCGGAGCTTGTGCAGCCTCTTTGTCCAGAGTCCAAGCCGGAGTGGGTTAATCCTGCAGCTCCTGCTGCCCCTGGGAATGCCCAGAGGGAAAAACGGGAAAGGAAATGAGGATTTGGGGGCTAAATTGAAATGGGAAGTGGACAAGAGAGCATTGAAGGAGGTTGGAGGGCAAAATCCTCGGCAGAAAGGCCAGCAAGGAGCCCGGATCCCCATTGGTCCAAGTGCCACAGATATTGGGGGAATTATTCCTGATTTACGGGAATTACTCCTGGTTTTTGGGAATGGTACGTGGATACGGGAATGCAGCAGTTCAAACGGGAATTCAGGAATCTCACTGGGAGGGATCTCATGGGGATCAGCAAGGGCGAGATCCTGGATCAGGGTGGGAGCAACCCCAAGCAGAAACATGAGCTGGGTGGAGAATAGACGGAGAGGCCTGAGGGGAAAAATTTGGGATGATCACGGATGAGGGGCTGGATGTGCCCAGGCCAGAGACCCCCCCCATGGCCCAAGGCTGATCCCAAGGGTGGGACACAGGATTAGGGATGGGATTCTGCCCCTCTGCGCCCTCAGGTGATTCCCCACCTGCAGAGCTGCCCCAGACCTGGATCCAACAGCTCAGGAGGGACCTGGAGAGATCCAGAGAGATCCAGAGGAGGTCCCGGAGCTGCTCCAGCGCTGGAGCCAGGCTGGGAGAGCTGGGAATGTTCCCCTGGAGAGGAGAAGCTCCAGGGAGAGCTCAGAGCCCCTTGCAGGGCCTGAAGGGGCTCCAGGAGAGCTGGAGAGGGACTGGGGACAAGGGATGGAGGGACAGGACACAGGGAATGGCTCCCACTGGTTGGATGGGATATTGGGAAGGAATTCCTGGCTGGGATGGAATTCCCAGAGAAGCTGTGGCTGCCCCTGGATCCCTGGCAGTGCCCAAGGCCAGGCTGGAGCAGCCTGGGACAGTGGGAGGTGTCCCTGCCATGGCAGGGGTGGGAATGGGATGATCCTTAAAATCCCTCCCTGTCCAAACCATCCTGGGATCCTGTGAGAGGATGGAATGTCTGGGATTACACCCCTAAGAGCCACTGATTTATCCAGACAATTTCCTTTTTCCAAGAAACTCTGGAAGCTCCACTTTTCCTCTGATTCCTTCAGCAGCTCCAGGTTCTTCCCCCATCCCGGTGAGCACCAAAGTGACCCCAGCGCTTGTCCCAAGGACGGGATTGGATCAAGACCTGGATCCTGCTGCTCCAGAGGATCCCAAGAGCAGATCCCACCCCGCCAAATTCCAGGCTGTGGGGAATCCACAAGGAAAATCGGGTCAGCAGCAGGATAAAGCAGCGATTTTCCTCATTCCAGAGAATCCCAAGTGCAACCTGCACTCCAGAAATTCCAGCTAAACTTCCTCAACACCTTGGATTTCCTGAGAGGATGGAGAGGAGCGAAAACAGGGATCAAACTCAGCTGCCTGGGATCCCAATTTCCCTTTTTCCCCCTCTCGTGGTGCTGCCACAAAGACAGAATTCCTTTCATCCCGGACACATTCCAGGTTCTTTTTGTGGATAGGGAGTTTGTTCTCCCTCCATGACCGGTCAGATTGGGCATTTTTTAACCCCAAAAAGAGATGGGAACTTGGTCAGGTCCCAAATTCTGATGGAGACATCGCCGAAAGCAAAGCTGGGAGCCAGTGATGGATCCAAGGATATCCAGAGGTGCCTTCCAAGCCAAATTACTCCGATTTTCCAGCACAAATCCACAAAAGAAGGGCAGAATCCCTCCAGGAAAGAAATAAAAAATAAATAAAAGGAATGACCAAACCTCGTTTTCTGTTGGATTCTCCAGCAGCAAGGACATTCCAATGGAGTGGAAATGGAATGGAAGGAGAAGCTGGGAACAAGGAAGGTGGGAATTGGAGCTGAATAAGCTGGGAGTAGTTACAATGGATCCTTGTCCTGCCGCTGGAATGTGGCCGGGAGGTGCCGAACAAGGAGCTGCTCATTCCCTCGGTGACAGATAGGATTTCATGGCTTGGTTTTATGGGATGTGGCCATAAATCCATGGATTCTGCACGGCTGGAATGGGCTGGGCTCCTGCTTATTCTTTCCTGCCTTAAAACAACTGGAGCAGAGTGAGGAAGCAGCTGTGGGCAGATGTGGCACCTTCCAGAGAGGAGCCAGGCTCCAAGGATGATCCAGCATGGATTCAGCGTGGAATTCTCACGGGATGGAGCTTTCCATGGATTACAGGGAAACCCTGAAGTTGTTCTTGATTAAAATTATGAGCTGGAATTAGGACAGGGAGTCTGGGCCAGCTTTGCCTCAAGCCCATCCTGGGAAATCCAGCTTGTCCTGCCTTGCCCAGTGAAAATTCCTTGGAAAACAAGGAAGGAAATGGGATTTTTCATCTTGTAAAATTCCCAAAAATAATAACAGTAATTGGGGGGTGCTGTGGAGGATTCAGGTTCTTTGAAATGTCCCACCCTGATTTTCCTGATAAGTCCTGTTAGGAGAGGTTGGAGAGGCAGAATTTTTTGGGAAGAAACAACATTCCCACCTGGAAAGACTTTAGGATTGGAGTGAGGGATAATTGTGAGGCAGCTCCCGGCAGTCCCTAAATCCAGCCCGAGCTGGAAGTGACTGAGCAGAGCTCCTGATCCAGCTTTTCCCTGGAACACGGGGATTTGGGGGAGCCGGAGGTGGATAAAAGGGGATGGGCTGGAATCCATCCCAGTTTCCACGAGTTTTATGGATACTGATGAAGAAGAGAGGAGCCTGGATTGGGATGGGGACACCAGAGGGTTCCTCCCGGTCCTTGGAACTGGATTTAAGAAGGAATTGAGCGGGAAAATGATCCCAGAGCGCGAAAGTTGGATCCATGACTTTTGGGGGGTTTTCCTCATTTTTTGTGATGGATAACTTGGCCACTTGAGGATGGAAGGAAACAAATCCAGTGGGAATCAGGTCTGGAATTCAAAGGAATGGTCGGAGAGACCCGGGACTTCCAGGTCTTGCTTGGTGCCCCCTCAGCTTCCATTCCCTGCCTTTATTCCCTTTTTCCCTCTTTCCAGTTTGTCGTGGATTATGGGAACACAGCCCCGTCCTTTCGGAGCCCCCTCCTGCCAGCTGGAATTCCAGGGAGGCAGGGAAATCCTTCCAAGAATATCCTAGAAGGTGAGACCTGGTTATACGTGACCCCCATTATTCCAAAAATAATCACTTCCTGCCAATGGGGCAGGGCCAAAATATTGGATTTGGGAATTCCCACAGGATTTCAAGGCTACCTGGAGCCTTTTTCCAGTGTTTAGTTTAGGATATGATTCAGGAGCTGAGCCAAAATGCAGGAAAAGCCACAATAAAAATTCCAATGAACAGTTTCACCGAGCTTGGAGTGAACCCAGGGATTTTAAGGAAAACCTCCATGTTTTTCCACTTCCATCAGATTGGGAAGAGCAAAATGTTCTCCAGGAGCTTTAAAGCCTCCAGGGGCCAGGAGAATGAACCTTTCCTTGCATTTCCCGGCTCCAGACTCATCCCAGGAAGTTGGGAAGCTCTGGGATGATCCTTTCACTCTTCCCGTTCGAGCTGTTTCCTTGGCATCCCTCCGGCTTTTCCTTGCCCCGATATTCCCGCTCCGGGAAAGGGAAGAATTTAAATAAATCCAACAATTTGGATTGATCCAGCTGAAGATCCACTTTGAGGAAAATCCAAGTGGTTTTCCTCAGAGTTCCTTGGGAATTCTCCATGTCCCGGCAGTCTTGGACTCCACTGGAATTTGGTTTGTGCTCCCTGTGTGGTTACACAACCCTGGAATTCCAGGATTTGTGTTGGGAGGGATCTAAAGGATCATCCCATTCCCACCCCTGCCACGGCAGGGACACCTCCCACTATTCCAGCCCCATCCAGCCTGGTCTTGGGCACTTCCAGAGTTCCAGGGACAGCCACAGCTGCTCTGGGAATTCCATCCCAGCCAGGAATTCCTTCCCAATATCCCATCCAAGCAGTGGGAGCCATTCCCTGTGTCCTGTCCTTCCATCCCTTGTCCCCAGTCCCTCTCCAGATCCAAGTTTTCCCTGGATCCTTCTCCAGAATGAACAGTCCCAGCTCTCCCAGCCTGTCAATATTCCCAGCATTCCCAATTCTTCTACTAAATGACTCCACCAGCAAAATCCTGGCTCCGGTTTTCCTCAGCTTCTGTCAGCAGGAATAAGAATTTCTGAGGGAATAAAGGTTTGATCCAACTGGGATTGTGAGGACGGGAATGGGATCAGTCCTGGACTGGTTTTATTGGGAATTCTCAAATTCTTGGCCAAGGAAGCCCCTTCCCAAGGAGGAGAGAGATGGGAAATGAACAAATTCCATTGGGAATTATCAGAATTCCTGGATGACAAAACACCCAAGGAATAAAAAGGAATAAAATAAAAAAAAAAACTCCCCAAAATTCCCAAACTGGAGCCAAACCAAAGGAACAGCAACAACTGTTGTTGGGACAAGGATGGATGAAATCCTTCTTTTCCTTGGAATGGGCTTCCCGAGCTTTTCCGAGGAGATTCCTGCTGAATCAAATCCCTGCTGTGGTTTGGATAATGGGTCATAAAAACACTCGGGAGGGATTAAAAACACAACTAAACCCCACAAATGTCCGGTTTTCCCAAAAAAAAAAAAAACAAACCCTGTCCGGGCCATTCCCTGCTCCGAGGGGAAGCGAGGCAGGGAAAAAATTCCATCTTTTCCAGAAGGTTTGCAAGAGGAGTGGGGAAGGGGCTGAAGGTTTGAGGGATGTGAGCTCCAGCCTCGGGATGCTCCACGGGAAGGGCAGAGATGCCCTCTCATGGGAGATCGTGGAATTATCCCTCTAAAATCCCCTTTCCCCAGATTTTAAAGGCTTCTGCGTTCATGGAAGTGGGAATCCATGTTTCCCAACTCTCCTTTCAGGGATTTGGGAAGGGAAAGCCAGGCTGGAGCGTCATTTCCCAGTCAAAAGCTGGAAATCCGGGTTTTCCGCTCAGTCCTTTTTGCTGGGAAAGCCTCTCTGGAAGGAAAAAGAAGGGAAAGGTCGAGCCTATAGAATGATAAAGGTCTTGGGAATTGTCCTTTGATAAATGAGGGAGAGGAATCATGGAATGAGTGCTGGGGGTGACACCGAGCTGTTCCCAGAGGTGGAATGAGGGAGAGTTTTCCATGGGAATGGAAATAGCGGGAAGTGAGAGCTTCCTTCTGCTGCTTGGGATTGGGAAAGACTCCACAGAGGAGGAATTTTATGCCTGAAATTTTTTGGGGGATATTAAACCACAAAAAAGGGGATTGATTCATGGTCTGGGAGGTGTAACTTTTCTCTAAAAAATCCTTTTTCTGTTTCTCTGCACCTCTTCTGTATTTTTCTTTCTCTTCTTGGATTTCTCAGTCCCCTTTGGGCTGAGCTCTTTTGGGATTCTCCCTGGTGGGGAGCCCTGCTTATTTCAGCTCTTATGATTAGAAGAAAACTCCCCAGCTCGTTAGAATCTTGTTTCTGGTGTTTATTAAAAGGTCATCACAAAACTTGACAGGTTTTTCTAGGCTGGCTGCACAAGGTTAATCTTTGCAATCTGGTACATTTCTTTCTTCGGATGGTACAACAATCAGAAGATGGCTCACTTTGTGTCTGATGCACAGAATGGCCCTGAAATACGCAGTTCTTTTATCTTCATATTTATTTTTACCCAATTAACAATAGCCATGTAAATTAATTTTCTTAATGACTCAATGACCCATCACCTCTGTGCTTCACTGCAGCATTTTCTGTCCAGTCACTTTCACCCAAAAACCTCAAGGAGAAGAACATGAAGAAGAAAGAAGGACAAGAGACAACACCCTGAATCCTCAGTCTTGTCTCCTGTTATCCAAACTTTTTCACCCGGTGATTTAAGAAAACTTTCTAATCTACACACTCACACTTTGAGCTTTTTCCATCTCACTTTAACATTTGTTCTCGTGTATCACCGTGAAAACGCTCATGAATTTCATGTTCTATGAAATTCAGTGTTTTTCTGGATCTTAAAACTAAATATCAGCAACAAGGGCACACACTCTGTATTCCAGACTCCAACAGGAGCTTTTGGCTTCCCAAAAATCCCTCCAGGCTGGGAACTGACACCGGAATAGAATTCCGGAGTGAGGGGTCTCCATGGCTCCAGACTGCTTGGAAAAGATTGGATTGAAGCTGGAAGAGAGCAGGGATGGGTGGGATATCGGGAAGGAATACCTGGCAGGGAGGGTGCAGAGGGACTGGGATGGATTTCCTGGAGAAGCTGGGGATTAATAATGGATTAATGTTTAATAATAGATTAATGTTTAATAATGGATTAGTGTTTAATAATGGATTAATAAGTAATGACGGGAAAGAAAAGGAGTGACCTGGAGGAAAAACTTGGAGAAAAAAAATTCAGCTTGGACTCAGACAGAGGATTAGGAAAAGCTTCAGCTCAATGGCTGAATTCCAGAATCCTGGAATGGTTTGGGATGGAAGGGACTTAAAGCTCATCCCATTCCCACCTCCCGCCATCCCAGGCTGCTCCAAACCCCATCCAGCCTGGCCTTGGGCACTGCCAGGATCCAGGGGCAGCCACAGCTGCTCTGGGAATTCCATCCCAGCCAGGAATTCCCAATTCCCAATATCCCATCCAAGCAGTGGGAGCCATTCCCTGTGTCCTGTCCCTCCATCCCTTGTCCCCAGTCCCTCTCCTGGAGCCCCTTCAGGCCCTGCAAGGGGCTCTGAGGTGTCCCTGGAGCTTCTCCAGGCCAAAGGGACAAGGGAAGGGATATTCCCGAAGGAATACTGGATTTGGGAGGGTTTTGGACAGCTTTTCCCTATCCCTATCCCTATCCCTATCCCTATCCCTATCCCTATCCCTATCCCTATCCCTATCCCTATCCCTATCCCTATCCCTATCCCTATCCCTATCCCTATCCCTATCCCTATCCCTATCCCTATTCCCATTCATATTCCCATTCCTCTGGATTTTGCCTCACTCATTCCCTGGGCTCTGCACCTTTCTGGGATCATCCCCTCCCAGCCTTTCCATGTTTATTCCCACCTGGCTGTATCCCAGATCAGAATCCCACCGGGATTCCACCCAATTCCAGCATTCCAAGGCCTCTTCCCACCCCCTCACACACGGAGAAGTCTCTTTGTGGGGACCTGCAGAGCTCCAGGAAAACGGCGGGATCCTTGGAGAGAGAAATCCTTGGAGCAGAAGGTCTGTGAGGGTTTTTCCCTCCCTCATTCCAAGTGCTGCTCTCCCTCCACCCCAGGCTTGGAAATCCAGCTTTTCCCTCTGCTCCAGAGGTGGGAAGGAGCTCCTGGAGAACTTTCTCCATAGGCAAAGCATAACGAATTAACGAGGAGATTTTACAGGCTTCCAAACATTCCCTGGCTCCAGGCTCTCCCCCTGTGGTGGATCCCGAGGCCAACGCTTCCATGGGGGAATTATGATTTTGAAAAATTCCGTTTGAAAGATCCCAAGGGAATTTATTAAGACTTCCTGTAAAAGGACAGGGAATTTAATACAGAGTGGGGGGGAAAAAAAAAAAAGAACAGGAATTTTGATTTCCACCAGAACAGGGCTTGACTTTATAAATGAAATTCCCTCATGGTCTCCCCCATCCTGTTCCCATCCCATTTTCCCCCCTCCTCATCCCATAAAACAGAGCCTGGGATCAATGCCCCGTGTGTATGGAAATAAAGAGGAATCCTGTCATTCCCGGGTTTTTCTGTGGGATGGAGCTGGGGCAGGGATGGAACTGCTGGGAAGGGCACAAATCCTGGGCTGGCTGGAATGGGAATTTCTTCCCTTCCAACCAAACTTTTCTGGGATTCTGGAATCCTGTTGGAAAACAAGTGCAATATTCCCAAAAATCCAAGGTGCTTTTCCTCACATCGTTTATTTCCTCTTTTCCTTTCCATTTTTTGCTGGGATTTCTCACTTCCAGAGGGAACCATCGGAGAGGGAAAAAAACCCCATTCCATAGGGAAAGGAACCCAACCAGAGGCGTTTCCCTCCGTCCCAGTCCACTCCAAACTGGTGACTGGTTTTCCTGGTGGATTCGATGGAATCCCAGGATTGAGCAAAGCAGTTTTTCCCAAAGAAATTAATTGACCTCCTCAAATCAATTCTCCCAGTAAATCCCACTTTTCTACAGCCAGGAATTTTCTCCCTCAAAGCCAACCCCCAGCACTTCAACTCCCTCATCCCTGGATTCCAAGGAGATCGGGATCTGACCTTCCCTTTTCCCAAGCAGCTCCTCAGTAACGTTGGAGTTCTGGCACCTCCTCCTTGGCCGCTTTCAGAGCTCGCTCCAGGATTTAGGAATCGTGTTTCACTCCATATTAATGCCTGAAATTTTATTATCCCAGGATCATAAAATCCCAGCTGCCGGTGGCGGCCCCAGCCTCGGTTATTTCACCCCGCTGAATTCCTGGGATTGAATCCAGAGTTTCTCCGTCAGCGTGCGGAGAGAGCCCTCTGCAGATGGCTGGATAAATCCATCCACTCCCAGGAAATATTCCAAGGAAGCTGCAGGCAAATCTCCGGGAAGGCAGCGTGGTTGGACACCGGGATCCGGGATCAGCCCTTCCCAAGGCCAGGTCAGCTTCAAGGACAAGTTTGGGTTTTTTGGGACATGGGATTCCCGCTTTTCCTGACATTTTTCCTGCTCTTATGGAGGAGGAGAGACCTGGCGAGGCGTAGGAGCAGGAAGGGGTCAAATCCAGGATTTCCTGAGCTTTTTCCTCATCTTGGCTGAGGATGCACCAGGATTTGGTGAATTTCTCCTTCCATCATTTCCTTCTGCTCTCCCTAAAATGTTGGTTAGACATGGAAACATAAAATCCTGGAATGCTTTGGGAAGGGACCTTAAGGAAGATCCCATCCCATTCCATGGGCAGGGACATGTCCCACTATCCCAGGCTGCTCCAGCCTGGCCTTGGGCACTTCCAGGGATCCAGGGGCAGCCACAGCTGCTCTGGGAATTCCATCTCAGCCCCTCCCCACCCTCCCAGCCAGGAATTCCTTCCCAAAATCCCATCTAATCCCTGGGAGAACAGGGAAGGGCCCCTGTGCTCCTTCGATCCCAAACAGCCCCTGGTTTGGAGCAGGGATCCAAATTTCCTGGGATTGCGATTGTGGGAACAGGGAAACACAACCCTTTTCCCTCCACTGAAGTGTTAATTCCCAAGAAAACCCTCAATCCGGAGGTGCCGGAATTCCTGCACCTGCTAATGAGTTCATTAAACAAATTGTCCATGGAGTCGGCGCCGCGGTGGCTGGGACAGAGCAGAACAGCGGGATAACGAGGGGACACCATGGGGGACATCGGGAGAGAAGCCTCCGGAAGTGCCTGGCACCATCTGGGATTTCCAAGGATTCCTGGGGCTGGATTAGGAACCTCAAATTCCCTTCCCACCGAAATGATTCCACTGAAATTATTCTCCACTTGGCTTCCATCCGACGAGGGATGTCCAGAGATCCTCGCATCATTCCGACTTTCCCGAGCCTTGGGGCACTTCCCTGTCACTGGCCATGGAGAGCAGGAAATCTGGGACAGCCTGGAATTTCGGAGGTGTGGAGCAGGAAGAGCTGATAGAGGCAAGGAGAGGATCTTGGAAAAGACGGGAACGATGAGGATGGTGGGAAGAAGCTCCAGCCAGGAGCAGGAAGGGAAGGAGGAAGCCACGAGTGGAAAAATTTCGAAGTTTCCTTGTGGAAAGGTATCCAGAATATTGGAGAGGCTTTTCCTAAAGTCTGGGAACAGCCTGAGCACATCCCACCCCTTTGGGGTGCTCTTCCAGCTGAAAAAGCAAATCATGGAAAAGGCACCATTCCCAAAAAACCTTCCAAGGTTGGAGAGGGACACCAGGCCAGGGGAATCCAGTGGGATTTCTCCTGGTGCCACCTCCAGGAACAGCAGGACCAGGAGCAGCTCCTCCCCATCATCCTTTGGGGCGAAAAGGAATTCCGCACTCTCCCGGTGAAAATTTTGGGAAGTTTTGGGCTCGATGGCGCACAGAGGAATTTGGGATCAATTGGGCTGGAGTAGGAGAGGGTCATGGACCAGGATAACCCTTCCAACCCAAAGCACTCCAGGATTTGATGATGATTCGGGCATGGAAAAGGACGCTCTGCCTCGGAATTCTGTTGTAGCCAGGACCCAGGTGGAACAGAACTCGCCCCAGGACATTCCCAACTCCCATCTTCCCATTGGACGAAGGACAAACTTCAGCAAAATCCAAACAAATCCCAGCCCCTCATCCCACCCTGCTTCCCAGCTCCAAAGGGAATCCAGGGATAATACCAACACCATCCCGCCCTGGAATCTCCTGCTTTTCCAACACACACATGGTGGCCGCGGGGAGGCGGCAAACGAGGCTGGAATAAATCCCGGAGAGCAGCAGGAGGGGCCCAGCATGCGGCTGGAATCAGCTGAGACGGGAATTGTAAACAACCAGGGAAACGTGCCTGAAATTAATTTTTAGGACCTAATGGGATTTTGCTTGGAGCGGAGCCAGGAATGAAAAGCTTTCCGTGGCAGATTTGCATAAATTTGCATCCTGACATCGTCTGGCTCTTCCCGGTCAGAGACAGGAGGGCGCGTGCATCCCTGCACGGCCGCGAGGAGGATTTGGGAATTGCTTCAGTCGTTATCCACAGCTCCTCTTGGGAAGTTTTAATGGGAACAGGCATTTGAAAGCCAGGATTCTTGGGCTCTGGAATGCTGTGGGATGAAAGAGTGGGAAAGGGAAGGACAAGTCCCCGAGCCCTTCGTGTCGTTGTGAATGAACCGGAGGGAATTTTTAATTCCATGGGGAGCTGTCTGGGAAATGTGACACCAGGGATGGATTGAATCCTGTGGAAGAAGGGATGAGGTGTTTTGGGAAGTGAAATGATCGTAGAACACGATCAGGGAATTGTTTGGGATGGAAGGGACCTTCAGGATCCTCACATTCCCAGGTTGCTCCAAGCCCCGTCCAACCCAACCCATTCAGGTCCTTTCCAACCCAAACCAGCCTGGAATTCCATCATTCCAAGATCCTACGAGCAATCACAGCAGGAAATTCCTGTCAGCTCCTCAGAACCCTCAGTTTTCCTTGATGCTCATCCAGGCTGATTTTGAGGAAAAGCCCAGGAATTCAATCATTCCGTATTGATTAAGCTGTGCTTTAATTAGCAATTACATTCATTTACCTCCCATCCCACTTCACACTGTTTGGAAAAGGGATCCACGTGGATCTGGATCAAACTCACTCAAGCCAGCGGAAGTTCTTCCCTGCATTTCCAGAGGCTCCGGCTCTGCCGCTTTATCCCTTTGCAGGGAGATGGAATCTCCGTCTCCAGAATGCCCACAGGGATTAACGGAGCTCCGAGAAGGTTAAAATTCCTTTTCTTTGTTATTCCCACAGAATGAGGAAGGATTTCCATCCTCACTGGAGGCAATAAAATCATCCCCAATGGATCACGGGGAGGTGGGAATGTTCCGATGTGACTTCCTGCCAAATTTGAAGGTTCTTCATTATCCAAACTTGAAGATCCTTCATCATCCACACTTCTCCTTCATCATCCAAACTTCTCCATCATCCAAACTTCTCCTTCATCACCCAAACTTCTCCTTCATCATCCAAACTTCTCCTTCATCACCCAAACTTCTCAAGCCAGCGAAACTTCTCCTTCACCATCCAAACTTTTTCTTTATCAGCCAGACTTCTCCTTCATCCAAACTTCTCCTTCATCAGCCAAACTCCTCCTGATTTCCATACGTTTCAGGCAGCAAAGGGACAACGGAGAGCGGAGTCCACATGGGATTGAGGTGTGGAGTGACCTCCCAGTAGGACCTTCAGAAGAACCTTCCAGATTCTTCTAACACGACCCCTCTGCCCAAATACCTGTCCCAATTTTCCAGCTGGGAGAACATGGAAAGAGAAGCTTTTCCCGCTTTTCAGGTCTTCCCAAGACTTCCAGGAGCTTCCATTAATAAACTTTCCGGGTTGGCTTTTTCTTCGGCACAATCCAACCCCAGCTCCAAGGGAGACCAACAGGGAAGCTTTTCCTTGACTCCAAGCACTGACTGGATTGGGAAGAGCCTTCTCCTTCCACCTCCAGCTGCTGGAGTGTTCCGGCGCTCCCGACTCTTGTTCCGTGCAGAGACACGGACAGGTCCTTCAGAAACTCCACACTTCAGCTGCTCCTCAGCTTTCTGAAGGACACAATCCCAGCAGCTCCAGCGCCTCCAGGAAGCGTTTTGGAAAACATCAAGCCAGGATGACTCTGCCAAGAATTCCCAGGGCAAGAACCACCCTCAGCTTCCCAAACATCCATAATTCTCCGTTAAATACAGAGGAGCGCCAAGCCCTTCCCTCTTTTCTCTTCGTGTCATTATTTTTGGGAACAATAGGTCAAAATCCCGGGCAGCTGGAAAGGAAACGCTCCCGGGAAAAACGGTGGCAAACCTTTCCTGGTGCTACCTGGGTGGGATAAGCTCATCCAGCTTCCACTTTTCTTTAATCCTTCGGATTCCCCGGAGGGAAAAATCCTTAATAAAGGCACGGATTTGCTATTTTTAGTCACGTTTCCAATCTCCAAATGCCTCCAAGATGTTTTATTCCTTCCAGCACCATTTACCGCAGATGGAGCCCGGGAAGAGCCGTGGGAGGTTGGGCTCTTGTTGAAAATTCCTTTTTATTGGATGTTTTCTGCTCTCTAACAATCACGTCATAAATTCAGCAGGACTTTTATGGGAACTCCCAGGGTGTTTTTATTTCAAATATCATAATAAGAGGGGGGAAAAAAATCCTACAGAGCTGGAAGCAGCTCCCGGTTTTCTTGTTTTAACAGGGATTTTTAAAGGGAGAACTGCTCTGAACCAATGGCAGAAACTCCTTAGGAACGGCCTCGCTGGTCCAAGGAAAGGGGTCGCGGTTCAAGTTGGAATTTTCTGCTGGAAAAGGGTATCCAGGGATGGGATTCTGTCCCTCTGTGCCCTCAGGTGATTCCCCACCTGCAGAGCTGCCCCAGACCTGGATCCAACAGCTCAGGAGGGACCTGGAGAGATCCAGAGAGATCCAGAGGAGGGCCTGGAGCTGCTCCAGCGCTGGAGCCAGGCTGGGAGAGCTGGGAATGTTCCCCTGGAGAGGAGAAGCTCCAGGGACACCTCAGAGCCCCTTGCAGGGCCTGAAGGGGCTCCAGGAGAGCTGGAGATGGACTGGGGACAAGGGATGGAGGGACAGGACACAGGGAATGGCTCCAACTGGGTGGATGGGATATTGGGAAGGAATTCCTGGCTGGGATGGAATTCCCAGAGCAGCTGTGGCTGCCCCTGGATCCCTGGCAGTGCCCAAGGCCAGGCTGGATGGAGCTGGGATGGTGGGAGTGTCCCTGCCATGGCAGGGCTGGCACTGGATGGGCTTTAAGGCCCCTTCCCAAAGCATTCCATGATTCCAGGACCTTGCAGTGGTCAAAGGGACTGGAGTTCCACACTCCCCATCCATCAGTGATGGACACGGGATGAGCAGAGGAGAGGATAAGAAGAACCTGCTCCAATCGCTCTGGCTCCGAGGAACGACTTCCTCTGAACTTCCATGGAGTGACCAGAGGCAGAAGAGCAGCTGGAAGTGGGACACGGGCAGCAGGAGCAGCTCTCCATCCAGGAATTCCACCTGACAGATTCTGATCCCAGCAGGAATGTGCTCCTCCCTGCCCAGGGCTCATTGCTGTTCCTGGGAATTCAGAGCAGGTGCCAGAGCAAATCCCATCCCAAATCCACCACGCTCCAACACCCACATTTTCCATTCTTGGTGGCACTGGGATGGGAAAACTTCCCAAGGCAATTCCTGCAACATTTCCTGGAAGAGCTGAGCAAACAAATGGGGCAGGAGGATAAAAGGATGGCAAATCCCAGGATAATTTTACTGATTGGAAATTCATTGGCCAGGCCCCGGGGCTGGGGGCAGCTCTGCAGGGGCAGGGGGGGAGGGGGTCATCTCATCCCTTTGGAAGGTACCAAAGAATTCCTAAAGAATTCCAAGAGCTGCCCATCCCCACCCCCTCAGAGGCCATTTCTGATGTCTGGACTCCCAATCCCAAATCCGAGTATCCCAGGCCGTAGGAAACATCCCACGGGATCCCTCCGCTCTCCCCATCATTGCCCCAGGTCTCCCAGAGTTCCCAATCCCCATCCATCAACCATCCCAGAGCACCTCAGAGAGCCCTTGGAAACAGCCAAGCATTTTCCAAACATCCCAAACACTGACGGGAAAAACTATTCCCAACAGCTCTGCTCAGACATTCCAAAGGTAAAATTCCCAGGAACCCGCTTTGGAAGCCTGTGGAGTCAGAGCAGCAGCACAGCAGACGGATTTGTTTCCAGAAGCAAAAACGATCCCAAATCCCCCCCGGAGCTGGGAGAGGTGGCACAAACCCTCGGCTTGGGCAGAGTCCGGCCGGGAACACCACAAAAGGAATTTCAGCAGCTGTCAAAAAAAACTGGGAATTCCTTTCATGTCCCCGCAGCAGATGGACACTTGAAAGCCAGACCTCGGCCGCGGCTGCGACCGCTCCAAAACCACGGCCCGGAGGGCTCGGGATGAAGCCTCCTCTCCATCATCCCAGCAGGCTGGAGAATCCCGACCTCTCCGGCATTCCGGGGGCCGCTCCTGCTTCGTGTCACGGAGCCGTCAGAGGCTCCTCCAAATTCCAGCCCACCCCGGTGCCTTTTATCCCGGCCAGGAGCATCCCAGAGCCTGGTTTTTATGGGACAGAGGGATGTCAGAACTTCCAAGGCCGGAGCATGGAGAGCACAGGAGGGAATCCAATGAAAAGAGGCGGGAGGTGGCATTTCCAAGGAGGGGAGAAAGAAACACCCTGATTTTTAAAAGGCCGGAATGTTGGCGGGGGATAATCCAGAGGGAAGGGCCAGGAGGATCCTGAGGGATGGATTTGACCCCGATGTCAGTTTGGGGCCGTGTCGATGTCATCCACATTTTCCTAACAAACAGCAGCAACGCCAGCCAGAGGAAAACAGATTTTCCTAGGGATGAAGGAATTCCTGATTTTCCATACGGGGATCCCTGTTCCTCAGCAGAACTCCAGCAGCACACCGGGATCCCTGTCCCATTCCAGGATCATTGTCCCATACCAGGACCACAGGCCCTTGCCAGGATCCCTGTCCCACTCCATGATCCCAGTCCCGTATCAGGATCCCTGTCTCATCCCAGGACCCCTGTTCCACACTGAAATCCTAGTCCCACTCCATGATCCCTGTCCCATATCAGGATCCCTGTCCCATTCCATGATCCCAGTCCCGTATCAGGATCCCTGTCCCATGCCAGGATCCCAGTCCCACACTGGGATTCTTGTCCTGTGTCAGGATCCCTGCCCCACTCCATGATCCCAGTCCCATATCAGGATCCCTGTCCCATGCCAGGATCCCTGTTCCACACTGAAATCCCAGTCCCACTCCATGATCCCAGTCCCATAGCAGGATCCCTGTCCTGTGCTGGCACTCCAGTCCCATTCCAAGATCTGTGTCCCATGCTGAGATCCCAATTCCATGCCACAATCCCATTCCCATGCTGGGGTTCCAACCCTAAACTGGGATCCCATTCCCATGCTGGGATCCCAATTCCAGGCCAGGATCCCAATTCCAGGCCAGGATCCCAATCCCACACCAGGATCCCATTCCCACACCGGGATCCCATTCCCATTCCGGGATCCCAATCCCACACCAGGATCCCATTCCCAGACCAGGATCCCATTCACACACCGGGATCCCATTCCCACACCGGGATCCCATTCACACACCAGGACCCCGCATCTCTCCAGGGCTCTGGGATTGATCCTGGAATAATTTCAGCCTGGAATAAAAGTGGAAAACACGTGGGAAAGGGAAAATTCAGGACATTTCATTGGACATTTTTCCTAAACAAAAACATTGGGATTTTTCATTCCCAAGTCAGATTTCCCAGGAGAGCTGAAAGTGAAAATCATCCCTTCAGAAACTGGGAAAAGCCAGGCCAGGAACTGGAGCCCATTTAGAGGGAATTTTTTCCCTTGGAAATCAACAAGGGAAAAATCTTCTGCTTCCCACCCTTGGTCTGGCTGCAGCCAGGGAAAGAGGGGATGGATCCATGGATGGATGGATGGATGGATGGATGGATGGAGGATGGATGGATGATGGATGGATGGATGGATGATGGATGGATGATGGATGGATGATGGATGGATGATGGATGGATGGATGATGGATGGATGGATGATGGATGATGGATGGATGATGGATGGATGGATGGATGGATGGATGGATGGATGATGGATGGATGGATGATGGATGATGGATGGATGATGGATGGATGGACAGATGATGGATGGATGGATGGATGGATGATGGATGGATGATGGATGGATGATGGATGGATGGATGATGGATGGATGATGGATGGATGGATGGATGGATGGATGATGGATGATGGATGGATGGACGGATGATGGATGGATGGATGGATGGATGATGGATGGATGATGGATGGATGGATGGATGGATGATGGATGATGGATGGATGGACGGATGATGGATGGATGATGGATGATGGATGATGGATGATGGATGGACGGATGATGGATGGACGGATGGATGGATGGATGGATGGATGGATGGATGGATGGATGGATGGATGGATGGATGATGGATGATGGATGGATGATGGATGGATGGATGATGGATGGATGGATGATGGATGGATGGATGATGGATGGATGATGGATGGATGGATGGATGGACGGATGATGGATGGATGGATCCATGGATGGGAATTCCAGCTGGCAGCATCCCAGTCAGGGATGCAGGTCTGGCTTTATCCGGTTTCCAGCTGTTGGGAAGAGCTGGACACAGCAGTGCTGTGCACAGAGATCTGCTGACATCTACAGGGCATTCCAGAAATTCCAAGGAATCAGGGAATTCCAGAACAATTGGGGTTGCAAAGGAACTTAAGGATCATCCCATCCATCCCATTCCATGGGACATCTCCCACTGTCCCAGGCTGCTCCAAGCCCCTCCAACCTGACCTTGGCCACTTCCAGGGATTCCAGAATTCCCTGATGGAATCTTCCCACGGCTTTTCCAGAACTATTTTTCCCCAGGACAAGGGTGGGGGGCACTCGGATGTCTCCCATCCAAGGAAAAACAGGGAAAACCACCAAAAATTCCCTACAGGGAGATGGTTGGGCCCCCAGCCCAGGTGTTTTCCCACCAGAGAATCCAGAGGGAATCCAGAGGGAATCCACAGGTGCATCCCAGCACGGAGCAGGAGAGCCAAGGAGCAGGAAGAAAGCTGGGAATGGAGGAAGAATCCAGGAATTTTCCAGCTGCTCCAGAATGGAGCTCCTGCAGGTGGAAAATCCTGAGGGAGGAGCAGGAAGCAGTGGGAAGCAGCAGATCCCGGCAGAGGGACAAGGATCCATCACCCTGGTAATGATCCAGCGGGAAAAAAAGCAGCAGGATGTGGGAATTAGCGGGAACAGCTCCTCTTATCCCAGCCGGAATCTTGTGTTGGCTCCAGCTGTTTCTCCTCGGGATAAAACCTCTTCGGAATTGAGCCAGAGGATTCTCCCAGAGCCACAAGGAAGTTTTCCAGGGAAAATGTGGGATCAGCTTGGCAGATCCCAGCCGCTCACCTTATCCAGAGGGACAGGGTTGGGATCACCCCAGGAACCTGGAGCACGCAATAACCTGGATCAGCCCATCCCAGGAACTGTGCTCGACCTGCTGTGGCCACCTCCAACTTCATGGATTCAATCCCACCCCAGCTTCCATGGATTCAATCCCACCCCAGCTTCCATGGATTCAATCCCACTCCAACTTCCATGGATTCAATTCCACTCCAACTTCCATGGATTCAATCCCACCCTAGCTTCCATGGATTCAATACCACTCCAAATTTCCATGGACTTCATCCCACTGCTCTTCCCGCTCCTCTGCAGGACAAGGGACAAGGTTTTCCACACAGAACTGTTTTATTAGGAAAAGATCCATTAACCATAAAAAACCCCAAAAGGAGGAGCGGGAAAAGCTCCCGGAGCGTCGGGAAATTCCGGGAGCCGAGCAAATCCCACACGGAACTCAGCCAGATGCGGAGCAGCCAACGATTCCCAAGCCTTCCCATGGGAATTCCAGGGCTGGCCGTGGATATTCCCGAACCCTCAGAACCTCGAGGAGTCTCTGCACAGGAACCAATCCCTGGGAAATGATCCTGATTTTCCAAGGGCTGTTGGAATCTCCCTCCTTTCCCAGCGAGTCTGGATTGATTTTTCCAACCCCAGCCCAGAGTTTTCCCACTTTTTCTTGCTCCAAGGAAGTTCCAGCGAACTGGGGAGGGTCTGTCCAGCTCCCATCAACCCCCCACGATCCCAGGATTGGGGAATTTTGGGAAGAGGGATGAGCGGGGAGGGCCACGGGGCCGGCGCGAGGCAGATCCGGATCCCATTCCCGATGGATTCTCCTCAGTCGGAGTCGCTCCCGTCCTGCTTTGCGGATCCCACGGCCGAGGCCAGCTCCTCCTCCTGCCCCTTCAGGCGCTCTCCTGCCGGGAGAAAAGCCATGGAAAAGGGATGGATCGGGATGGATTGGATCGGGAGCGAGCCGGAAGGACCCCAGAACCCTTCCCTTGGCACAATCCAAGTGTTCCCGGAGCCTCCTTGGGACCAACGGCTTCCCGGATCCGTTTGGGAAGGGATCAAACCCCGCCTGGATCCCTGGAAGTGCCCAAGGATCAAACCCCACCTCCCCGGCCCAGAGCTCCCAGCGCGGATCCCGGGATCCCTCTGGAATGAGCCATCCCCCGTTCCCGCGGCTCCGGAACGCACGGATCAGCTCTGCGATGGCTCGCTGCGTCCTCTTCTCCAGCTTTTCCAGCTTCTTGGACACGTCCCGCTTCAAATCCCTGCGAGGAGAGCGACGAGGTCGGGACAATTCCATGGCCAGGCAGGACCCAGCTTTCCCACCGGGAATTCCTTCTCTTTCCCAAGAGCCACCACTCCAAAACCAGCCCAGGATTTCCAGCTCTGGAAATCCACATCCAGATTTCCAGCTCTGGATTCCTAATCTGGATTTCCAGCTCTGGATTCCCACATCCAGTTTCCCAGATCCAGATTCCCAGATCCAGATTCCCAGATCCAGATTCCCAGATCCAGATTCCCAGATCCAGATTTCCAGCTCTGAATTCCCATATCCAGATTTCCAGCTCTGGAATTCCCACATCCATATTCCAGCTCTGGAATTCCACATCCAGATTTCCACCTCTGGATTCCCAGCTCTACATTCCCAGATCCAGATTCCCATATCCAGATTTCCAGCTCTGAAATTCCCATATCCAGATTTCCAGCTCTGGAATTCCCACATCCAGATTTACAGCTCTGGAATTCCACATCCATATTCCAGGTCTGGAATTCCATATCCAGATTTCCAGGTCTGGATTCCCACATCCAGATTTCCACCTCTGGATTCCCAGCTCTACATTCCCATATCCAGATTCCCAACCCAAATTTCCAGCTCTGGATTCCCACATCCAGATTCCCACATCCAGATTCCCACATCCAGATGCCAGCTCTGGAATTCCATATCCAGATTTCCAGCTCTGGATTCCCATATCCAGATTTCCAGCTCTGGAATTCCACATCCAGATTTCCAGCTCTGGATTCCTAATCTGGATTTCCAGCTCTGGATTCCCACATCCAGATTCCCACATCCAGATTCCAGCTCTGGAATTCCACATCCAGATTTCCAGCCCTCGGTGACGAGCATTCCAAAGAATCAGCTGGAAAAGGGAATTCTGTCTCCCTCCACAGCCAGGTTTTCCAATTCCATGGAATCATGGAATGCTCGGGGTTGGAAGGGTCCTTAAAGCTCAGCTCATCCCGACTTCCCACGGGATTTTCCTGGCATTTCAAACCCTCAGTTTTCTCCTGGATATTCCCAGCATGACATCGAGGTGTTGGAACCCCCCCGGTGATTCCAAGGCCCTTTTCCCGGGAGCGGCATTCCATCGGCACTCACCAGTCGGGTTTCCTGGGAGCCAAATTTGCCAGGTCCTAGGGAAGGAGAGGAGACATCCAGTGAATTCCAAAGGCAACATTCCAGCCTGGGCCTGGCATGGAGCAGCTCCGCATTCCCAATCCACATTCCCAGCTCCGCATTCCCAATCCACATTCCCAGCTCTGGAATTCCACATCCACATTCCCAGCTCCGCATTCCCAATCCACATTCCCAGCTCCGCATTCCCACATCCACATTCCCAGCTCTGGATTCCCAATCCACATTCCCAGCTCTGGATTCCTAATCTGGATTCCCAGCTCTGGATTCCAAATCAGATTCCCAGGTCTGGATTTCCCCACCCAGATTTCCAGCTCTGAATTCCCATATCCAGATTTCCAGCTCTGGAATTCCCACATCCATATTCCAGCTCTGGAATTCCACATCCAGATTTCCAGCTCTGGATTCCCAATCCAGGTTTCCAGCTCTGGAATTCGACATCCAGATTCCCAAATCTGGATTCCTGGCTCCAGATTTCCAGCTCCGGATTCCTAATTTGGATTCCCAGCTCTGGAATTCCATATCCGGATTTCCAGCTCTGGATTCCCTGATCCAGATTTCCACATCTGGGTTCCCAGCTCTGGATTTCCAATCCACATTCCCAGCTCCACATTCCCACATCCACATTCCCAGCTCTGGATTCCCAACCCAGATTTCCAGCTCTGGATTCCCAGATCCAGAGTCCCAGATCTGGATTCCCAGCTCCAAATTTCCAGTTCTGGATTCCCAGATCCAGATTTCCTGCTCTGTAATTCCACATCCAGATTTCCAGCTCTGGATTCCCTGTTCCAGGTTTCCAGCTCTGGAATTCCTCATCCAGGTTTCCAGCTCTGGATTCCCAGATCCAATTCCCTGATCCCAGTTTCCAGCTCTGGATTCCCAGGAATTCCCACTGTACCTACCACCTCATCGATGATGGGCTCCGGCTTGGCCGCTTCCAGCTGCTCCTTCACCGTCTCCTCCACTAGATGGGGGAACAGGATCAGTGTCGGAAAACCGGGAATTCCACCAGGAGCTCCGGGATCAGCTCCCAAGCGCTTCCCTAAAACCCCATTCCCGCAGCTTCACCCAAAACCACGGCGCCTTTGCTTCCAAACCCCGCTGGAGACTCCTAAAAATTCTCTGGGAATGATGGAAATCCCACAAACGGCAGCCGGAAGCCGCCTGGGATCAAGGCCTCTTTTCCCAACTTCTGCAGGGATCAGCTGCTCCAGAGGTCTGGAATTTCGTTCTCCCGGACTCATTTCCGGGCCTGGGATGCTTTGGAGGAGTCCAGCTCCAGCTCAGGCTTCGGGAATATCCGGGATAATGGGAAAAAACTCATGGAAAAAACCGCCCATGGAGGGGCTGCGGCACCAGGGAGCACATCCTGCCCCAGCCCATGGATTTCATGGAATCAAGGACAATTCCAGTTGGAAAAGCCCTCTGGGATTCAATCCAAACATTCCCAGTGGTGCCAAGGCCGTGTCCCCACATCCACGGGGATTTCAATCCCTCCAGGAATGTGGCTCCAGCACCGCAGGACAACCGGAATATTCCCAATATCCAACCTGGTTATTCCCGTTCCCTGGGAGCAGATTCCCGATCCCCCCCCCGGCTCCTGGCAGGGAGTTGTTCCCCCTGAGCTTCCTTTGCTCCAGGAGAACATTCCCGGCTCCCTCAGGAATTCCCCAGCTCCGTTCCCTTCCCCAGACACACTCCAGCCTTTCCGTGTTTTTCCTTTACGTGGAAGTTTTAATCCTACAAAAACACAAGGAAAGGGCAGTGCCGGAATTCCCGGCCATTCCCAGCCCTCCCTTTTAATCCATTTTTCAAGGGATTTATCCCAGGAAAACTCCACATTTCAGGATCCAGGGAAACTCCTTCCCTTCCCCCTCAGGTGATTTATGGAAGTTCCGGGTGAGGAAATTCCAGCCCCAACGCCCTCAGCTCCGGCCCAAGATTCCCTTCCCGATAAATCCAACAAAAAAACAGCCGGAATTTCCGGGAGGCTCCTCCAGGGAGGCTCCTCCGAGCACGAATCCTTGGATTTGGGCCTGGGATTGTTCCCACCCTTCTTGTGCAACGCTGGGTGTGGGGGTGGCAGGATCAGACAATTCCAACCCCTCCAGGCTCCGCGGACACCTCATCCCGATGGATCTCCCACCCTGGGAAGAGCACGGAGCTTCCCAAGCCCTTGTTTCCCTTCCCACATTCCCGGTTTTTCCCACCTGAAGCCGGTTTGGCCGGGGGCAGCTTCCTCTTCTTCAGCTCCTCATCCTCGGGATCGTAATTCCGCAGCTTGATCTCCCTGGGAAAAGCGGGAAGAGCCGTGAGAAAAATCCGGGAAGCACCGGCAGGCACTCAGGAAAAGCGGGAATGTTGGAATCAGGAGCCAGAGGCAGCTGAAATCCTGGAATTGTTGAGGTTGGAAAAGCCTCCGAGATGATCAAATCCGGTGATCCATGGCCCCGAGTGCCGCATCCATGGCTTTGAAATCCCACCGGGAATGGGGATTCCCATTCCCCATTCCATGAGGAATATTCCCAATATTCCAACCAGCTGGCTCTAAAAACTGGGATACTCAGGATGGAAACCCCAGGGAAGATCCAAAATCATGGAAAAAACTCAGGAAAAGACGGGAGGGGAAAAAGGGATTATTTGGGATGCAGGGTGGTTTTCCCAGCATTCCTGGGAATGCCAAAATCAGGGAGCAAATCCCGGTGCTGGAATAAAGGGATGGTGGAGCTGAGGGACCCAAAGGTCACCTGGAGGTTTTTCCATGTTTTCCTCTCCTCCAGGGAAGCTCAAGAGTCTGGATTGAGCCACAATTCCATGAAATTCCCGTTTAATTTGGGCTGTAATTCCTCATTCCAAGGAGGCAGCGGATCCCTGGAACATCCGCAGGAATAACGAGGGAGGTGAAGCTCGGGAACGGCCGAGGACGGGATTCATCGGGATCAAGAGAAGCTCGGGAAGCAGAGGAGCAGGATTTTATGGAAAACACCAAAAATCCAACCTTGGAAGTCACCGGAGCGAGGGTGGAAATTCCAACCTTTCCCGTTGAATCCCATTCCCGCTCTGGCACGGGAACTCCTGGCCAAGGGGCTGAGCCGCTCCACGGGAATCTGGGAATGCCGGGAATTGTCCCAGGATCTCGCTGGGGTCAATGAGGGGAATTCCTTGGGATCAGGGACAGCTCCCACCATCCCAGGCTGCTCCTCAGGTACTTCCAGGGATCCAGGGCCAGCCACGGGAATTCTTCTCTGGGAATTCCATCCCAGCCCTTCCCCATCCTCCCAGCCGGGAATTCCTTCCCAAGAAGGAACTGGGAGGATTTGGGAAGCGCAGAATTCCAGAGGGAAGCGCTGCCAGGGGTGGCCCATTCCCAAATCCAGGTTTCCCTCTGGCCTGGAGTTCCTGGCTGGGAAGCAGAGGGATCCCGGCTTTTTTTGGGATGAGGCCCCTGGCACCGGCACTCCGGGAATGTGCGGAATGCCCGGAGCGTTCCCGATGGAAACCCGGCCCCTCCGAGCTCAGCTGCTGTTCCAGCCCTAAAGGGTTTTATGGAACAAACAATTCCATGGATTTTTCCAAGCCTTGCGGGAGCACCGGGAATGGCTCTGCCGTGAAAAGCTGGAATGGGGATTTCTCCCTTGCTCCTGTCGTTATTTCCAAAAGTCACTTGGAGCTGCTCCGGGAGCGGCTTCCCAATCCCAGTCCCTGAGGATGAGGATTTCACCTCCAGGAACAGCGGGAAAAATGGATGGAGATCATGGAATTATCATGGAAATTATCCGGGAATGGGCCGGGTTGGGTTGGGATCTGTGGGATGATCCCATTCCCACCCCTGCCATGGCATGGAATTCCCGTTATCCCAACCCCATCCAGCCTGGCCTTGGGCACTGCCAGGGATCCAGGGGCAACCACAGCTGCTCTGGGAATTCCATCCCAGCCAGGAATTCCCAATTCCCAATATCCCATCCAACCAGTGGGAGCCATTCCCTGTGTCCTGTCCCTCCATCCCAAATCCCTCTCCAGCTCTCCTGGAGCCCCTTCAGGCCCTGGAAGCGGCTCCGAGCTCTCCCCGGATCCGTCTCTTTTCCCGGTGAACATTCCCGGTTTTCCCGGAGCAGAGGGGCTCCAGCCCTGGAGCAGCTCCGTGGGATCCTCTGGATTCCAGCAGGCGCTGCTGATATTCCCAGATTCCTCACGCAAGGTGCCAAAGGAGGAACAGGCAGATCCAGGAGAATCTTTTTCCCTGGAAAAGCTGCTCCTGCTCCCGGAGCGGCTCCGGAAGGAAGGAATCCCAGAAATTCCCACCTCTCTCCGCACCAATCCTGCCAGGCCGGGAGCTTTTCCAGGCCGTGCTCCCTGCTGGAGCCATCCAGGTGTTCCAGGAGAGCTGGAGAAGATCCCAAATCCATCAGGATTGAGCTTTTCCAGGTGCTGGAAATTGGGAATTCCAAACTCTGGGAATTTCAATATCCACGAGTAAAACCGGGACAAAGCCCACATTCCAAACCCTGGGAATGCCAAACCTCATCTGTGTTTTCCTGCGGCTCCTCTAGGCTGGGATGGATCCAAACCCAAATTCCAGCCTTGAGGTTCAAGTCAAAAGGAGCCCTGGAGGCACCTCGGGAACGCGGGATAACAGCCGGGATAACCGCTGGAATTCCGGGATCCACAATCCCAGCGCGGAGCCAGCCCCAGGGTCGGGAGCAGGAATTCCCATTCCCACGAATTCTCCCGCAGGAAGGGCAGCTGGAAATCCCAAAATTCCGCGCCCAAAACCCCGTTTGGGGGGGGGGGGGGGGGGGGGAGGAATTCCCAGGAAGGATTCCCAGAAAAGGAACCGGAAGGAGGCTCATCCTGATCCCAGGGAAAATCCAGGATCATCCAAAGCCTCTCCAGGAGGATCCAGCCGGGCTCGGGATCACGGGATCGGTTCCATCCTGAGGGAAAATCCCCCAGCTCCAGAGGGAGGAGATCCCAAACCATGGATCAGAACCTTCGGGAATTTTCCCAGCCTGGATCCCAGCGCTCTCAGATTCCAGATGGATTCGATCCCTGTTCTCCTTTTTCCAGCTTGGAGCAAAAAGTGGCAGCTCCGGGCTTTGCCCATTCCCATTCCCGTTCCCATTCCCGTTCCCATTTCCATTCCCGTTCCCATTTCCATTCCCGTTCCCATTCCCGTTCCCGTTCCCATTCCCGTTCCCGTTCCCATTTCCATTCCCATTCCCGTTCCCATTCCCGTTCCCATTCCCGTTCCCATTCCCGTTCCCATTTCCATTCCCGTTCCCATTCCCGTTCCCATTCCCGTTCCCGTTCCCATTCCCGTTCCCGTTCCCATTCCCGTTCCCATTCCCGTTCCCACCCTTCCTCCTCTCCCTGAGCACATTCCCGATGGGAAGGGATCCCTGGGACGCTCCACGTCCGTCCGTGTCCCAGCGGGAGCAGATCCCGGGAATTCCCACTTTTAATCCTGATTAATTTTTTTCCCACTCTTTTCCCTGTCCCAAAGCCCTTCCCTGCCATTCCCAGGCTCCGGGATGAAGGGAATCCCATCCCGGATTCTCCTGGCGAGCCCAACCCCCTCTGGAGCCGAATCCCGAGGGATTTCCAGGCTGGAAACATTTCCTGCCCGGTGACATTCCAGAGGGAGCAATTCCAGAGGGAGATCGGCTTTCCCAACCCCCGCTCCTCCCCCAGAGCAGGAGCCGAAACTTCCAAGGAAAATTCCGTCTCCGAGGGCGGGGCTCGCTGCGGATTCCCTCCGAAAGCTGGAAAATCCCGGATTCTTTTTGTCCCATCCCTCTCCAAGCTTTTCCTTGGATTTCCAGCTCCGCTTTTCCCGGCTCTGAGGAGCTCCGCCGCCACCGGGAGCCGCAATTCCAAGGCTGGGAGCTGCAGGATGGGAATTCCAGGCTCCGGCAGGTCCCAGATTCCCAAATCCAGGGTTTGATCCCGCCGGGAATGAGGCAGAAATCCCAAATCCCAATCCATGGCCTTTTCCCGGGAAAAGCGGGTTCCCGATCCACACCTAAATCCCAGCTTTTCACAGCTCCAGGGAGAATTCCCAGAGTTTGGATCAGGGATTGGAGCTGGAATTCCTGGGAGAAGAGCAGGGAATTTGCAGGAAAATGAGGATGGAAAAATGGGATGGGGAGGACGGAACAAAACGGGAAGTGGCCAAAAAAAATTGGGAGCACGAGCCGGGAAAAAAGTTGGGAAAAGCGGAGCCCAGGGAATCCCGTCCTTCCTGAAGCCAGAAAAGTTGGGAATCTCCAGCCCTGGAAGTGTCCAAGGCCAGGCTGGACAGGAGCGGCCCGGGAATGCGGGAGCTGCTCTCATGGAATGGGATCATCCCGGATTCTTTCCCATCCAAGGAATTCCGGGATTCTATGGAATGCCTTCCCCAAGGAATTTTTCCCAGCTTTCCCGAGGGGATCCCTGGGAAAATGTGGAGAAGGGGTGGGAGAATCCCAGAATTCCAGAAGGGGTTTTCCTTCAATTCCACAATCTCGGGCTGCTCCCGGCACTTCCAGGGCTGGAATCCGATGGAATTTCCCGTTATCCCAAGTGCCTGAGAGGGAATTCCCCAAATCCATCCAGAACCAGTGGGAAAAGCAGGAAGAAATCCTTGGAAAACGACTCCGTGCCCCGGCAGGGAGCTCCAGCTCCTTCTTCCCGGGTTTTTCCCTCTGCAGCCATTCCCGAGAGGGCAGAGCCTGGAATCAGCCGGGAATCCCGGAGAATCCTCGGGATCACGGGGATCCGGGAAGCTCCCGAGGCTGGAATTCCACCCCGGGAAGGGCTGGGATGGAGCTGAAGGAACCGGGAGAGAAAATCCCGGAATTTTGCTCCGCAAAGCCCAGGACCACCACATTCCCTATCCCACGGAATTCCTTCCTCCCGGAAAATCCAGCCCTTGGAGGGAAGGGAGATTCCATCCCCCAGGACTCCTCACTTCCCAAATCCAGGAGGAATTCCCGCAGATTTTTTTCCCTTTTCCCCAATCCAGCGATTCCCTTTTCCATGGGGAGATTCCTGGGAAATGCAGATCCAAGAGGAAATCAAGGGATGGGCTCTTCCAGATCCAATTCCCGCGGGAAAAGTGGCCAAAGGAAGTCATAAATCGGGAATTATCCCGGCAAAATTTGAGATTCAAATTTTTCCATGGAGCAGATTTTGCTGGAATTTGCTTTGGGAAATTCCCTCTGGATCCAAACCAAACAGGCTGAGACGGGAAAGGTGGAAAACCGGGAAAATCCATCGGGAAGTGAAGTTTCCCCCCCCACCAAAGGAGGGAATCCCAAAGAATTCCATGAATTTGAGGAGAAAGCCGGGATGGAATTTCCCTTCTCCACCTGCAACTTCCTTGGATTTTCCAGGAAATCATCCCGAGGCAGGGGAAGGATTTTGGCAGGATCTGCCACCGGATGGAGGAAAACCCATGGAAAAACTCAGTTCCGGGTGCTGCCGAACACCGGGAATGGAAAACCGGGAATGAAATTCTGGGAATTCCCCGGATCCATCCAGCAGCGATTCCCAGGATAACACCAGCCCAAAGCAGGAGGTTTTTTGGGACTCCGAGGATTCCATCGGCTCCGGATCTGTTGGTTATTCGGGAGATTCCCGAGATCCCGCGCTCCACTTTCACCTCTGGCACCGATTCCAAGCACGGAAAATTCCCAGGAAATCTGGTGCTTCCAAATCCCAAAATCTGGGATTTTCTCCACCAGAATTTGCTTTTTCCAAGGAGTCATTCCCAAAAAAAAAAGAGGATTTTCCTCCTTTTTTTTTTTCCCCGGGTTCGTTTTTTCCATGGAGTTTTTTTAGGGATGAATCCGTGGGAATCAGCCGCATTCCAGGTTTTCCACTGAAATTTGTGATCCCAAAAAAAGAAAGCCCTGCTGGGATTTTCCCAGTGGGAAAAACACCTTTGGAATCAGCCAGATCTGGGCTGGGATCGTGCTCCCGTTTTCCAAGGAAAACTCCCACAGGAATCCATGGAAAAATCCCAATCCGTGCAGGAACAGCCAGGAATTCAGGGAATCTCCTGACATTCCTTTGGAAACGCTCCTGGAATTCTTCCTCAGAGGCAGAGAGCCAAGGGAAAATCCTCCAGGGAAAGGTTCCAAGGGAAAAGCGGGAAGGAAGAAGGAATTACCTGTGCTTGACCGGCTCCTCTTCCTCATCTTCCCTGGGAATTTTGGATTCCGGCTCCGCGCTCTCCTTGTTCTGCAGAAAAACCGGGAGAATCCGTCAGATTTCTCCGGAAAAACCAGGAGAGCGAAGAGTCCTCTGGGATTGGGAAATCCTCGGGAATTGTAGGAAGAGAAGGGATAGGAAAGGATTTGGGAATGAGGGATGAGAAGCTGCAAAAATCTGGGAATTCTCCGAACGGGATTCTTTTATTCCCTACTTTATCATTTGGGATGGAAAATGGGGAAAACGAAGAAGGAATTCCGGCTCTGGGAAAAGCTTGGAGCAAAATTCCCTCAGGATAGGGAAAGAGGCTCCGTTGGCAGCGGCAGATCCCAGGAAAAGCGGTGGAATTCCCGCTTCCGTTCACTTTCCGGAGCTGGGAATGAGCGGCCACGGAATTCCGGAATCCTGGAACTTCCCAAAAAAAAAAAAAAAAAAAGAAAAGCAGGAGCAGCTCTGCATTTCCCAGGGATGGACACGGCCGGCTCCGCTTATCCCGACTTTTATTTCCCTGGAAAATTGGGAATAAGGAGATTTGAGCCCTCTCCATTCCCAGAGCTGAATTCCCAACTTTTCCTACAGGCACCAAAGGCTTGGATTGGGAAGGACGATCCCATTCCACGGGCAGGGAATTCCCACCACCCCAAGCTGCCCTCGGACACTTCCAGGGATCCATGGAATTCCTCGGGAATTCCACACCACCTCCCTCCGGCCATTCCCTGGCTCCCATCCCGACTCCGGGATCCCGGCATTATCCCGGATTCCGAGCCCCGGGAATGTTTTCATTCCCTGGATTCCTCCTCTCCCAAGCTCCGTTCCACATTCCGGGTTAAATCAACATTCCCGGAATGTTCTGCTCCTGCTCTGAGGAGAAGGGAAATATTCCCGCTTTTCCGAGGGAAAACTGACAGTGACCATTCCCTAAAATCCCAATTCCATTCCCTGCTCTAAGTCCATTAAAACTTTGAGGGAAGGGAAGGGAAGGGAAGGGAAGGGAAGGGAAGGGAAGGGAAGGGAAGGGAAGGGAAGGGAAGGGAAGGGAAGGGAAGGGAAGGGAAGGGAAGGGAAGGGAAGGGAAGGGAAGGGAAGGGAAGGGAAGGGAAGGGAAGGGAAGGGAAGGGAAGGGAAGGGAAGGGAAGGGAAGGGAAGGGAAGGGAAGGGAAGGGAAGGGAAGGGAAGGGAAGGGAAGGGAAGGGAAGGGAAGGGAAGGGAAGGGAAGGGAAGGGAAGGGAATTTCCCAGGCAGCAGGGATGGGCTCAGCTCCACTTATCCCGAGTTTTATTCCGACAGATCGGGCAGGAGGAGATGGTGGCGCTCCTGAATTCCCACGGCTGAATTCCCGTTTCCTGAGCCCGTGGGCACAGAAGGCCTGGATTGGGAGGGATCCTAAGGATCATCCCATGCCATGGCAGGGAATTCCCGCTGTCCCAGGCTGCTCCAGCCTGGCCTTGGGCACTGCCAGGGATCCAGGGGCAGCTCTGGGAATTCCAGATATCCAAATATCCCAAAAAATCAGGATCCCAAATATCCCAAAGAACTCAGGATCCTCCCATCCAGGAATTCCCAATTCCCAACATCCCATCCATCCATCGGGAGCCATTCCCTGTGTTCTGTCCCTCCATCCCTGATCCCAAATCCCTCTCTAGCTCTCCTGGAGCCCCATCAGGCCCCGGAAGTGGCTCCAAGCTCTCCTTGGATTCGTCTCTTTTCCAGGTGGACATTCCCGGTTTTCCCGGAGCAGAGGGGCTCCAGCCCTGGAGCAGCTCCATGGGATCCTCTGGATTCACTTCCTTCCTGCCCTGAGCATCCCTGGATCCCTGGGATCCCAATCCATCCCAATCCCATCTCCAAATCAACATTCCCGGGCTGGAATTGTTGGGAAGAACCTCCAGGAACATTTCCCGAGGTGAAACATTCCCGGCGCTCCGGCCCTTTCCAACTTCCCGAAAAAAGCCTGGAAAGGAACGGATCCTTTGGAGCCTCCCGGCTGGAAAAACTTCCCCAGGCTCCGTTTCCACAGCAACGCTTTTCCCAAGGCGCCGGCAAAACAAATCCCAGCGGGAAAAAAAAAAATCCGGGAATAGCGAGGACGAGGCAAAGCTCGGGATCACCCGGGCCTTCGGGAAAGCCAGGAAAGGGCGGAAAAGCAGGAAAATCCTGCGGGAAGGAGCCGCTCCCGCTCCGGCCTCCGTGGAGGAGCGAGGATGTGGCTCTGGAGCGAATCCAGGCGGGAACAAAAGGTTAAGATGAAGCCAAAGGGATTTTTCCGGCTGGAGGAACGAGGCAGGGAACGCTCCAGAGCCGTGGGAGACTTTTCCTTCCCACAAAAACATGGGAAGGATCCGGCTTTTCGTGGATTTGGGGATAAAAAAGCAGGAGAAGGAGCTGTGGCAAGTTCTTGGATGAGGATTTTGGGGATGGAAGAGGGAACACGAGCCTGGAATTCCCCCAGCGATCCCAGCTGGATTTGGTGGGAGAGATCCTTTGGGAATGTCAGCAGCAGCCACATGGATCTTAAAAGGAGAGGAATTCCCAAAGAATTTTCCCAGGAAATTCCCTCGGAGCGGAACTTTGAGCCATCAAATCCCGGATTTTCACAGCACGGGGAAAAGGGGAAAAGCTGGAAATCCGGGATGTGCCCAATGGGAAATCCCAAATCTTGTCCCAAATGATGGGAAAAGTCCCTCATTCCCCACGTTCCATGGGAAGAAAGGAAAAGCGGGAATCCCAAACCAGGAATTCCTGAACTCCCAGCTTTTCACTTCCATTCTCTGGATAATCCTGGAAAATATTCCCACAAAAAGCTTTCCCACAGCTCAACCTCCGCTGGATTCCCTCGGGAATCCCAGCCCTGCCCACAGCGGAGCCTCCTGGAGCAGTTTCCCGTTTTTTCCATGGAATTTCCCAGCAGGAATCTCCTCAATCCATGGATTTCTTCCCCTCTCCCGCTCCTTTTTTCATCTGAAGGATTTTCCTCGTGGGAATCTGATCCGGAAATTCTGGGAGCAGACGGAAGAAATTCCCTTTTTTTCCTGTTTTTGGTGCCTCCAGCTCCAAGAGAATCCCAAAAAAACCCTGGATTTTTCCACAGGCAGGACACAATCCAGGAACATTCCCGTTGTTTTCAGCGGGAATAACCCAAAATTCCATCCCTGAGCCACCGGAGTGACGGGAAAACTCCAGGAAAAGCAGAATTCCTGAACAGAAGGGATGAGAAAAACTGGGAAAATTGGGACATTTCCGGGAGATTTTCCTTCTTTCAGCTTCTCCCGGATTTTTAGGAAGTCCTGGATTTCCAAGGAATTTTTTGCCAGTGAAAATCCACTGTCCTTGGAATGTTTCCCGGAGATCTGAAGCTCGGGATCGTTTGCATTCCCTGGATTTCTGGGAAACGACTGGAATGGAACCGACCGGGAATAAAGGGAAGGGATAAAAATTGGGAAAAGCCTTTCACAGCTCCTAAAAAAAGCAGGAAAAGCTTCCCAAGGATCTTGAGCTGCTCCAGGAAAACTGCTGGAATTTTCACCATCCTCCGGGAATATCCAGCCTTTATTCCCTTTAAAACCCGGAATTCCGGGTTTGCTTTGCTTCCCGATGGATTTCAGGCCTGGAATGTTCTGGATTCCCCATCCATGGAATTGGATGAGCCTTAAGGCCCCTTCCCAAAAGAAATCCGGGATTTTGGGATTCTCCTCGCTTTCCTAAGGCGGGAATTTCCATCCAAACCTTTTCCACATCACAACAAAATTCCCAAATTTCTCTCCTGAGGGTTGGGAGCTCTCCCGGAATCCTCCAGCAGGAAAAGTCTCCCTCTGTATCCAAGCTTTTTTTCCAGGAGCTCCAGTGTCCATCCTCCATCCCTCTGGAATGACACTGGATCCACCCAATTGGAAAAATTTCTTTCCAGCCTTTTTTTTATTCCCATACTTTTATTCCCACCTTTCTTTTCCTGCCTTTTTTCCCGCCTTGTTTTTCCTTTTCCACCCTTTTTTTTCACACTTTTTATTTCCTTTTCCACCCTTTTTTTCCTGCCTTTTTTTCCTTTTCCCGCCCTTTTTTTCCCGCCTTTTTTTCCTTTTCCCACCCTTTTTTTCCCACCTTTTTTTCATTTTCCACCCTTTTTTTCCCCACCTTTTTTTCCTTTTCCCACCCTTTTTTTCCCACCTTTTTTTTCCTTTTCCACCCTTTTTTTCCCACCTTTTTTTCCTTTTCCCACCCTTTTTTTTCCCACCTTTCTTTCCTTTTCCCACCCTTTTTTCCTTTTCCCACCTTTTTTTCCCCGCTTTTTTTCCCTTCTCCCACCTTTTTTTTCCCACCTTTTTTCTTTTCCCAGCCTTTATTTTCCCCTTTTTTCTCTTTCCCGCCCTCTTTTTCCTTTTTTTCCTTTCCCGCCCTTTTTTCCCACCTTCTTTTCCTTTCCCACCTTTTTCCCTTTCCCACCCTTTTTTTTCCCGCCTTTTTTCCCTTTTCCCGCCTTTTCTCTTCCCGCTCTCAGCTTTCCATCCCTGGAAAAGCGGGAATTCTCCATTCCAAACCGAAGAGCCACTCAGAATTCCCAGGAACAGGATGACCCCGAAGGTCCTTCCCAACAAAGCGTTCCATGGAATAAACCGGGAATTCCCAACGGGAATCCCCATCCCAAAGAGGCTCCGGGTCACTCCTCGTTTCCACAGATCCCATCCCAAAGCTCCGGCAAAAAGGGCGAATCCGGCCGGAATTCTGGGAGGCGAAAGGAGCCCGGGATGGAATTTGGGATCCAAAGGAGTTTTGAATCCTTTTTGAATGGATGAAAATTCCGGGAAAATCTCCGTGTCCGTCGCCGTGGAGATGGAGGAGCGGCGGGAAAATCCGATCCCAGTGATTTTTTATGGAATTAACCCTCCCCTGGAAAAATCCCGGCGGGAAAGAGCCAGGTTGGATTCCAGGAGAAGGAAAACGGTGGAATTGTGATTTTTCCAAAGTTTTGTCTCCACCAGTGACGGGAAAGGAATTCCGGAATCCTGGAATTCTTGAGGTTGGAAAAGGCTGGGAGATGGAGTCCAAGCGTTCCCAAGGGATCCGCAGGGATTCCAATCCCTCCCGGAATGGGAATTGCCTTGGGAGCGGAATCCCGAATATTCCAGAGGCTGCGTGTGGAGGGGGAGGGGCTGGAGAGCGCCAAATCCTCCGGCCCACCTTATCCCAAAGAACTCGGGATCCCAAAGAACTCAGGATCCCAAATATCCCAAAAGAACTCAGGATCCCAATTATCCCAAAAAAACGGGGTCCCAAATATTCCAAAGAACCCGGGAATCCCAAATATCCCAAAGAACTTGAGATCCCAAATTACCCCAAAAATCTTGGGATCCCAAAGAATTCAGGATCCCAAATATCCCAAAGAACACGGGATCCGAAATATCCCAAGAAATAGGGATCCCTAAGAACTCGGGATCCCAAATATCCCAAAAACTCGGGATCCCAAAGAAATCAGGATCCCAAATATCCCAAAGAACTCGGGAATCCCAAATTATCCCAAAAATCTTGGGATCCAAAAGAACTCAGGATCCCAAATATCCCAAAAACTCAGGATCCCAAATATCCCAAAGAACTCAGGAATCCCAAATATCCCAAAAATTTTGGGATCCCAAAGAATTCAGGATCCCAAATATCCCAAAGAACTTGGGATCTCAAAGAACTCGGGATCCCAACTATCCCAAAAACCTCAGGATCTCAAATTTCCCAAAGAACTCCGGATCCATGTGGGATGTTCGGATTCTCCTCCAACACCTCCAAATCCATTCCAGACCCTCTGGGATCCCAAAATCCTCATTCCAAACTCTCTGCATCCCAAATATCCCCAGACCCACCCCAAACTCTCTGTGCCCCACCCCATTCCCAGCTCTGGTCCCGATCCTCTGCATCCCAAATATCCCAAAGAATTCGGGATCCCCGTGGGATCCTCTGGTACCCCCAGCCCCATCCCAGCCCCTCTGGGATCCCAAAATCCAGTCCCAAATATCCCAAAAAAACTTGGGATCCACCTGGAGCCCTCTGGTACCCCCAGCCCCCTCTGGGATCCCAAAATCCCATCCCAAATATCCCAAAAAAACCTCGGGATCTGCCTGGAGCCCTCTGGTACCCCCAGCCCCCTCTGGGACCCCCAAAATCCTCAAAACCCATCCCAAATATCCCAAAAAAACCCCTCGGGATCCGCCTGAAACCCTCTGCCTCCCTCCCAACTCCTCAGGGACCCCAAATCCCATCCCAAATATCCCAAAAAAACTCGGGATCCGCCTGGAAGCTTCTGCCCGCCCCAGCCCCCTCAGGCCTCTCTCCAGGCCCGTTCCAGGCCCCTCCCGCCGCCTCGGCCCCACCGCGGCCCCTCCGAGCGCCTCCCCCGCGTTCGCCGCGCCCTGCCCGGCCCGACCTGCAGCGTTCGCTGCCTCAGGGCCCGGAGCCGCTCCCGCCGCTTCAGCGCCTCCTCCTCCAACCGCCCCAGGACCAACCCCGCCGCCTCCTCCGTTCCTTCCGTGCCGCCACCGGACGCCGCCATCTTGTAGGCCTCTTCCCTCATGCCGTACAGCGCGCGGTGCGCATGCGCGCTAGGCAGAGCGTGCCGAGCGCCGAGCGTACGGATGGGAGCAATCGATTTGTTGGCGGGGGGTGGGGTTGGGAAAGGGGAAGGTAAAAAAAAAAAAAATCGCCCTTAAATATTTGGGAATGGTTTAAAAGGAGAATAAAAAGGGAATGAAGGAGGAATTGTCGTGTTTCGTTTTGTTGGGGGTGTCTCCTAATGGGAGCGAGGCTTAGCTGCGCTAATTGGTGTTAATTATTTGGGGGGGGGGGGCTTTGTAAATAAATTTATATTTTTTGGGAAGCCGGGAATGCGGGAATGGAACGTGAAATCAGCCGGGGATGGGGATGGAGATGGGGAAATGGGGAAGGGGCGTTTTCCCCGCCCCAGCAGGTGGAGGGGAGACCCCGCCCCGACACCTGGGGGAGGTTCCAGGGCCGGGCTCGGGGATGGGGGGGGGTTCGGGGGGGGCGGAGCCGCCGCTGGTTCCCAGCCGGGCCGGCCCCGGGCATGGCTCACCGGAAGCGCCTCTGCGAGCTCAGGATGCTCTACTTCGCCAAGGTGAGCCGGGCACCCCTCCCCGGGCACCCCGCACCCCCTCCCGCCACGGGGGCTCCCCCTTCCCCACCCCGCTGTTTGCAATTCCCGCCTCCCCCCCATCCCCTCCTGTCCCCCATTGTCGCATTCCCCCCGGTCCCCACCTCCCTCCCCCCGCCCGGGCTGCGCTGTCACATCCCGAGGGTCCCCGAGGGTCCCCAAACCCCCCCCCGCGCTGGGTCCGTGCCTCCCCCCCCCACCCCCGTTTGTCACCGTGTGTCACCCCCTCCCCTCCCCCCGCACGCCGTTGTCACCTGCGGGGTGTCCCCAAACCCCGGCGACACCCGGGACCCCCCACTGAGGACACCGCATCCCGCGGGGACCCCCCCCGCCCGCCCCGCCCCGAGGGAATCTGGGGTCCCCCCGCCCCTCTCAGCCCTCCCCGAAGGGGTTTGGGGGGTCCCCTCAAGCCCCCCGGGAGGGTTTTGGGGGCTCCGCGTGTCCCCTCGGCTGCCGGCGCCACCGCCCGGCGACAGGTGCGCGGTGACATTGGAACGGCGACAGGGTGGGGACAGCGGCGCCGCGGGGGGGGCTTTGGGGACCCTCCGCCGAGTCCTGGGGGATGTCCCCAAGAGGGTCCCTGGGTGGGGACAGCCCCCCCTCCCTCCCCAGGTCACCCCAAAAGTCCCCGCGCGCTTCGTTTTGTCCTTAATTCCCCCCGGGAGGGGGTGGGGCGCGTCCTGGAGGGGAGGTGGCACCCCAGTGTCACCCCCGGGCCGTGTCACCCCCGGGCCGTGTCACCCCCGGGTTGGGGGGACCCGGTGGATTTTGGGGTGAAATGCTCCCCGCAAAGGCCGCCGGGAGGGTTGGGGACATCCGCGGGGTCTGTCACCTCAGCTGGCCCTGCCAGTGTCACCTCGGCACCCCAAAACAAGGTGAGGGGACGCGGCCAGGGGGGGCTCGGGCAGGGCCACGTGCTGGGACATCGGGGGGTGACGTGGGGACAGGAGCCACTGCACTGAGGTGACCGTGGTGGGACAGGGACAAGTGCCAGAGCACCGAGGTGACCGTGGTGACATGGGGACAGGTGCCACTCCATCAGGGTGGCTGTGGCTGTGTGGGGACAGGAGCCACTGCACTGAGGTGGCTGTGGTGACATGGGGACAGGTGCCACATTGTCAGGGTGACTGTGGTGGCATGGGGACAGGTGCCACAGCACTGAGGTGACCATGGTGGGACAGGGACAGGAACAGGTGCCACATTGTCAGGGTGACTGTGGTGACATGGGGACAGTACCACTCCATCGGGGTGGCTGCAGCTGTGGGGACAGGTGCTACACCACTGAGGTGATCGTGGTGACATGGGGACAAGTGCCACACCACTGAGGTGACCGTGGTGGTACAGGGACAGGTGTCACATTGTCAGGGTGACCGTGGTGGTACAGGGACAAGTGCCACAGCACCGAGGTAACCGTGGTGACATGGGGACAGGTGCCACTTCATCGGGGTGGTTGTGGCTGTGTGGGGACAGGTGCCACATTGTCAGGGTGACCGTGGTGACATGAGGACAGGTGCCACCACACTGAGGTGACCGTGGTGGTACAGGGACAGGTGCCACAGCGCCGAGGTGACCGTGGCCATGTGGGGACAGGTGCCACATTATCATGGTGCCATGAGGGGACAGGTGCCCAGAGTCACAGGGACACAGGTGCCACTCCTCAGGGTGGCCGTGCCACCTCTGAGGCGCCAGGGGCACGGCCAGAGCCCAGTGTCACCTCCCCGGCAGCGGAACCCGGTGGCCTTTGCCACAGCGATGTCCCCAAGGACAAGCAGGACACGGCTGGGGGTACGTGGCCCAGGTGATGACAGTGTCCCCTCGGTGGCAGTGTCTCCTCGGTGGCAGTGTCCCCTCGGTGGCAGTGTCCCTGTCGGTGGCCCGGGAATGGCCGCCTCGTCTCCGGTGGCTTTCCGGCCGGACAGGGCCGCTGACACCGGCACTGCCGGGACACGGCTGTCCGCAGGGGTGGTGGCGCTGCCAGGGGACACGGCTGTCCGCAGGGGTGGTGGCGCTGCCAGGGGACACGGCTGTCCCCAGGGGTGGTGGCACTGCCAGGGGACACGGCTGTCCGCAGGGGTGGTGGCACTGCCAGGGGACACGGCTGTCCCCCGAAGGACATGGCTATCCCCAGAGGTGGCCGCGCTGTCCCCACCCCCCGAAGGGGCGGCGGGACCGTGACCCCAGCGCCAGCACCCGCGGGGTCACTCGGTGTCACCCGCGGCGCTCGGTGCGGGGGTGACATCCCGCCGCCTTTGTCCCTGCCACCTTTTGTAGGCTCCCCAAAAATTCCCGGCTCGAATTCCCGGTTTGGCATTCCCGGTTTGGCATTCCCGGCTCCAATTCCCGGTTCGGCATTCCCGGCTCGGCGTTCCCGGCGCTCCCAGGCGGCTCCGCGCCGGCCGAGCTCAGGAGCCGCCGGACCGGTTCTGCCAGCCGGGAACCGGCTGCGACAGCGCCGCGGGCTGGCACCGCCACTGCCACCGGTACTGCCACCGGTACCGGTACCGCCACTGCCACCGGTACCGCCACTGTCACTGCCACCGGTACCGGTACCGGCACTGCCGCTGCCACCACCGGTACTGCCACTGCCACCACCAATACCGGCACTGCCACTGGTACCGGTACTGGTACCGCCACTGCCACCGGTCCCGGCACTGCCACAGCCACCGGTAGCGGCATTGCCACCAGTACCGGCACTGCCACTGCCACCGGTACCAGTACCGGTAGTGCCACCGCCACCACCGGTACCGGCACTGCCACCACCGGCTCCGGTACCGGCACTGCCACCACCGGCTCCGGTACCGGCACTGCCAGCGGCTCCATCAGGGACCGAGGCCTCGGGAGGGCACAAGGGGAACTTGGGGACAGCCGCTCCGGGAATTCCGGGCCCCTTGGTCGGGATGCGGCTCCGGGTGGGAACACCGGGAATTTTGGGATACCGGCTCCGGGAAGGCTGACCGGGAATATCGGGGTGCAGCTCCAGGTGGGAGCACCGGGAATTTCGGGTGCTGAGGAGCAGCAATGAGCGCTCCGGAGCTGCCACGGCGGGATTTGGGGTTGGATTTTTCGGGAATACCGGGATAAACCAACCCAGCTCCTTGTGGCCACCACTGCCAGCTTGGGGACATCCCGGAGCTGCCCCGTGGGGACAGGGGTGGAGAGCACCGGTGGCACCGCGGTGTCCCCAAACGGAGCCAGTGTCCCCAAGCGGTGCCAGTGTCCCCCAATGGAGCCAGTGTCCCCAAGCAGTGCCCACGTCCCCAAGAGGTGCCAGTGTCCCCACACAGTGCCGGTGCCCCCAGTTGGTGACGGGGTCCCCAAAGAGAGCCGGTGTCCCCAAAAGGAGCCGGTGTCCCCAGTTGGTGCTGGTGTCCCCACACGGTACTACAGTGTCCCACACGGTGCCAATGCCCCACACGGTGCCGGTGCCCCACACGGTACCGGTGTCCCCACACGGTACCAGTGCCCCACACGGTACCGGTGTCCCCAGGCACTCCCGGTGCCCCACACGGTACCGGTGCCCCACACGGTACCGGTGCCCCACACCAGCCCGCAGCGGGGCAGGAAGCGCCCGTGGGGCCGCGGGTGACTCGACATTTCCTGCGCTCCGGGGCTGTTTTGGTGGCTTTGCACAAGCGACAGCGGTGACAAAACGGGGGGGCCCCCCCGAACCCCCCCCCGAACCCCCCCGCCCGTTCCCGCCCCGCCGCTGCCGCGGGGCCATGGAGGGCCACGGCCACCCCCGGGGACAGGTACCGGCCTCGGGGACACCGGGACGCTCCCGGGGAGCTCGGGGTGCAGCGGGAGGTCCGGGGGGGCGGATTTTGGGGTCCCCTCCGCGTTGTGGCGGTGCCTGGGGGAGCCGTGGGAGCTCGGGATCCCGGGAAAAGGGGGGGCTGGTCCCCGTGGGAATGGGGGGACGGTCCCTGCCGAGGGGGGACACCCCGGGGTGCTGCGCTGGGGACTTGGGGGGCGGGGGGATCGGGGGGACCCACACGGGGGTCCTGGGGGATCGGGGGGGATCGGGGTGACCCACAGCGGGGTTCTGGGGGATCGGGGTGACCCACACAGGGGTCCTGGGGGATCGGGGGACCCCGGGGTGCTGCAGCGGGGTGTGGGGGTCCCCAAGGTGGCACACTGGGGTGCACAGGGACCTGGGTGACCCCAAATTGATGTATTGGGGTGTCCAGGGATGTGGGTGACCCTAAGGTGCCATATTGGGGTTCCCAGGGACTGGGGTGACCCCAAGGTGCCCCACTGGGGGGGTCAGGGACTGGGGTGACCGTTGGGGTTCCCAGGGCTCTGTGTGACCCCAAGGTCCCCTATTGGGGTGGTTGGGGACTGGGATGACCCCAAGGTGCCCCATTGGGGTGCTCAGGGCTGTGGGTGACCCCAAGGTCCCCTATTGGGGTGCCCAGGGTGACCCCAAGGTGCCCCACTGGGGGGTTGGGGGCTGGGGTCACCTTTGGGGTGCCCAGGGCTGTGGGTGACACCAAGGTCCTCTAATGGGGTGCTCAGGGTAACCCCAAGGTCCCCTATTGGGGTGCCCAGGACAGGGACACCCGAAGGTGCCACCTCGGGGTGCCCAGGGCAGGCCGTGCCCAGCCCAGGTGAGTCCCCACTGTCCCCGCCAGGCCCTGATTGGCTGCAGGGACTGGTGCTCTGAGAGCTGATTGGCTGGAGAGTCCCACAGCTCGTGCTGTGCTGGGCTCCGATTGGTCAGAGGATGCACAGGTTGTGCGGTTCTGCACTGTGATTGGTCAGCGCGTCACAGGTAGCGCTGTGCTGGGTTCTGATTGGTCAGCGAGTCACAGTGCTGTTCTGCTCTGTGATTGGTCAGAGGCTCCACAGGTTGTGCAGTTCTGCTCTCTGATTGGTCGGAGGCTTCACAGGTTGTGCAGTTCTGCTCTCTGATTGGTCGGAGGCTTCACAGGTTGTGCAGTTCTGCTCTGTGATTGGTCAGAGGCTTCACAGGTTATGCAGTTCTGCTCTGTGATTGGTCAGAGGCTTTGAAGGTTGTGCGGTTCTGCTCTGTGATTGGTCAGAGGCTTCACAGGTTGCGTTGTGCTGGGCTGTGATTGGCCGGTCCCTGCGGGCGGGGGCCACGGAGGGCCATGATTGGCTGCTGGCCCCAGCCCCGCCCTCCCTTGCAGAAGGACCTGTCCTACCTGCAGCAGTGGCTGGAGGCTTTCGTCAGCAGCTTCGAGAGGGTCATCGCCCTGCCCTCGCTGCAGCCCCGCAGGTGCGACCCCAAAACCCCCTGAGGGACCCAAAACATCCCAGAGTGACCCCAAAATCCCCCTGAGGGACCCCAAAACCCCCTGAGGGACCCAAAACATCCCAGAGTGACCCCAAAATCCCCCTGAGGGACCCCAAACAGCCCTGAGGGACCCCAAACAGCCCTGAGGGACCCAAAACCCCCTGAGGGACCCAAAACAGCCCTGAGGGACCCCAATCACCTCTGAGTGACCCCAAACATCCCAGAGTGACCCCAAAACCCCTCTGAGGGACTCAAAACCCTCCTGAGGGACCCCAACCACCCCTGAGGGACCCAAAACAGCCCTGAGGGACCCAAAACAGCCCTGAGGGACCCCAAAATCCCCCTGAGGGACCCAAAACAGCCCTGAGGGACCCCAGACATCCCGGAGTGACCCCAAAACCCCCCTGAGGGACCCCAAACATCCCTGAGGGACCCCAAACCCCCTTGAGTGACCCCAATCACCTCTGAGAAACCCCAAACCCCCTTGAGTGACCCCAGACCCCCCTGAGGGGCCCCGGAGCCGCATGCGGCGCCTCATCCGCTCCCCGCGGTCGGAACCCCCGGGCGCGGTGGGCGGGGAGGGCTCCGGGGGGCTCCAGGGGTCCCATCCCGCACCCCGATCCCGCCCAGGCCGGAGGATCCGGGCTCGGAGATCCCAGCGCTGCCGCGGGAGGTGCTGCAGGTGCTGAGCCAGCGGCTGGGACACAGCGTGTCCGCGGGGACGCGCGACGGCGAGTGCGGCGCGGGGCTGGGCCAGGCCCTGCTGCTCCTCAAGTTCTTCATCATCATCTGCAGGTGCGGCCCCACAAACCCGCCGAGCCTCCGGCTCCACAGAGCCCAGCTCCGACCAGTTGGTCCCAGTTAGTCCCAGTTGGTCCCAGTTGGGCCCAGTTTAGTCCAGTTGGTCCCAGTTGGTCCCAGTTGGTCCCAGTTGGTCCCAGTTAGTCCCAGTTGGTCCCAGTTGGGCCCAGTTTAGTCCAGCTGAGCCCAGTTGGTCCCAGTTAGTCCCAGTTGGTCCCAGTTTGGTCCATTTGGTTCCAGTTTGGTCCAGTTGGTCCCAGTTGGTCCCAGTTGGTTCCAGTTTGGTCCAGTTGGTCCCAGTTAGTCCCAGTTAGTCCCGGTTGGTCCCAGTTTGGTCCAGTTGGTCCCAGTTGGTCCCAGTTTAGTCCAGTTGGTCCCAGTTGGTCCCAGTTTAGTCCAGTTAGTTCCAGTTAGTCCCAGTTGGTCCCAGTTGGTCCCAATGTGGCCCAGTTGGTTCCAGTTTGGTCCAGTTCGTCCCAGTTTGTCCCAGTTCATCCCAGTTAGTCCCAGTTGAGCCCAGTTTGGTCCAGTTGGTCCCAGCTGGTCCCAGTTTGGTCCCAGTTCATCCCAGTTAGTCCCAGCTGGTCCCAGTTGGTCCCAGTTTAGTCCAGTTGGTCCCAGCTGGTCCCAGTTTAGTCCAGTTAGTCCCAGTTAGTCCCAGTTGGTCCCAGTTGGTCCCAGTTGGTCCCAGTTGGTCCCAGTTAGTTCCAGTTGGTCCCAGTTTGGTCCAGTTGGTCCCAGTTGGTCCCAGTTTAGTCCAGTTAGTCCCAGTTGGTCCCAGTTGGTCCCAGTTTGGTCCAGTTAGTTCCAGTTGTTCCAGCTAGATCCAGTTGGTCCCAGTGTGGCCCAGTTGGTCCCAGTTCATCCCCGTTTGTCCCGTTTATATATTAATTATTATTAATATTAGTATTATTATTAATAATTAAGTAATATTAATATATGTTTTCTTTTTATATTTCAATATTCTAATATAAACATAAAATTTATGTATAGATACATAAATTTTCATATAAACATAAATTTTATATTAATATATAAGGTAAAAATAAAACTAATTATATACTAATAGAATAATAATATTCATGTTAATAATATTAATACTAGTATTAATAATAATAATAATAATGCAAAATAATGTATTTAAAATATAACTATTAAAAAACAGTTATTTTCCACCCAAAATTCCATCATTTCCCCCCCAATGCCCTCCAAGAGTGCATCCCACCTCTGAAAATAATTAACAATTAACAATTAACAATTAATAATTAATTAATAATTAATAATTAATAATTAACAATTAATAATTAATAATTAACAACTGCTAGTATACTTCATTATTTTTATATATATGAATATTAATTTTATATATGAATATTTAAGCATATAAATAAAAGTAATTATATGTTAATATAATAAATTATATTAGTAGTAATAGTAATATTAGTAACTAATAATAATGTAAATAATAGTAATTATAATGCAAAATAATAAAAATATTAAAATAATGTTAATTAATTAATGATGTAATTAAAAAATAATGTTATAACTTTATTGTGCCCCCAAAATTCTGTCATCTCCCCAAACTGCATCACATCTCCAAAAGGAATAATAATAATAAATGTTATTTTTATTATTAATAACAAAAATTAATATTTTCCTTAATAAAAATTGTTTAAATTATATTAAGTATTTTTAACAGCGGTTTCCCTGCTCCAAGTGTTTTACTCCCTCCCGAATTTCCTCCTTCCCCTTCCCGAATTTCCTCCCCGCGCTGGATGAGTTCCCGATGTTTTCCTTCCCAGGAACCTGGAGAACGTTCAGCCCGACCGGAGCCCCGGCTGCCTCCCGCACGTGCTGCGGCTGCTGCGGCTCTGCGGGAGCCAGGTGGGAGCGGGAACGGGAATGGGAGCGGGAACGGGGATGGGAACGGGAGTGGGAATGGGAATGGGAATGGGGGCGGGAATGGGAATGGGAATGGGGGCGGGAATGGGAATGGGAATGGGAGCGGGGATGGGAACGGGGATGGGAATGGGAATGGGAACAGGAATGGGAAGGGGAATGGAAATGGGAGCAGGAACGGGGATGGGAACGGGAATGGGGAGGGGAACGGGGATGGGAGCGGGAACGGGGATGGGAGCGGGAACGGGAATGGGAGCGGGAACGGGGATGGGAACGGGAATGGGGATGGGAACGGGGATGGGAGCGGGAACGGGGATGGGAATGGGAACAGGAATGGGAATGGGAATGGGGGCGGGAACGGGAACGGGAGCGGGGATGGGAATGGGGATGGGAATGGGAACAGGAATGGAGAGGGGAATGGGAGTGGGAACGGGAACGGGAGCGGGAGCGGGAGCAGGAACAGGAGCGGGAATGGGGATGGGAATGGGAGCGGGAACGGGAGCGGGAGTGGGAACAGGAATGGGGATGGGAATGGGGATGGGAATGGGGATGGGAGCGGGAATGGGAACGGGAATGGGAATGGGAGCAGGAGCAGGAACAGGAGCAGGAATGGGAATGGGAGCGGGAACGGGAATGGGGATGGGAGCAGGAATGGGAATGGGAGCGGGAATGGGAGTGGAAACAGGAAAACGAATGGGAATGGGAGTGGAAGCAGGAAGGGGAATGTGAGCGGGAGCGGAAATGGGAACGGGAATGGGAGCAGGAATAGGAATGGGAGCAAGAACAGGAGTGGGAAAGGGAGCGGGAACTGGAGCAGAAATGGGAATGGGAATAGGAAGGGTCATGGGAATCAGAACAGGGACAGGAATGGGAATGGTCATGGGTTTTGGGAATGGGAACAGGAATGGGAGCAGGAATGGGCAGGGCCTAATTGGCTGGGGAGGGGCTCAACTCCAATTGGCCACTGAGTCCATACATTATGTGAATCTGGGCTCTGATTGGTCAGGAGCTCTACAGGTTGTGTGACTGAGCTCTGATTGGTCAGCGTCTCTATAGGTTGTGTGATTCTGGATGCTGATTGGTCAGGGAAACCATAGGTTGTGCTGCTCTGGGATCTGATTGGTCAGCAAGACCATGGGTTCTGTGATTCTGGATGCTGATTGGTCCAAAAGTCCACAGCTTGTGTGACTCTTGGTGTTGATTGGTTGAGATCTGTACAGGTGGTGTTGCTCTGTAATTTGATTGGTCCATGAGTCCACAGCTTGTGCTACTCTGGTGCTGATTGGCCAAGAGCTTTGCACTGACAGGTGCTGATTGGTCAGTGCAGCTCTGGGTTCTGATTGGTCAGTACATCCCAGCTTGTGCTGCTCTGGGCTCTGATTGGTTGACAATCCCATCCTCCTCCCAAAGTGGAGTTTTCCCCCAAAAAACTCATCCCATTTTTTGGAGCGTGTCGGGGATTAAAGCTCGGCTTTCCTGGTAGCTGCGGAGCATCCCGGGAGACGAGCGGAGCCAGGTGCAGCTGGGAAACGGGACACAGCTGGGAAACGGGACACAGCTGGAAAATGGGACACAGCTGGAAAACCGGACACAGCTGGAAAACCGGACACAGCTGGAAAACCGGACACAGCTGGAAAGTGGGACACAGCTGGAAAACCGGACACAGCTGGAAAACGGGATGCTCCACGCCCTGCACCTCTGCGAGTGCTTCCTCGACCCCTACCAGACCTGGCGTCGGCAGCTGAGCGGGTGAGGGGCGCCCCCCGCATCCCAAAATCCCTCCCCCATCCTGGATTTTCCCTTCCTCACCCCTCTCTTTCCAGGGAATCCATCAGCGCCAAGGAGAAGAGCAAATACAAGTTTGCCCCCGCCCCGCTGCCCCCCGAGTTCGGTGCCTTTTTCCAAGGTAAAAGCGGGATTTGGGAAAGGGAAAGGTCAGGGTGGGATCCGTAAGTGTGGAGTGTCCAGGGATGGGGGGGATTCTGGGGCAGGGGTGGGATCAGGGAATATTTATGGGATCCCTGGAGGGATGTCAGGGAATTGATCCGAGGACTTAAAGGGATCTTTCTGCTCCAGGTTATCCCATTCTTATCCCACAAATATGGGACCCCACACCTGCTCCAGGTTATCCTACACCTATCTGAGGGTTGTTGTAGGATTCCAGGGCAAATGTAGGATCCTAGACCTGTTCCAGGTTATCCCACACCTGCTCCTACAGACATGTAGGATCCTGTACCTGCTCCCGTGTCCTGGGAAGGGGAGCAGGATCCCAAAGCAGGAATTAAGGCCAGCACCACCTGCAGAACCCACAAAAATCAACACAAAAGGGGATTTTTCCCCGGGAAGCCCCAAAAATCCCCTTTTAGAGGCAGCGCCGTTGTAAAAATCCCCCAGAACTCCGCCCCGTAAATCCCCAACTGAACCCGGGTTTGACACAAATTTTTGGGGGTTTTTGGAACAAAACCCCATTCCTGGCACAACCAGAGCTGGAAAAACTGGAACATCCTCATCTTTTCCATGACCAGCAGGATCCAGCACCCCCGTGGGGTGGATTTGGGTAGGAAAGGGATTTTTCCATCTTTTTTTTGAGTGGAAAAGGATTTTTTTCCCTATTTCTAGCTAGAAAAGGACATTTTTCTGTTTTGGTTTTGGGGTTTTTTTTCTGCTGTTTGTTCCTCTGATGAAATCTTTCCCTCCTCATCCTCACAGAGAGTTTCCAAGCTGGGAAGCAGCTCCCAGAAACGATCCAGCTCCGGATTATCCATCTTTTTGGAGCCATCCTCTCCGGATCCAAGGTACCCTTGGGGAGCAGACAGGGAGGATTTGAGCTCCTCATTCCAGGGATAAACACCAAAGTTTTATTCATTCCAAGGCTGGATTTAAACCACTGAATCTTCCAAAGCTGTCAAAAATCCCGTTTAACATTCCAGCCTTAAATTCGGTGGGATCAGCTCAGAAATGTTAAATTAAGTAATTAAATTGAAGAATTAAATTAAAGAATTAAAATAAATAATAAAATAATTTTTAAAAATAAAATAAAATAATAATTAAATAAATAAATTTAAAAATAAAAAAATTAATAATTAAAATAATTTAAAATTTATATAAAAATTTGATAATTTCTTAAATTAGGAATTAAATAATGAAATTAAACAATAAAACGCAACTGAATAATTAAATAAAGTAATTAAATAAAGTTATAAAATTAAATAATTAAATAAAATAAAGCAAAATGCGGAAATAATTGAGTAAAATAATTAAATGGTTGAATCAAATTATTTTAAATTATTAATAGTTAAGTATAACATGTCAAATTACTGAATTAAATTATTTTCTTGAACTATTAAATTTAATTGTTAAAAATTAAGTTATGGGAAGCTTTTAAGCTGCAGCTGCTGCTTCACCTTCAGTTCACCTCTGGGCTGGACGCTGGAAAATCCTTGGATTACCAATTTGGAACCCAAATCAGTTTTTAATTTCCGCAGCAATTATAAATCGATTTAATAATTCCAAAATCTGCTTTAAATCAATTCACACCCCACGATAAGCAGCGCTGGAGGTCTCGGGGGGGCCAATAAATAACGGGATCAATACAGGGCTCATATCGGAATTCCCACCTGTTCCCAAATCCCGCAGCCCAACGCGCTGCAGGCCATCACGCCGGCGGCACTGGAAGCACTCCTGGGGATTCTGCGGCGGGGCGGCAGCGGGAGCCCCCCGTCCCCCGCGCTGCTGGAGGCCACGCTGCGCTCCGTGGTGGCCGCTGTCCACGTCCTGCACGGCTCCAGCCCCGGCGCCGGCCCCGTGTCCCTGCGGAGCCTCCTGGACGGATACTTCAGGGTGCTCAACTCCGACCTCCCCGCGGCGTCCCTGGCGCCCGAGGCGGCCGGCGGCCTCATCGCCCTGCGGGTGCTCATGTTGGGTAGGTTGGGGGCTGGGGTGGGCTTTGGGAATGCGGGGATGGGATGGGGCTGAGCCGGGCTCTCTGTCTGTAGATGCCATCCCGGCCATGCTGAGCTGCCAGGACCGGCCGGTGCTCCAGGCCGTGTTCCTCAGCAACAACTGCTTCGAGCACATCATCCGCCTGCTCCAGAACAGCAAGGTATGGGCTGGCACCTCGGTGTCCCCATCTGCATCCTCATCCTCATCTCCATCCTCGTCCCCATCCTCATCCTCATCTCCATTCCCATCTTCATCTCCATCCTCATCTTCATCCCCATCCCCATCCTCATCCCCACCCCCATCTTCATCCCCGTCCTCATCTCCGTTCCCATCCTCATCCCCATCCTCATCTCCATCCTCATCCTCATCCTTATCCCTGTCCTCATGTCCATCCTCATTCCCATCCTCATTCCCATCTTCACCCTTCGTGATGCTGAACAGTCCTGAGACGGGCTGACACCAGGGTTGGACACCTTCATCTTCCTTCCTTCCTTCCTTCCTTCCTTCCTTCCTTCCTTCCTTCCTTCCTTCCTGCCTGCCTGCCTTCCTGCCTTCCTGCCTTCCTGCCTTCCTGCCTTCCTGCCTGCCTCCCTCCCTCCCTCTCTTCCTCTTCCCCATTTCCTGCTTGGATGACCCTGGGACCGGTGTTTTGCCCTTGGTGACACCAGGGTTGGGCACCTTCATCTCCATCTCCATCCTCTCCATTCCTGGCCCTGAACCATCCCGGGACACATCCATGGGGTGGGGACCCTCCACAACCACTTCCCGGTGTCCCAGTCCCACCCCGTGTCCCACAGCTCTACCTCGGCGGCTCGCGGGAGGTGGGTGAAGCCCAGGACGAGGTTCCCACACGGAACAGGGATGGACTCCAGCAGGTACCTCCAATCCTGACCACCACCCGTGGTGGGCTGTGTCCCCTCACGTCCCAGCAGCTCCCCCATTCCCGTGTCCCCGTAGGTCAACGCCGGCAGCTCTGACGCCATCGCTGTCCACGCCCTCGGCGTGCTCACGGCCATCATGAGCAACTCGCCCTCGGCCAAGGTGGGCAGGGGACCTCCCCTGAAGAGGACACCCCAAAACCAGAGGAATTTGGGTGTTTTCATCCGGGTTGAGGTGGCTCAGCCCGAGGTGGGGCCCAGCTGGAATTCCACTGTGCTTCCAGGAGGTGTTCAAGGAACGCATCGGCTACACCCACCTCTACGAGGTGCTGAGGAGCCAGGGCCAGCCCACCCAGCATCTGCTCCAGGAGCTCCTCAACATGGTGAGCGTCCCCGCTCTTCCCGACTCCGGGCAAGGCTCTGGGCACTGGGGGTTCCTGTGGATCTCAGCCCCCCCATCCTCTCCACTCTGCTGGTTTCTCAGCAGCTTCCTCCAGAGGGGTCCTGGGGCCATCTTTCCCCTGGAGTTGTGCTTGGGTTTGGGAGTTTTGAGGCCTTTTGGATGTGGAACTGCTCACTCTGGTGCTGCTGGACACAGGAGGGTCTCCAAGGTGCTTCATGCATGAGGGTCTCCGAGATCCTGGAGTTGTGGAGGCCTCCAAGACACTTTATTCACAGAGATTCTTAACGCTCCAAGATTCTGGATGCGCAAGAATCTTCGGGATGCTTGGTGCATGAGGGCCTCCAAGATCCTTGACAATACGTGGAGGTCTCCAAGATCCTTGGGGTCCCCAAAATTCCGGATGCACCAAAACTGTCAATGCATGGGAGTCTCCAAGATCTTTAATCCATGAGGATCTCCAAGATCCTTGATGCATGGAGGTACCCGAGATTCTTGGTGCATGGAGCCTCCGGAATTCTTCATGCACAGGACCTCCAACGTGTTTGATGCACAAGGGTCTCTGACACCCTTGATGCACCAGGGTCCCCAAGATCTTTAATCCATGAGGGTCTCCGAGACCCCTGATGTCTGGAGTCTCCAAATTCTGGATGCATGGGAGTCTCCAGGATTCCGGATGCACAAGGGTCTACAGGGGGTCTCTGCCGGGATGGATCCATCCAGCTTCAAGCACTGGAGCTGCACCGACACCCTCCTGTGTCCCTGCAGGCAGTGGAGGGTGACCACAGCTCCTTCCCGGTGCGTCCCATCCGCAACGAGCAGCCCCTGCTGATCCTGCTGGCCTGGCTGCCGGCGCTGGAATGCCGGGATCTCCAGGTGTTCCTGTCGGCGTGGCTGCGGCGGCTCTGCGAGGCCTCCCTGCCCAGCCGCCTCACCTGCGTCAAGGCGGGCATGGTGGGCTCCCTGCTGGGTGCCCTGGCCACCGAGCCGGCGCTTCCCGGTGCCTGCTCCCAAAACCTGCTGGAGCTGCTGCGCTCCTTGGGCAGCCTCTCCATCCGGCCCGGGGAGCTGCGGCAGCTCCTGCGGCTGCTGCGGCGCGAGCGGGGCCGGGGGCCGCATCCCTACGTGGCTCCGGTCATCCGGGCGTTGTCCGGCATGGCCAGGGGCGAGGGGCCTCCCCGGGCCCTGCAGAGCTTCGACCTGAGCCCCGGCATGGCCGGCATCATGGTGCCCACCATCCAGAAGTGGCCTGGCGGCGCCTTCGCCTTCCACGCCTGGCTGTGCCTGAGCGAGGAGGAGCCGGAGCCGCCGGCGAGGCCCAAGAGGAGGCAGCTCTACAGGTGACGCTCGCTGCAGAGGGTGAGGTGAGGGTGGGGAGGGGCAGCACCACCATCTTCACCGTGGTCTTCTCCATGGTTTTCTCCACCAGCTTCTTCACGGCGGGCGGGACGGGCTTTGAGGCGTTCTTCACCGCGGGCGGCGTGCTGGTGGTGGCCGTGTGCACCAAGAAGGATTACATGACGGTGGCACTGCCGGAGTTCGCCTTCAACGACTCGGCTTGGGTGAGGATCATCCCCGTCCCCGTCCCCGTCCCCGTTGGGGACACCACAATGTCCTGATGTCCCTCTCTGTCCCCCCAGCACTGCGTTGACATCGTCCACATTGCCGGCCGCCGGCCCTTCGGCCAGAACGTCGTCAGCATCTACGCCGACGGACACCTGCGGAAAACGGCGCAGCTCCGCTTCCCGTCCCTGCACGAGGTGGGGGATCCTCCCAGCTCCCACCCAGACCCTTCTGCGTGGCCTCACTGGGGGCTGAGCGTGGTCCCTTCTCCCTCCCAGTCCTTCACCTCCTGCTGCATCGGCTCCGCGGGCCACCGGACCACCACGACGGCCACCACCACTGCCGGGCACCCGCCGGCATCCCACGGGCCGGAGCTGGTCTTCCCCCAGCACCCCGTGCTGGGACGCTCCCAGTCTGTCCCCGCCACCCTCGGGCCCCACTCTTGGACCCCCACCCAGCTGCCCACAGAGGGGGTGGTGGCCACCACGGCAGCCGGAAGCCAGGACACGGAGTGGGGCAGCCCCACCTCGCTGGAAGGTCACCTGGGCTCCGTGGCCATCTTCTGCGAGGCCCTGCAGCAAACCCAGGTCAAGGCTCTCTTCTGTGCAGGTACGGCGGGGTGGGACATGGAGGATGTCCCCAGGGTGCTGGTGGTGACGGGGGTCTCCTCCAGCATGTCCCAGCGCACCCCAATCCTCTCGTCCAGGACCAAATGTGACATCCCCGTTCACACTGGAAGGTGACTTGGTGGAGCTCAGCAGTAAACTCTTGCTGTACTACACCCCCCAGGTGAGGAGAGCCACCCCCCTGGGGACAGGGACAGATGGACCCTGTGCCACCGGGGACATGTCCAGGAGCATGAGGATGCTCCCCTGGTGTTCTCTTCCAGGCCTGCAGGAACAACATCTGCTTGGACCTCTCTCCCAGCCACGGCTTGGACGGGAGGCTGACCGGACACAAGGTGGTCAACTGGGACATCAAGGTAGGCTGGGCACAGGGTGACCAGAGGGGCACCTCCTGTGAGGGGCACAGTCCTGGGGCAGGACCCCCACAGGTCCCCTGGAGCCTGCAGGGACCCTGCCCGTGGTGTTGGCTCCACCATGACCCATCTGTCCCACAGCGTCCAGGGTGGGCGCCGTGGGTGGTGCAGGGGAACAGGTGACTTTTGGGGACCTCCCCCTCCACGCTGCTGTCACCACCCAGCGAAGCCCCTCCCCTCCCTCCCCCAGGACGTGGTCAACTGCGTGGGTGGGATGGGGGTGCTCCTGCCCCTGCTCGAGCAAGTGGTGTCCAAGACGGAGGAGCCCGAGGATGAGCAGGAGACCAACGACCTGGTGGGGCCGGAGCTGACGTCCTCCAGGAGCGCCCAGGGCATGCTCATCCCTCTGGGAAAGTCCTCAGGTGAGGAGTTCAGGGGATGTGAAGCAGGAGCTGTCCTGCTGGCGTGGCTGGAGGAGCCACGGAGGGGTTCCTGGACCTGGCAGGTGTCTGCCATGGGCAGGACGGGTCTTTGCCTGAGGCTCCTGGAGTTATGGGGTAATGGAGGAACCACTTGGGATGCTGTTATGACCCAGTCATCACAAACAAACAGTTCTGGGAAGGTGAGGGTGGCTCCAGGAACCTTTGGCATGGGTGGCACCTGCTTGCTCCCAGTATCCAGCTGCTCGTTCCCAAGCTCAGAGCAGCAGAGGCTCCCATCTCCTTAAATCTGGAGAAAACAGGGGAGCAGGGTGAAAAGTTTGGAGAGACAACCGCGTGGGATCTCCAGGAGGGGGTTTGGGTGGGCCCACAGTTCCTGGTGCCCCGCAGAGAGCAGGCTGGAGAGGAACAGCGTGGCCGCCTTCCTGCTGCTGGTGAAGAACTTCCTGAGGAACCACGCTGTGAACCAGGAGAGCCTGGTGCAGTGCCACGGGCCGGCCATCATCGGAGCGCTGCTGCACAAGGTGTGGGAGGCTCCCAAAACCCCACCCCAGCGCTCCTTGCCATTCCCAAAGGGCTGGAAGTGTCCCTTGTCACCCATGGCAGGTCCCCGGCACGCTGCTGGACATGAGCACCTTGGTGGCCTCGCAGATCCTCATGGAGCAGGTGGCTTCCGAGGGCAGCGGGCTCCTGCTGCACCTCCTGTTCCAGCACCTCCTCTTCGACTTCCGCATCTGGAGCAACAGCGACTTCGCCGTGCGCTTAGGTGGGAGCTGGGAACGCCTGGGAATGTCCCTCCCACCCAGCCTCCGTGGGATCCCGACACCTTCTCCCTGCAGGTCACATCCAGTACCTGGCCAGCGTGGTCAAGGACCACAAGCAGCGCGTCCGCAGGAAGTACGGGGTGCAGTTCATCCTGGACTCCATCCGGACCTACTACAGGTGAGCGGCCACGTGGGGCTGGAATCCTGGAATGCTGACAGGCTGGGATTGGGGGTGGGCTTCACCCCTGGGAGCGGTGGTTTGGCTGAGCACCATTTCTGTGGGATAATACCCCTCCTTCTGGAGTGGGAGCATTGTGGTGGGTGCAGGAGCCTCCATGTCCCATCCCCGAGCCTGTGCCCGCCTCCAAAATCCACCCCCAGCAGCCACCAAGAGTGTGGTGGCTTCTGCAACAAGAAGACCCAAATGTGTGGACTGGACCTGTCCCAGGGGCAGGAGATCCCTGGAGCTCCTCAGGCTTTGTGTTGGGATTTGGGACGATGCTGGTGATGGGTTGTGGCTGATGAGGGTCACATCCCCATGCGTGTGTGTCCACCAGCACCTCCAGGGAGAAGACCACAGCCACCGATGACATCAGGACAGTGCAGACGTCCCTTTTCAGCCTGGTGAAGGACTTCTTCTGCAGGAGCTTCTCCGGGGAGGAGATGCAGAGCTTGCTGAACTACCTGGCTGGGGCACAGGACGAGCAGCAGGTGTGTCACCGGCCACACTGCGGTCCCCAAACCCCTCCGTGAAACACGGGCTGGGGAGAAGCCATTGCGGTCCTGGTGGGACACCGGGAGGGCCATGGACAACCATCCCGGTGTCCTGCAGGTCTGTGGGGCGCTGGAGGTGATCCACAGCCTGCTGAAGGGTTCCCCAGCCCAGGAGCAGCTCTTCGCTTTCCTCTTCGAGCCGGGCCACGTGGAGCTGCTCTTCTCCCTGCTGGTGCAGAAGAAGTTCTCGGATGAAGTGCGGGAAAGGGTCTTCAAGGTAGGGCGGGCCCCAGTGCCCACCTCCTGCTGTCCCCAGCAGGGATGTCACAGCCTCCTCTCGCTGTCCCACCAGATCCTCTACAAGATGCTGAAGTATGAGAAGGTCCCCGAGCGCAGCAAGAGCCGCCTGAAGCTGAAGGACATCGGGTACCACGGGCTCATCTCCTGCCTCAGCGACGTTCCCGGCTCCATGCTGCTCTTCCGCTGCCTCTCGGAGCAGGTCCTGGGGGCAGGTACCGTGTGCCAGTGAAACCAGGCCACCATCCCAGCCGTGTGCCATGGGATCAGCACTTCCCACCAGGCTCAGCGGGGTCTTGGGTGGCTTCTGGGGACAGCAAAAAGTGTCCCCGCACTGTGCTGACTCTCCTTGTCCACAGACCCTCCCAACTACAAGGACCTGGTGGCCGTGGTGTACCTGTCCCACCGGGCTGAGCTGAGCATCCGGCTCGACATCTGCCGCAAGGTGAGCAGGGCGGGAGGTGACAGAGGTGTCACCTGAGCTCCTTGGAAACCCAAAAGTGGTGGCCGTGGGGTTGGTGGTGACATGGATCTGCCAGCTCCAACAGCTCCATGATGGTTTTGGAGGACCTGGGGTGCTCCTGTTCCTGGGATGGGTCCATCCATGGAGAGCTGGGGTGGCAGCATCCAATGTCCCTCCTTCTCCTTCTCCTTCTCCTTCTCCTTCTCCTTCTCCTTCTCCTTCTCCTTCTCCTTCTCCTTCTCCTTCTCCTTCTCCTTCTCCTTCTCCTTCTCCTTCTCCTTCTCCTTCTCCTTCTCCTTCTCCTTCTCCTTCTCCTTCTCCTTCTCCTTCTCCTTCTCCTTCTCCTCCTTCTCCTCCTTCTCCTCCTTCTCCTCCTTCTCCTCCTTCTCCTCCTTCTCCTCCTTCTCCTCCTTCTCCTCCTTCTCCTCCTTCTCCTCCTTCTCCTCCTTCTCCTCCTTCTCCTCCTTCTCCTCCTTCTCCTCCTTCTCCTCCTTCTCCTCCTTCTCCTCCTTCTCCTCCTTCTCCTCCTTCTCCTCCTTCTCCTCCTCCTCCTCCCCCTCCTCCTCCCCCTTCTCCTCCCTCCCCTCCTCCTCCTTCTCCTCCTTCTCCTCCTTCTCCTCCTTCTCCTCCTTCTCCTCCTTCTCCTCCTTCTTCTCCTTCTCCTCCTCCTCCTCCTCCTCCTCCTCCTTTTCCTTCTTTTCCTTCTGCAGCTCTTCCACCTGATCTATGCGCAGCAGGACATGGTGAAGCAGCTGGCCAGGTTGGCCGGCTGGCAGGACACGCTCACCAAGCTCTACGTGAAGGAGTCCTACGAGTGCCACCAGCACAGCCTGAGCACCACCAGCTGCCCGGAGCTGCTGCGCCTGTCCGAGCCCTCGGGCAAGGACAGGATGAGCCCACCACCCGCCGAGCTCCAGGAGCTCGATGTCTTCCTCCCGCTGGGATACGAGGCCTCGGACCAGGAGCTCTCCGAGGGCTTCTCCGACCACTCCATCTCCCCGAGCGGTCGCACCAAGTCCTTCCACTCCTACAACTTCAAGTCCTTTGACTCCTCGGACCGGGCCAGCCGCTCGTCATCCAACCCCGGGGACGGCCCCCCCTTCGACGGCGTCTACCACCCACTGTCCCCCTTCTCCACCTCGCCCTTTGACCTGGGGCTGGACCTGGCCAGCACCAGCTCCATGGCCACGGCCGAGAGCGGCACCCAGACCCCGGCCAGCGGCCCCGGCACCCCCTCGCCCCTGGAGAGCTTCAAGCCCTTCCCGGGAATGCGAGCGCGCAAGAGCTCCAGCCTGTCCAACGTCCTGGATGAGAGCAGCTACCAGGACGTGCTGCCCAGCGACAACATCTCCAACACCAGCAACCCCCAGGTGAGCCCCAAACCCTCATCCCACCATCCTGGGGCACCGCGGGCACCTCTCACCCTCCTCTCCACCGTCAGCAAACCCCCGAGGAGGAGCTGTGCAACCTCCTGACCAACATCATCTTCTCGGTGACGTGGCGCGGGGTGGAGGGCTGGGATGACGCAGCCTGGAGGGAGCGCGGCCAGGTCTTCTCCGTGCTCACCAAGCTGGGCACGGCCTGCGAGCTGGTGCGGCCTCCGGACGAGATCAAGCGCAGGTGAGGCCCGCCCGCATCCCGGGGGTGGATCCCGAGGGAAGGGCACCCTCCGGAGCCGCTGCTGTCCCGCAGCCTGCTGGAGATGATGCTGGAGTCGGCGCTGACCGACCTGAAGGAGTCGGGCACGGCCGCGCTGCCTGGGCTCACCCACAACGCCCTCAAGCTGCTGCGGCTGCTCCAGGATTTCCTCTTCTCCGAGGGACACAACAACCAGGCCCTGTGGAGCGAGAAGGTGGATGGGAATGAGCAGGGATTCCTGATCCCAAACCCCAGCTCTGCTAATCCCTAATGTCAACCCTGGCCCTAAACCCAGCCCCACCTGGAGAGTTTGAATATAAGTTCAGACTTATTCCTGAATTGAAATCAAATTCCTAATTTTAGGAAGTAACCTCTGCCTTATTTGTAATCTTAAATCGAACCCCGATCCTAATCCTTAAAATTTAATCCTAACCCTTAATCCTAAAGTTTAATATTAAACCTTTACCATAAATGCAACCCTTTGTACTCTAAACCCTGAACCTAAACCCTAAGATTAACTCTAATTTTAACTGTACCTCCTAAATCATGATCCTAAACCTTAACTCCACATTTTTTTCGTAAAGCCCAACCCTTAATCCTAATCTTAACCCTGACTCTTTCTGTAAACCTAAACCCTAACCTTAACTCACAGCCTGTAATCTCGCTGTATTTCCTACATCCTAATCCTAAACCTTACTGCTGTACCTTTGTCCTAAAGCTCAACCCTAACTCCAATCCTATACCCCAGCCCTAATCCTGACCCCAGACCATAATTCCTGAGCCCCAAACCCAGACTGGTTTGTCACAAGTTGAGTTGTACCCTAACCCTAAACCCAAACCCCAATCCGAGGAGGGCCGGGTGATGGTGCCGGAGCCGGTGGCTCGGCAGGGGTGGGATTCCTGCCCGGCCGGGGGGCTCACGGTGTCCCCCCAGATCTACGAGGGTGTCAGCAGCCTGCTGGACAAGCTGGGCGTGTGGCACCACCTGTCCAACGGCACCTCCGACCTGAGGGAGATGGCGCAGACGGGCCTGCGGGTGCTCCTCGGGTACATCCTGCTGCAGGACCCCCAGGTGGGTCACCCCTCCCCGGGCACCGCGCCGGCCCCGCGCCGGCCCCGCCTGACCTCCGTGTCCCCCCAGCTGCACTCGCTGGCCTACGTCAAGCTGCACAGCCTCCTGCAGACCACGTCGGCCCCGCGGAGGGACGAGGCCTGTTACCTGCTGGGGAAGCTGGAGACGCCCCTGCGGCGCTCCCTGGATTCCAGGTCGGAGGCCTTCTCCTGGTTGGTGCCCATCATCCGCACGCTCATGGATCAGTGCTACGAGACCCTGCAGCTGCAGCAATTCCTGCCCTCGCTGCCCCCCACCAACGGCAGCCCCACCTTCTACGAGGATTTCCAGCTCTTCTGCAGCACCCCGGAGTGGAGGGGCTTCATCGAGAAGCACGTGGGTGCCGTGGGGTGGGGTCGTCGTGGTGGGGTCGCCGGGATGACGGGTGGTGGGTGCCTGGAAATGCCTCTCCGCTCATCCAGGTGCAGCCCACCATGGCCCAGTTTGAGATGGACACATTTGCCAGGAGCCACGACCTGATGTCCAATTTCTGGAACGCCTGTTACGATGCCATGATGAGCAGCTCCCAGCGCCGGGAGCAGGAGAAGGCGGCCAGCCGCAAGTTGTTCCAGGTACTGCCTGCTCCTTGTCCCTGGAATGTCACCCTGGGGCCTGCTCTTCCTCCTGGGGACACCCTGGGGTGTCACTCTGGGTGCTCCTCATTCTGGGGATGTGTTCCTCACTCCCAGGATGTCATCCAGGGGATAAATTCTTTATCCTGGGAGCATGTTCCTCACCCCAGGGATCTCATCAAAGGGATGTGCTCCTCTGGAGACACGCTCCTCACCCCCAGGATGTCATCCAGGGATGTGCTCCTTATCTTGGGAACATGTTCCTCACCCCTGGGTTGTCACTCTGGGTTCTCCTCACCCCAAGGATGTCATGCAGGGAATATGCTCCTCACTCTGAGGATGTCATTCAGGGAATGTGCTCCTCTCCCTGGGATATTAATCCTGGGGTTGTGCTCTTCACCCCAGGGATGCCATCCTGGGGACATTGCCTTCAGGCGGTGTTCCTCCTCCTCCTGGGGACATTGCCTTCAGTAGGTGCTCCTCCTCTTGGGGACATTGCCTTCAGTAGGTGCTCCTCCTCTTGGGGACATTGCCTTCAGGCAGTGTTCCTCCTCCTCCTGGGGACATTGCCTTCAGGAGGTGTTCCTCCTCCTCCTGGGGACATTGTCCAGGGGATGCGCTCCTCATTCTAGGCACATTATCCCTGGGGTGTGCTCCTCATCCTGGGGGTACCATCCCTGGGATGTGCTCCTCATCCCAACCACATCGTCCTGGGAATTTCATCCCAAGGATGAGCTCCTCATCCCAACCACACCATCCTGGGGATGTCATCCCAGGGATGCGCTCCTCATCCCAACCACATCACCGTGGGGACACCACCAGGATGTCATCCCTAGGATGAGCTCCTCATCCCAACCACATCATCCTGGGGATGTTCTCCTTACCCTGAGGACGTCACCCTATGGATGTCCCCAAGCCCCAGCCCTGTTGTCCCTTCACTCTGGTGCCTCTTTGTCAGGAGCTGGTGCTGGAGCCGGCGGCGAAGCGCTGCAAGGCGGAGAACGCCCGTCACGCCAACGTCCTCAAGCAGGCCAACAACCACCACAGCACCGTGCTCAAGCAGTGGCGGTCCCTGTGCCGCCTGCTCACCTCGCCCCGCTCCGCCTGGGCCGACCGGTGAGTCCCCACCTTGTGTCAAGGGATGGGTGGCAGAGCCGGGGGTCCCCAGGGGGCCTCACCCCCAGCTGTCCCCCAGGAACCCACCGGAGGTTCGCTGGAAGCTGTCAAGTGCCGAGACCTACTCACGGATGAGGCTGAAGCTGGTGCCCAACCTCAATTTCGACCAGCACTTGGAGGCCAGCGCCCTACGGGACAATCTGGGTGAGGTGGTGGCACTGGGGCACCTGGGGGTCCCCCTGTGCCGCAGGCAGGGGATGTCACCGGTGGGCTTGGGCTGGGAGACGTCGTGGACAGTGCTGAATGTGGGGCCCCTTCCCAGGAGTTGCCCCCAGCTCGGGGGGGTGGTGGGTGCTGCTGACCACCTCCTCATTTCAGGAGCTGACCACCTCCAGAACCCCACCGAGTCCCTCCCGCTCGCTATGGCCAAGGAGGCCAAGGTGAGCGAGCTGGAGGATGACCAGCTGGCCGAGGAGGACCTCCCTGTCCTGGACAACCAGTGAGTGACCCCACCGCTACCACGGCACCGGCTCACGTGGGCTGGGGGTGTCAGTGGAGTGTCCTCACCCCACTGTGCCCCCCAGGGCTGAGCCCAAGGAGCAGAACCAGCGGGAGAAGCTGGTGGTGTCGGAGGACTGCGAGCTCATCACCACGGTGGCCGTGGTCCCTGGGCGCCTGGAGGTGACAACCCAGCATGTTTATTTCTACGACGGCAGTGGCGAGAAGGAGGAGACGGAGGGAGGTAACGGCGGGCGCTGCTTGAGGGGTGTGAGGAACCCCAGCCCCATCCCCGCCTCGGGAACGGCGGGATGGTGACACCTGGGGGGCTCTGCGTCCCCCCACCCTCGGCAGGGATCGGCTACGACTTCAAGCGCCCCTTGTCCCACCTGCGCGAGGTCCACCTGCGCCGCTACAACCTGCGCCGCTCCGCCCTCGAGCTCTTCTTCATCGACCAGGCCAACTACTTCCTCAACTTCAGAAAGAAGGTGGGGACCCCCTCACCCCCTCCCAGATCCCTCCCAAGGCCACAGCTCTGCCTGAGCTCCGGCAGCTCCACGTCCTTCTGTCCCACCAGGTGAGGAACAAGGTGTATTCCTGCATCCTTGGCCTACGGCCCCCCAACCAGACCTATTTCGGCAGCCGGTCCCCCCAGGAGCTGCTCAAAGCCTCGGGGCTCACACAGGTACCGGCCCCACCACGGCCACCCCCGCTCCGTGTGTCCCCTTCCCAGATGGAAAAGAGGAAGGTGACAGCGTGGGGTGGGGATGGACATGGGACCACGGATGGACATGGACAGGGAAACAGGGATGGCTGTGGATCTGGGAGTGGCCATGGGACCAGGGATGGACATGGACATGGATATGGACATGGATATGGATATGGACATGGATATGGATATGGACAGGGGATCAGGGATGGCTGTTGGGAGTGGCCATGGGACCAGGGATGGACATGGACATGGATATGGACATGGATATGGACATGGATATGGATATGGATATGGATATGGATATGGATATGGATATGGATATGGATATGGATATGGATATGGATATGGATATGGACATGGGTATGGATGGGGATCAGGGATGACTGTTGGGAATGGCCATAGGACCAGGGATGGAGATGGACATGGATATGGACATGGACATGGACAGGGGATCAGGGATGGCCATTGGGAATGGCCATAGGACCAGGGATGGAGATGGACATGGATATGGACATGGACATGGACATGGACAGGGGATCAGGGATGGCCGTTGGGAATGGCCATGGGACCAGGGATGGAGATGGACAGGAAAACAGGGATGGCTGTGGATCTGGGAGTGGCCATGGACATGGACATGGATATGGACATGGATATGGATGGGGATCAGGGATGACTGTTGGGAATGGCCATAGGACCAGGGATGGCCATGGGGTGAGGACGGTCATGGGACAGAGGACAACCGTGGGACATGGGATGGTCTGAGGGCAGGGATGGCCATGGAACAGGGGATGGCTTTGGGATGGGGGTGGCCATTGGATCAGAGGTGACTGTAGAACCAGGGATGGCCATGGGGAGGACATGGCCACAGTTCTGGGGACAACTGTGGGACCAGTGGTGGCCGCAGGACTGGGGAGAGCTTTGGAAGCGGGGATGGCCCAGGGACGGGCGCTGCCGTGGGGTGGGGGGTGTCTGCCCTGTCTCCTCCCCCCAGGCCTATCTCCTCCCTCTCCCTTCTCCCCAGAAATGGGTCCTGCGGGAGATCTCCAACTTCGAGTACCTCATGCAGCTGAACACCATCGCGGGGCGCACCTACAACGACCTGTCCCAGTACCCCGTGGTGAGCCCCTGCGCCCCCCACTGTCCCCACAGTGACCCCGTCCCCTCCCACCTCACCCACAGTGACCCCGTCCCCTCCCACCTCACCCACCTCCCGCCCCCACCCAGTTCCCCTGGATCCTGCGGGATTACGTCTCGGAGACCCTGGACCTCACCAACCCAGCCGTGTTCCGGGACCTGTCCAAGCCCATCGGGGTGGCCAACGAGCGGCACGCCCGCGACGTCAAGGAGAAGTGAGTACCCCACAAACCAAGGGCGGGGGGTGCGGGGAGCACCTGGCTGGCTCCTGGTGGACCCCATCCCACCCGTCCTGCAGGTACGAGAGCTTTGAGGACCCCACGGGCACAGTGGACAAGTTCCACTACGGCACTCACTACTCCAACGCCGCCGGCGTCATGCATTACCTGATCCGCACCGAGCCCTTCACCACCCTCCACATCCAGCTGCAGAGCGGCAGGTGGGCACCCGGCAGGTGGATCCTGCAGAGGGGACAGCGTGGGGACAACCAGGCTCCAGCCAGGTGTCCTGTGCTGTCCTGCGTCCCAGGTTTGACTGCTCGGACCGGCAGTTCCACTCGGTGCCGGCGGCCTGGCAAGCCCGCATGGAGAACCCGGTGGATGTCAAGGAGCTCATCCCGGAGTTCTTCTACTTCCCGGAGTTCCTGGAGAACCAGAATGGTGAGGGACACCGTGGTCACCACCGGGGGAGCACAGCGGGGTCTGTGTCCCTCATCGTCCTCGTCCCGCCCACAGGCTTTGACCTGGGCTGCCTCCAGCTCTCCAATGAGAAGGTCGGGGACGTGGTGCTGCCGCGCTGGGCGCGCTCCCGCGAGGACTTCATCCAGCAGCACCGCAAAGCCCTGGTGAGACGGGGAGCCCGTTCAGCCCTGGGGGCGTTCCGGGGCCGTTCCCAGCCCACCCTGACGGCCCATCCTTGGACAGGAGTCGGAATATGTCTCCGCCCACCTCCACGAGTGGATCGACCTCATTTTTGGGTACAAGCAGCGTGGCCCGGCCGCCGTGGAGGCCCTCAACGTCTTCTACTACTGCACCTACGAGGGTGAGCTGTGGGGCCGAGGGACGGGGACACCCACCAGGGCTGTGTCCCCTCCCGTGACCGTGACCATCCGCAGGGGCCGTGGACCTGGACGCCATCACCGACGAGACGCAACGCAAGGCTCTGGAGGGCATCATCAGCAACTTCGGGCAGACGCCCTGCCAGCTGCTCAAGGTAGCTCAGACCCCCACCCCCCAAAAAACAGCCCCTTTTTGGGGGGGTCTCCCCCTTCTGATGGCTGCCCCGCCCCGCCAGGAGCCCCACCCCGCCCGGCTGTCGGCAGAGAGTGCAGCACGCCGGCTGGCCCACCTCGACACCCGCTCCCCCAACGTCTTTGAGAACCTGGACCAGCTCAAGTCCTTCTTCGTGGAGGTGAGGACACCCCGGGGGTCCCTGGGCAGGATGGGTGGGGTGGGGTGGGGTGGGCAGGAGGCTGCCCAGCAGCTGCTGTGTCCCCACAGGGCATCAGCGATGGGGTGGCCCTGGTGCAGGCCGTGGTCCCCAAGAACCAGGCCCATTCCTTCATCACTCAGGGATCCCCCGACATCCTGGTGAGTGTGGGGAAACTGAGGCACAGGGCCATTTTGCTGGTCAAAGGGGATCCAGGACCAAACCAGGGATGATCCCAGCAGTGAGAGCGGTGTCACCTCCCTTTCCCCTCTGCCCAGGTCACTGTGAGTGCCAACGGCTTGCTGGGGACCCACAGCTGGCTGCCCTACGACAAGAACATCTCCAACTACTTCAGCTTCACCAAAGACCCCACTGTCACCAACGCCAAGTGAGTCACCAGGGCACAGGGACGGTCCCTGGAGGTGCCACCGATCCGTCACCACCATCCCACATCCCTCCTGACAGGACCCAGCGCTTCCTGCAGGGCCCCTTCGCCCCCGGGGCCGACCTGAGCTCCCGCACGCTGGCCGTGTCCCCCGACGGGAAGCTGCTCTTCAGCGGGGGACACTGGGACAACAGCCTCCGTGTCACCTCGCTGGCCAAGGGCAAGGTGGTGGGGCACATCACCCGGCACATAGGTACATCCTCCTCCCGTGGTGGTGGTGGTGATGATGATGATGATGATGTGATGATGCCCTGACGGGGTTGTAGGGCCATGGTGGGAGGCGGGTGGCACCGTGAGGGACATCTCCCAGTGTCCCCATCTCCTGGGGACGGTCCAGGTTCCAACCTCAGAGCTGGAGTGGGGTGAGGAGCAGCAGCATAAACACCCCAAAATCCACCTTGGAGTGGGATTGGCAGCAATCCCACATCCGAAAGCGCATCGTGATGCCATCCCATGGAGTCAGCAGGCCCGGCGTGCTGGGGGACCGCCACCTCATGGTGTCCCTCTGGCTGTCACAGATGTTGTCACCTGCCTGTCACTCGACCTCTGTGGCATCTACCTCATTTCTGGCTCGCGGGACACCACCTGCATGGTGTGGCAGGTCCTACAGCAGGTAAGGGCTCGAGAAGCAGGGGGAGCTTGTGGTGGTGGCACTGCCAGCAGGTCACTGATGTCCCCGTGTCCCCAACGCCAGGGTGGCTTTTCCAGCGGCTTGGCTCCCAAACCCGTTCAGGTGCTGTACGGCCACGACGCCGAGGTGACGTGCGTGGCCATCAGCACCGAGCTGGACATGGCCGTGTCCGGCTCCAAGGTGAGCTGCTGGGGCCGTGGGGTGGGCGTGGGATGGGCAGTGCCACCACCACCGTCACCCTGTGTCCCCTTCCTCCCCCAGGACGGCACCATCATCACCCACACCGTGCGCCGGGGTCTCTTCATCCGCTCCCTGCGGCCGCCCGGCGAGAGTTGTCCCCCCGCCCTCCTGTCCCACCTGGCCGTGGGGCCCGAGGGGCAGGTGGTGGCCCAAACCACCGTGGGGCAGCCCTCCTGCTGCAAGGTACGTCCAGGTGTCCCCGTTGTCCCCTCCCGGGTGGCACCGCCACCACGCTCCCCCCGTGCTCCTTGCAGGACAGGTTTGCGCTGCACCTGTACTCGGTGAACGGGAAGCTCCTGTCCTCCGTCCCGCTGGACCGGGAGGTGACAGCCATGTGCCTGACCGAGGACTTCGTGGTGCTGGGGACCTCGGAGTGCGGGCTGGAGATCCGTGAGCTCCAGAGGTGAGGGATGGCTGGGCCCTGTCCTGTCCCCGCCACGCCCCCAGGGTGTCCCATGCTGTGGTGTCCCTGCCATGGTGTCCCTGCCTTGGTGTCCCGCACCGTGGTGTTCCATACCAAGGTGTCCCACACTATGGTGTCCCTCCCATGGTGTCCCATACTGTGGTGTCCCACACCAAGGTGTCCCACACCATGATGTCCCGCATTGTGATGTCCCACACCGTAGTGTCTCATCCCATGGTGTCCCTGCCTTGGTATCCCACACCGTGGTGTCCCTGTGATGGTGTCCCTGCCATGGTGTCCCACACCATGGTGTGTGTCCCTGCGGTGATGTCTCACACCATGGTGTCCCACACTGTGGTGTCCCACACCGTGGTGTCCCACACCGTGGTGTCCCACACTGTGGTGTCCCACACTATGGTGTCCCTGTGGTGGTGTCCCGCACTGTGATGTCCCACACCATGATGTCCCACACCATGGCTCGTGTCCCCAGCCTCAGGGCGGCCGTGCCCCCGGTGCCCATGCGCGTGCCCGTGCGCAGCGTGTCCGTCACCAAGGAGAGGAGCCACATCCTGGTGGGGCTGGAGGACGGGAAGCTCATCGTGGTGGGAGCTGGGCAGCCCGCGGAGGTGAGCGGGACCCCCGGGACGCCAGGACGTGGCTCGGTGTCCCCTGGGTGTTCCCAGGGTGGGGACATTGGTGTGTCCTCTCCAGAGCTGGGGTGGGCAGGGAATGTGGGATAGGGATGGGGTGGAGATGAGGGTCTGGAAGGAGATGGTGACCGAGAAGGGGACGAAGATGGGGATGGATAAAGGGATTTGGGAAGGGGATTGGGATGGAGAAGAGGATGAGAATCTGGAAGGGAATGGGGACGGTGAAGAGGACGGGGATGGAGAAAAGGATGAGGATCTGGAAGAAGATGAGGATGGAAATGGGGAAAGAGGATGGGATGGAGAAGCAGATGAATATCTGGGAAGGGATGAGGGGGAAGAGTGGGATGAGAAACTGAGAGGAAATAGGGATGGAGATGGGGATGAGGATCTTGGAATGGGATGGGGATGGAGAAGGGGATGAGGAACTGGAAATTAGAGATGGAGAAGGGGATGAGGACCTTGGGATGGGGATGGAGAAGGGGTTGGAGAAGGGGTTGAGGATCTTGGAATGGGATGGGGATGGAGAAGGGGATGAGGACTTTGGAACGGGATGGGGATGGAGAAGGGGATGAGGAAGGGGATGGATAAAGGATTTGGGGATGGGAACGGCTCTCACCCCCCATCCCCAGGTGCGGCCGGGCCAGTTCCACCGGCGGCTGTGGCGCTCCACGCGGCGCATCTCCCAGGTGTCGGCCGGAGAGACGGAATACAACCCCTCCCCCGAGGGCAGGGCCTAGGCGGGCACCCACCACCCAGCCCGGGGGTCCCGTGCCCCCCACACGGACCAGGGGACCCCCGGGTACCCGCCCTGCCCGACATCCGTGGCCTTATCCAGCCCCGCTGGGGTGTCCAGCCCTCCCTGGGCTTTGGGGAGACGCTTCCCCCGTTCCTGCAGCGGGGTGGGGGGCAGGAGGAGCTGGGCACCCCTCGCTGGGAACGGGGGGTGACACAGCCCCCCCGCCGTGCTGGCCAGGAGCCAGCAGCGTGTGGCTGTCCCACTCCCCCCCCCCCCCCCCGTTATTTTTTATTTCTATCCATTTTTAGAGCTTTTACAGAAAAAGAATTGTTATTAATAATTAATAATAATAATAATATATCTGTGGGAAATCCAGGTGTGAGGCCCATGGCTGCCCCAAGATGGGGAAACGGCCCCTCCTGGGTGTGTCCCCCCCGTGTCCCCCCCACTCCGCTGTCCTGCGTGGGGGGGCGCGGGGACACTGCTGTCACCAGTGGGGCGGGGCTCGGTGACACTTCATCCACGTGCCACAAGTTTGGGGGGTCCCAGCAGCTCTGCACCCCCATCTGATGAGTTTGAGGGGTCCCAACAGCTCTGCACCCCCATGTCATGAATTTGGGGGGTCCCAGCATCTCTGCACCCCCATGTCATGGGTTTGGGGGTTTCCAGGAGCTCTGCACCCCCATGTCACGAGTTTGAGGGGGTCCCAACAGCTCCACACATGTATCACAAGTTTAGGGGGTCTCAGCAGCTCTGCACCCTCATTTGGGGGGGGGGGGTCTCAGCTCAGAGTTTGGGGAGAAGTCAAACATCAGAATTTGGGGGGTCTCAGCAGTTTCCCACACGTGTCATGAGTTTGGGGGGGGTCTCAGCAGTTTGACCTGAGTAGTTTGACCCCTGTCCTCCCAGGATCCCCCAGTTTCTCCAGCATCCTCCCAGTATCCCCCAGACGTGTGTCACGAGGTTGGGGGGGGGGGGTCTCAGCAGTTTCCCACACGTGTGTCATGAGTTGGGGGAGCTCTCAGCAGTTCCCCACACGTGTCACGAGTTTGGGGGGCTCTCAGCAGCATCAGCTGTGTCCCCCCATGTCCCAGCGGGGCCCGTGGCTCCCCAGCAGCCCCCCACCCACTCCACCAGCTCGAGCAGCCTCAGCCCCCCCGTGTCGCGGGTTTAGGGGCTCTCAGCCCCCGGAGCACGCCCAGCTCCCGGCGCTCCCTCCCGGACCCGGCTGTTCCCGGAGCTGGCAGCCGCTCCTGGCCGCTGGCCGGCCCCGCCACCCCGGCGAGGCCCCCGGGCTGCCACTGACCCTTGTCCCCGCTCCTTGTCCCCGCGTCACGCGGGGCACCGGAGCCAGCCGGGAGCAGCCAGGAGCAGCCGGCCGGAGCCATGGACGGACACACGGACAGGTGGGCAGGGCAGGGAGGGGACAGCGCCAGGTCGCTCTGCTGGAGGCTGTTCCCGTCCCGCTGGAGGTTGGATTGGTGTCCCTGTTCCCGGATTTTGGCCCCGTCCCGAGTGACCCAGTTCCGGGCATCCTGTTCCCAAGGTTCCCTTCCCCCTCCCAAAAATGTCCTTTTTCCCAGTGTCCCTGTGCCTGGTGTCCCTCTGGCCCGTGTCCCCATCCCAGATGTTCCACTGGGGTCCGTGTATCCCACTCCCAGCTTTTCCGTCCCAGTTTTTCGATCCCAGGTTTCCCACTCCCAGGTTTCCCATCCCAGGTTTTCCACTTCCAGCTTTTGCATCCCAGGTTTCCCATCCCAGCTGTCCCAGTCACAGTTTTTCCATCCCAGCTTTCCCAGTCCCAGGTTTCCCACTCCCTGTTCCATAGATTCCAGTCCCAGGTATTCCTGCTTCCGGTCTCCGTATGCAAGGTGACCCAGGTTGTCCCCGATGTCCCCGATGCCCCAGGCTGTCCCAGGTTGTCCCCGATGTCCCAGGCTGTCCCCAATGCCCCAGGCTGTCCCAGGTTGTCCCTGATGTCCCAGGCTGTCCCCGATGTCCCAGGCTGTCCCCAATGCCCCAGGCTGTCCCAGGCTGTCCCTGATGTCCCAGGCTGTCCCCGCTGTCCCGCTACTCCTTTTCCCACTCTCCCAGTCCTGCTATCCACCTGCTCCAGGAATCCCCTGGATGATGCCCCAGGAGGGAGGGCCACCACCCAAACCCCCCCTGGGGACAGGGACGGGCACGGGCGGGTTTGGGGGTTCAGGGTGGGTTTAGGTTCGGGGGGTTCCCAGCAGGTTCCCACCCCCTCCCCACATTCCCAGCTCGTGGCTGGGAGCCCCCCTGGAGCAGTTGCCCACCCCGGCGCTGATCCTGGACCGGGCCACGCTGCACGGGAACGCCGAGCGAATGCGGGAGCGCTGCCGGGCGCTGGGGCTGCGCCTGCGGCCCCACGTCAAAACCCACAAAACGCTGTGAGTGAGACCCCAGCGCCCCCCGTTCCCCCCGGGGTCTCCTCAAAACCCCTCCGGCATCTTCCCACATCCCTCCGTGTCCCCACTGTACCCCTCAACCTTCACCCGGTTCTCCCCACCAGCATCTCCACATCCTCACCCCAAAATCCTTCTCCAGCATCCCCCCTGTCCTCCCAGTATCCTCCAGTTTCCCCAGTATCCTCCTGGTATCCCCCAGTTTCTCCAGCATCCTCCCAGTATCCCTCACCATCCTCCTGGTATCCCTCACCATCCTCCCAGTATCCCTCACCATCATCCCAGTATCCCTCACCATCCTCCCAGTATCCCTCTCCATCCTCTCCAGTATCCCTCACCATCCTCCTGGCATCCCTCACCATCCTCTCCAGTATCCCTCTCCATCCTCTCCAGTATCCCTCACCATCCTCCCAGTATCCCTCACCATCCTCTCCAGTATCCCTCACCATCCTCTCCAGTATCCCTCTCCATCCTCCACAGTATCCCTCACGATCCTCCCCAGTGTCCCTCACCATCCTCCTGGCATCCCTCACCATCCTCCCGGTATCCCTCTCCATCCTCCCCAGTATCCCTCACCATCCTCTCCAGTATCCCTCACCATCCTCCTGGTATCCCTCACCATCCTCCCAGTATCCTTCACAATCTTTCTGGTATCCCTCACCATCCTCTCCAGTATCCCTCACCATCCTCCCCAGTATCCCTCACCATCCTCCCCAGTATCCCTCACCATCCTCTCCAGTATCCCTCACCATCCTCCCAGTATCCCTCACCATCCTCCCAGTATCCCTCACCATCCTCCCAGTATCCCTCACCATCCTCCAGGTATCCCTCACCCTCCTCCTCCCTCCATCCCGGTTCCCAGGGAAGGGGCGGCTCTGGCCACGGGTGGGACGCGCCGTGGCATCGTGGTGTCCACGCTGGCCGAGGCGCGGTTCTTCGCGGCCGGCGGTTTCGATGACATCCTCTACGCCTTCCCGGTGCCGCGCTGGCGCCTGGCCGAGTGCTCAGCGCTGGCCCAGCGCCTCCAGGAATTCCAGGTGCTCCTGGATAGCTCCCAAGGGCTGGAGCTGCTCCTCCAGAACCCCCTTCCTGGCGGGAAGCGCTGGCTCGTCTGGCTCAAGCTGGACTGTGGGAATGGTCGGGGTAGGTGAGCCCCAAATCCCAGCCCGGGGTGTGGAGAGGGGACATCGTGTCCTGTCCCCAGGGGGGGTCAGCCGGGGTGGGCTCTGGGCTGGGATGCTCCGAGTGATCCCAGCTCCAGCACCCCGACCAGGATGGGACATTGAAACCTCCCAAAAGTCGTTAATCAAGGATGTTCCTCAGGGAATGATGTCCCGTGTCCCTCCAAGCCCTCAGATCCTCCATCCCATCCACAATGGAGCATCTCAGCCCCTCCAAAATTGTAATTTAAGGATGCTCCATGGGAAGGGATCCCTGTGTCCCTCCAAGCTTCCATCCCACCCATGATGGAGCATTTCAACCCCTCTAAAATTGTTATTTAAGGATGTTCCATGGGAAAGGATCTTCAGATCCTTCATCCCACCCACGATGGAGCATTTCAACCCCTCCAAAGTCATTATTTAAGGATGTTCCATGGGAAGAGATCCCCGTGTGTCTCCAAGCCCCCAGATCCTCCATCCCACCCATGATGGAGCATCTCAACCCCTCCAAAGTCATTATTTAAGGATGTTCCATGGGAAGGGATCCCTGTGTCCCTCAGATCCTCCATCCCACCCATGATGGAGCATCTCAACCCCTCCAAAGTCATTTTTCCCAGCCCAAAAAACAGGCCAGAAGCGACCCCAAAGCCCCATCCCCATCCTTCCCAACCCCATTCCCACATTCCCACCTCCAGAACGCTCCATGGGGGCCCTGTCCCAGCGCGTCCCCCCCAGCAACTCCCTCCAACCCCTTCCCACGTCCCCTCCCCAGCCGGGATCCGTCCCTCGGACCCCGAGGCTCTGGGCCTGGCCCGCGCCATCGCCGTGGGCTCCCCGGAGCGGGTGACACTGGTGGGGGTCTACGCCCACTGCGGGAACACCTACGGCTGTCGCGACATCCCGGCCATCCAGGCCATCGCCAGGGACACCACGGCCGCCGTGCTGGAATTTGTCACCGCGTGAGTGGCCGGGATGAGCGGCATTCCAGGGATTTGGGGACGCCAGGGGTCACGGAGGCGGCTCTGGGTTGGAAATGCGAATCGCCCCCATAAAGGGGCCCTCAAAGCCCCCCTCGGGGGGAGCCGGGGGGTGGTGGCGGCGGCGCCGGCCTTTGATGTGGCTGCGGTGTCGGGTTGTGACCCGGGCCATTGTCCCCTCCCTCGTCCCCGCCACCCTTTCATCCCGGCGGGGGTCCGCATCCTGCAGGGAATTGCGGCCGGATGGGAAAAGGGGGAGGGAGCTCCAGGAACGGTGATGTCCCCACCTGGGGACACGGCCTGGGGGTCACCGGCCCGCCCCAGCCCGGGTCGTGGTGGGGAACCCCCGAATGCCACCCCCTCCCCAAAATCTGGGCACATCTGGGGGTTGCTCGGGCACATCTGGGGCTCCAGAAATATCGGGGAGGGGTCTCGGCACCACCGAGGGAGCCCTGGCACATCCCCGGGGGGGGATTTCTGGCACATCTGGATGATCTCTGGCACAGCTGGGGCCTCCCGGGCACATCTGGCAGCACCCTCGCACATCTTGGGGAGGTGCCCGGCACCTCTGGGGGCTCCCAGAACCACCTGGACGGGTCTCCAGCACCTCTGGGGGCTCTCAGACACATCTGGGAGTGCTGTAAAACATCTGGGGGGTGTCCCGCTCACACTGGTGGATCTCGGGCACATCCGGGGGGGATCTGGAGGGACACACACCAGCCCTGAGCCTTTGAGGGGGCTCTCGGGCACATCCGGCTGGCACCTGGGCACATCTGGATGTGTCCCCAGCACACCTTGAGTTCATCCCTGCCACATCTGGGTGGCTCCCTTGGGTGTTTGTGGGGGGCTCCCTGGCACATCTGGGGCACCCAGAGGCGCAGGACCCACCTCTGGTCACTTGGGGGTGACCCAGAGGTGCCCTCCGCGTGTCCCCAGGCTGCGGCGGGAGGGGATCCCGTGTCCGCAGGCCACCATCGGCTCCACGCCGTCCTGCAGCCACCCGGTGCCGGAGATGTCGCAGCTCACCGAGGTGCACCCGGGCAATTACCTCTTCTACGGTGAGCGGGACGGGTCCCCCGGGACCCCCCGAGGGTGCCACAGCTCCGGGCTGAGCCCTCGTCCCTCCCTTCCAGACCTGCAGCAGACCCAGCTGGGCTCGTGCCGGCCCGAGGAGGTGGCGATCCGCGTCCTCAGCAGGGTGATCGGCCACTATCGCCACCGCGGGCAGCTGCTGCTGGACTGCGGCTGGGCCGCCCTGAGCCTGCACGGCCGCGACCAGGGACCCCCGGGCTGTGCTGCCATCGAGGGCCACCCCCAGCTCCGGTGACACCCGCGGGGGGCTGCGGGGTGAGGGAGGACGGGAGGGGCGGGAGGTGACACCAGTGTCCCCGCAGGCTGGTGGGGCTGACCCAGGAGCACGGGCAGGTGGAGGCTGTGGATGGGGAGTTGGATTTCGAGCAATTCCCGCTGGGAAGCACCTTGGCGCTCATCCCGTTCCATGTGAGTGTCAGCGCCGCGTGTCGCCGCTGTCCCCGTCTGTGTCACAGCTCAGTGTCCCCTGTCCCAGCTCAGTGTCCCCTCTGTCCCTGTCCCAGCTCAGTGTCCCCTCTGTCCCTGTCCCAGCTCAGTGTCCCCTGTCCCAGCTCGGTGTCCCCTCTGTCCCAGGCCTGTGCCACAGCCGCCATGCACCCCGTGTACTTCGTGCACGCTGCCGGGAAGGTTGTGGAGCTCTGGCACCCCGTGCGCGGCTGGTAGAGAGGAGAGAGAGGAGATTCCGGGGGGTGAACCCGCACCCAGACCCGCACGGGGAGCCGGACCCCGCACCCGCACCCAGACCCGCACCCAGACCCGGACCCTGGACCAAGACCCGGACCCTGGACCAAGACCCCGCACCCACTCCAAGTCACTCTGTGCACCCAACGCTGGGGTCCCACAGCCCCGCTGGGGTCCCGCACCCACATCCAAACCCTGCACCCACGGCCAGGTCCTGCATCCACACGGGATGCTGCACTCACTCCAAGACCCTGCACCCATTCCTGCATCCTGCACCCATCCCTACATCCTGCACCCATCCCTGCATCCTGCACCCATCCCTGCATCCTGCACCCATCCCTGCATCCATCCCTGCATCCTGCACCCATCCCTGCACCCCACACCCATCCCTGCATCCCCGAACCCCACACCCATTCCCACACCCTGCACCCATCCCCGCACCCATCCCCACACCTGCACCCATCCCCACGCCCATTCCCACACCCTGCACCCATCCCCACACCTGCACCCCACACCTGCACCCATCCCCACGCCCACCCCCACACCCTGCACCCATCCCCACACCTGCACCCCACACCTGCACCCATCCCCACCCCCACCCCCACACCCTGCACCCATCCCCACACCCTGCACCCATCCCCACGCCCATCCCCTTACCCCACACCCATTCCCACACCCCACACCTGCACCCATCCCCGCACCCTGCACCCACTCCACGTCCCCCCACCCACGCCGGGATGCTGCGCCCACTCTGAGACCCCCGCGCTCCCCGAGGCGCTGCACCCACACCGAGGCTCAATAAAGCTGCTTCTCCCGCTTCCAGGCATTTATTCCCCCGGGGAAGAGCCGTGGGGAGGTGGAGGGGGGGAGGGGGTGACGCCGCCCCTCCGGTGCCCTCGATCCCAGCCCGGACCGGTCCGGCCCAAGTTGGAGCCGTCCCGATGGGAGAGCCCCGGGCGGGACTCGAACCCGCGATCTCCGGGGCTGAGAGGGGCAGGGCTCCAGGCTTGGCCACGCCCCTCATGCTCCGCGCAGCCAATGGGAGCTCGCCCCGCCCGGCCCTGCCCGGGGGAGCCACGCCCAGCCCGGCCCGGCCCAGGCGCGAAGGGGCGGCCGAGGGGAGCCGAGAGAGACCGAACCGGGACCGAGGGGAGCCGAGAGAGACCGAACCGGGACCAAACGGGGAGCCGAGAGAGACCGAACCGGTACCGAACCGGGACCGAGGGGAGCCGAGAGAGACCGAACCGGGACCGAGGGGAGCCGAGAGAGACCGAACCGGGACCGAGGGGAGCCGAGAGAGACCGAACCGGTACCGAACCGGGACCGAGGGGAGCCGAGAGAGACCGAACCGGGACCGAGGGGAGCCGAGAGAGACCGAACCGGGACCGAGGGGAGCCGAGAGAGACCGAACCGGTACCGAACCGGGACCGAGGGGAGCCGAGAGAGACCGAACCGGGACCGAGGGGAGCCGAGAGAGACCGAACCGGGACCGAGGGGAGCCGAGAGAGACCGAACCGGGACCGAGGGGAGCCGAGAGAGACCGAACCGGGACCAAACGGGGAGCCGAGAGAGACCGAACCGGTACCGAACCGGGACCGAGGGGAGCCGAGAGAGACCGAACCGGGACCGAGGGGAGCCGAGAGAGACCGAACCGGGACCAAACGGGGACGAGCCGAGACCCAGCGGGACCGAAGGGAGCCCAACCGGGACCCAGCAAAGTCGAACGGGGCCGAACCGGGACCGAGCGGGGCCGAACCGGAACCGAGCGGGGCCGGACGGGACCGAAGCGGTTCGGAGCGGTTCGGGCCCCGCTCGGAGCGGGGTCCCGGGCCGGACCCGGCGATGCGGCCGCTCCCGGTGCCGCTGCTGCTGCTGCTGCTGAGCCCGGTGCGGGCGGGACGGGACCGGGATTGGGATCCGGATGGAATCGGGATCGGGATTGGGACCGGGATTGGGACCGGGATTGGGACCGGGATGGGGACCGGGATTGGGACCGGGATTGGGACAGGGATTGGGATCCGGATGGAATCGGGATCGGGATTGGGAAAGGGATGGGACCGGGACCGGGGCCGGATCTCCCGCTGCCCCCGGGGCGCTCCGGGTCATTCACTTCGTGGCTTTTGTTGAAGTTTTTTGGGCTTGGTTCGGTTAATTTTGGGCCATTTCTGTTCTGTTCCTTTTCTTTCATTTTATTCCGTTTTCCTCCATTTTTCCCTCTTTATTTTCTTTTATTTTCCTGGTTTATTTTCTCTTTATTTTCCTTTTTCTAATTTTATTTTCAATTCTATTTTAACCACCCTTTCCAGTTTTTTTTTTAGTTTTATTTTCCTCTTTTACTTCATTCTCCTTTTCTGAATTTCACTTTATTTTCCTCTTTTGATTTTCCTTTTTAAATTCTACTTCATTTTCCCCGTTTTATTTCATCCTATTTTATTTTCCTTTATTTCCCTCCTCCCACTTTAATTTAGTTCAGCTTTTCCCTTCTTTTCCTTCCTTTAATTCCGTTCATTTCTCTTCGTTCCTTCCCATCTCAACGCCTTTGATCTCGTTTTTATTTACTCTTTTATTTCCTTTTCCCTCTTTCCTTTTGATCCGTTCCTTTCCCTTCCTCATCGTTGTTTATTTTTCCTGTTCCTCAATCCCCCCCTCCCGCTCTTCCCACGGTTTTGGGGCCGGGATCCCGCTGGGAATGAGGGGCAATGGGATGAAGGGGAAACTGAGGCAGGCGCCTGGCTGTGCCCGCAGGTGCCAGCCCGGGCCGGGGGGTGTCCCCCGTGTCCCCCCGGTGTCCCCGAGCCCTGCGACAGCCGCTGCCCGCCCTGCGCCCGCAGTGAGTACCCCAAACACCCCGAACCCCAAAAACAGCCCCAAAATAACCCAAAAACAGCCCCCAAAAACACCCCAAACAGCCTGAACCCCAAAAACACCCTAAAAAGAGCCCCAAAAACATCCCAAACCCCCGAACCCCCAAAACACCCCAAAAATAGTCCAAAAACAGCCCAAAAACAACCCCAAAACACCCTAAAAACAGACCAAAACCACCCCAAAAACAGCCCCAAAACCACCCCAGATATAGCCCCAAAAAACACCCCAAACCAGCCCCCAAAACATCCCAAAGACAGCCCAAAAATACCCCAAAGCTCCCTAACCCCCAAAACACCCCCAAAATAACCCAAAACCACCCCCAAAAACACCCCAGGTATAGCCCCAAAAATTACCCCAAAATCAGCCCAAATCCGCCCCAAAAACACCCCAACACAACCCCAAAACACCCTAAAACCAGACAAAAAACACCCAAAAAACAGCCCCAGAAACAACCCAAAAACATCCCAAAAACAACCTCAGAAACACCCTAAAAACCAACCCCAAAGCCAACCCCAAACCATCCCAAAAACACCCCCAAAACCACCCCCAAACAACCCCCAAAACGCCCCAAAAAAAACCCCAAAACACCCCCAAAACACCCCAAAAATAGTCCCAAAAAGACCCCAGAAACAGCCCCAAAACACCCCAGAAACAACCCAAAAATAGTTCAAAAAAAGCCCCCAAAACAGCCCCAAAAACGCCCCAAAACACCCCAAAATCCACCCCAAACCCCCCAATTCCGCCCCCCAGCGTGGAGCCCCGCGGAGGAGGAGCCCGAGGAGCCGTGCCCGCCCTGCCCGCCCTGCACCCGTGAGTGACAGCGCCCCCCGGGGGGTCCTTTGTGCCTCAGTTTCCCCTTTGTGCCTCAGTTTCCCCTTTGTGCCTCAGTTTCCCCTTTGTGCCTCAGTTTCCCCTTAATTTCTCCTTATTTTCCCGTTTTCATGCCTCAGTTTCCCCCTTTGTGCCTCAGTTTCCCCATGTTGCCCCTTAATTTCTCCTTTTGTGCCTCAGTTTCCCCTTTGTGCCTCAGTTTCCCCTCTTCGCTCCTTGATTTCCCATTTCCGTGCCTCAGTTTCCCCTTTGTGCCTCAGTTTCCCCATGTTCCCCCTTAATTTCTCCTTTTGTGCCTCAGTTTCCTCTTTGTGCCTCAGTTTCCCCATGTTCCCCCGTAATTTCTCCTTTTGTGCCTCAGTTTCCCATGTCCTGCCTGCCTCAGTTTCCTCGTGTCATTCCTTAATTTCCCATATTGTGCCTCAGTTTCCCCTTTGTGCCTCAGTTTCCCCTCATTGCTCCTTAATTTCCCGTTTCCGTGCCTCAGTTTCCCTTTTTTACCTCATTCCCTTTTGTGCCTCAGTTTCCCTTTCTTTCACGTTCCCCCTTTTTGTGCCTCAGTTTCCCCCGTTTTCTCCCGTTCTCCCTTTTTGTGCCTCAGTTTCCCCTTCCCCCCCTCGTTCCCCCCTCATTGTGCCTCAGTTTCCCTCAGGGGGTGACCCCCAAACCGGGGCTCTCACCCCCGCCCCTCTCCAAGGGGAAACTGAGGCACAGTATCCTCTTTCCGTGTTTTCGGGGGTTCCCCCAGGCGAGGCGGCGGCGCCGCTGCCCGAGGTGACCCCGGGGGTGTCGGGGGAGCCCCGGGTGACGCCGCCGGTGTCGGGGTCCCCCCCCGAGGCGCCCCCCGGGGACATCATCCCCCTCTACTGCGCGCTCCTGGCCGCGCTCGTCGTGGGGCTCGTGGCCTACGTGGCCTTCAAGTGGTGAGTGCGGGGCCGGACCGGGACCGGGACCGGGACCGGGACCCTGACCCTGACCGGAACCGGGGCCGGGACCCTGACCCTGACCCTGACCCTGACCGGAACCGGGATCGGAACCGGGACCCTGACCCTGACCGGAACCGGGGCCGGGACCCTGACCCTGACCCTGACCCTGACCGGAACCGGGATCGGAACCGGGACCCTGACCCTGACCCGGACCGGGACCGGGACCGGGGCCCTGACCCTGACCCGAACAGGGACCCTGACCCGAACCGGGACCCTGACCCTGACCGGAACCGGGATCGGAACCGGGACCCTGACCGGAACCGGGACCCTGACCCTGACCCTGACCCTGACCCTGACCGGAACCGGGACCGGAACCGGGACCGGGACCCTGACTGAGACCGGGACCCTGACCATGACACTGACCGGCACCGGGACCCGGACCCTGACCTTGATCGGGACCCCGACCCTGACCCGGACCGGTACCGGTACCGGGACCCCGAGCCTGACCGGTACCGGGGCCGCTCTGTCCCCGCAGCTGCCGCGGCTGCCGGAGGAGGCGGCAGCTGCACAAGGCCCGGGACGCGGGGGACGCCGAGAAACTGCGGGGGGACAGCGGCGTCTGCGGGGGGCCCCAACAGCCCCGTGAGCGGCCCGGGACAGCGGGACAGGGGCTGGGGACAGGGGGACAGGGGCTGGGGACAGGGGACAGCGGGACAGGGGCTGGGGACAGGGGCTGGGGACAGGGGGACACGGGACAGGGGCTGGGGACAGGGGCTGGGGACAGGGGGACACGGGACAGGGGCTGGGGACAGGGGGATGGCGGGACAGGGTACAGGGGACAGCGGGACAGCGGGACAGGGGACAGGGGGATGGCGGGACAGGGATTGGGACAGCGGGACGGGGATTTGGGGAGGGTCAGGATTTGGGGGTACCTGAGAATTTTGGGGTGGACGGGACGCGACGGGGATGGGATGGGGATGGGGATGGGATATGGGATATGGGATATGGGATGGGATATGGGATATGGGATATGGGATGGGATATGGGATATGGGATATGGGATGGGATATGGGATATGGGATATGGGATATGGGATATGGGATGGGATATGGGATATGGGATATGGGATATGGGATGGGATATGGGATATGGGATATGGGATATGGGATGGGATATGGGATATGGGATATGGGATGGGATATGGGATATGGGATATGGGATATGGGATATGGGATATGGGATAGGGGATATGGGATATGGGATATGGGATATGGGATGGGATATGGGATATGGGATATGGGATATGGGATATGGGATATGGGATATGGGATGGGATATGGGATATGGGATATGGGATATGGGATATGGGATGGGATATGGGATATGGGATATGGGATGGGATATGGGATATGGGATATGGGATGGGATATGGGATATGGGATATGGGATGGGATATGGGATATGGGATATGGGATATGGGATATGGGATGGGATATGGGATATGGGATATGGGATGGGATGGGATATGGGATGGGATATGGGATATGGGATATGGGATGGGATATGGGATATGGGATATGGGATATGGGATGGGATATGGGATATGGGATATGGGATGGGATATGGGATATGGGATATGGGATGGGATATGGGATGGGATATGGGATATGGGATGGGGATGGGATATGGGATATGGGATGGGATATGGGATATGGGATATGGGATGGGGATGGGATATGGGATGGGATATGGGATGGGATATGGGATGGGATATGGGATGGGATATGGGATGGGGATGGGATATGGGATGGGATATGGGATGGGATATGGGATGGGATATGGGATATGGGATGGGATATGGGATATGGGATATGGGATGGGATATGGGATATGGGATAGGGGATATGGAATATGGGATATGGGATAGGGGATTGGGGATATGGGATATGGGATATGGGATGGGATATGGGATATGGGATATGGGATATGGGATATGGGATATGGGATATGGGATATGGGATGGGATATGGGATGGGATCAGTGGGATGGGATGGGATGGGGATGGGGATTGAATGGGATCATGGAGCGCCTGGATGGGGTCGGGAAGCCCCCGCACGGGCTCGGGGGTCCCCCACATCTCCCGGGGGGCGGGTCGGGAAGCGGCCCCGGGGGTCCCGGCGGGAATTGCGGGGTGCTGACCCCGTCTGTCCCCGCAGCGCCCCCCGAGGTCCCGCAGCGCCAGGAGGAGCCGGGAGAGCTGGAGCGGCTCCTGGAGCTGGGAGCGGTGGCTCCGGGCGGTGTCACCTCCGCCGTGTGACACCCCCGGCCGCTCCGGGCGGTGTCACCTCCGCCGTGTGACACCCCCGGCCGCTCCGGGCGGTGTCACCTCCGCCGTGTGACACCCCCGGCCGCTCCGGGCCGCGCTCCCGATTCCCGGGGGAGTTTTTTTTACGTGGCTTTTTGTACTTTTTTAGGGATTCTTGGGGGTGGGATGGTGGATGGGCATTAAAGGTGTCACCGGGTGCCACCAGCGTTTGTGTCCTCGGCTGTGTCCGTGCGTGTCCCGAGTGTCCCCAGGTGTCCCGGGTGTATCCCCGTGTCCCTTGAGTGTCCCCAGGTGTCCCTTTGTCCCTGGAATGTGTCCCCAGGTGTCCACGAGTCACCAGGATCCGTGTCCTCGGTGTCCCCAGGATGTGTCTCAGGTGTCCCTCTGTCCCCACCCCCGTGTCCTTGGGGTCCCTGGGATGTCCCCAGGTGTCCCCAGGGTCACATCCCAAGGATGGGACCCCTCAGGTGTCCCTGGGATTGTCCCCACGTGGCCCGAGGAGGAGGAGGGGACACCCTAAAGATCCCAAGGTGGCACCAGGGACAGAAAAAGCCCCAAAACGCTCCCAGGTCACCCTAAACTTCCATTCCCAGAGGCTCCAGATTCCTGGGAATGCTGAGGGTGACAGGAGCTCCCCAAAGGAGAGGGGACATCCCAAACCAGGTCCCCCTTGTGGCCCCACCCAGCCTCGATTTTGGGGTTTGGTTTGGGGTTTTTTCTTTTATGGTTTTTTTTTTTCTTTTGATTTTTTTATTTTTTTCTCTTTTTTTTCTCTTTTTTTTTTTTTTTTTTTTTTTTTTACATAAAAAGTTCCGTAAAAATTGGATAAAGTAAAATGCTCGAAGCAGTAAAATCAATCTTATCAACATGGCCAGAAATCCGCAGTATTTACAGGGAAAAAAACCTCGCAGAACCGAAAGTTAAAACCGAGGAAACAACCAAAAATATTAAAATTAAAAATAAAATAAAATAAAAATAAAATCCGGGAATAAGCCCCAAAATCAACATTCCCGTGGGATTGGCATTTTTGGGGCTGAAAGCAACAGGGGGGAAAAAAAAGCAAATTATTATCAATATATTCACATATAGGTTAAAATATAATACAGAGTTTGGGAGCAGCGCCGGGAGAGCCGGGCTTGGGAAAGCCTGGATCGGGAAAAGCGGGCTCGGAAAAGCCCGGCTCATCCACGGCGACGGGAACCAAGTTTTGTTTTCTTTAAAAAAACCCAAAATCCATCGTCGGCATCATCAGAATAATAATAATAATAATAATAATTAATAATAATAATAATAAATTCACAGGTTGGTGGCTGGGAAGGCGAATCCCGCTGGGAATCGAGGCTCCCGAGGGCTGGGGGTTGTTGTTGTTTTTTCCAGGGGCTATTCCAGCTCCGTGTCCTCTTTGGGCTTGTAGAGGATCCCGAATTTCTGCATGTACTTCTTGATGTATTCCTTGGTTTTGTGTTTGACGTTCTCGTTGCACTCCAGGTCCTCGGGGTTCTTGCAGTACTTGAGCTCCTTGTTCATCACTCCGTGGGTCAGCTGTGGGCGGGAGGGAAAGGAGCGGGAATGCAGCGGGAATGGCACGGGAATATCGTGGGAATGCAGCGGGAATATCATGGGAATATCATGGGAATATCGTGGGAATGCAGCGGGAATGCAGTGGGAATGGCACGGGAATATCGTGGGAATGCAGCGGGAATGCAGCGGGAATATCATGGGAATATCGTGGGAATGCAGCGGGAATGCAGTGGGAATGTCGCACGAATTTCACGGGAATGCAGAGGAAATGCAGCGGGAATATCATCGGAATGTCGCGGGGATGTCGCGAGAATGCAGCGGGAATGTCATGGGAATGCAGCGGGAATGTCATGGGAATGTCATGGGAATGCAGCGGGAATGTCATGGGAATGCAGCGGGAATGCAGCGGGAATGTCATGGGAATGCAGCGGGAATGCAGCGGGAATGTCATGGGAATGCAGCGGGAATGTCATGGGAATGCAGCGGGAATGATGCAGGAATGTCATGGGAATGCAGCAGGAATGTCATGGGAATGCAGCGGGAATGCAGCGGGAATGTCATGGGAATGCAGCGGGAATGTCATGGGAATGCAGCGGGAATGCAGCGGGAATGTCATGGGAATGCAGCAGGAATGTCATGGGAATGCAGCGGGAATGCAGCGGGAATGATGCAGGAATGTCATGGGAATGTTGTGGGAATGTCGTGAGAATGTCACGGGAATGTCGCGGGAATGCCGGAGTCAGGCCCGGAATTCCCGCTGAAATCCCCGGCCGCTCCCTGGGCTGCTGTGCTCCTACTTCCCAAATATCTCCTCTGATTTCCAAATATTCCCTGAGCCACTGTCCCATTATTCCCCAAATATTCCCTAAATATTCCTAAAATATTCCCCAAATATTCCCTAACTATTCCTGAAATATTCCTGAAATATTCCCCAAATATTCCTGAAATATTCCCCAAATATTCCCTAAATATTCCTGAAATATTCCCTAAATATTCCTGAAATATTCCCCAAATATTCCTGAAATATTGCCCAAATATTCCTGAAATATTCCTGAAATATTCCCCAAATATTCCCTAAATATTCCTGAAATATTCCCTAAATATTCCCTAAATATTCCTAAAATATTCCCCAATATTCCCCAAATATTCCCCAAATATTCCCTAAATATCTGTCAGTGTTCCCTCAGTATCTGCTGTTCTTTTCCAAACATTCCCAAATTATTTTCCTGTTATTCCCCAAATATTCCCTATAACTCCCTAAATTACTTTCCTATTACTCCCCACACATTCCCCAAATAATTCCTAATATTCAATTTTTTATTATTTCCCAAATATTCCCTAAAGATTTCCTATTTTTATGCCAATATTTGCAATAATTCCCCAAATATTTCCCATTATTCCCAAACATTCCCTAAATTACTCTCCTATTATTGCCCATATATTCCCCAAATATTTTCTATTATTCCCCAAATATTCCCCCCTCAGCCCTGTATTCCCAAAGTCCCAAATTCCCTCGTGTTCCCAACTCCTTGACCCCCGTGTCCCTGTGTCCCCTCCATCCTCGGTGTCCCCACATCTCCGTGTCCCTGCATTTTCCATGGTCCCACTTCCCAAATTCCCGTGATCCTGCACTCTCCATGGCCCCACTTCCCAAATTCCCGTGATCCTGCACTCTCCATGGCCCCACTTCCCAAATTCCCGTGATCCTGCACTCTCCATGTCCCCACTTCCCAAATTCCCGTGATCCTGCACTCTCCATGTCCCCACTTCCCAAATTCCCGTGATCCTGCACTCTCCATGTCCCCACTTCCCAAATTCCCGTGATCCTGCACTCTCCATGGCCCCACTTCCCAAACTCCATGTGCCTGTGTCCCCATGTCCCCATGTCCATGTCCCACATCTCCATGTTCCCATATCCATGTCCCACATCCCTGTGTCACCACATTCCCATATCCATGTCCCCACGTTCCCGTATCCATGTCCCACATCCCCGTGTCCCTGTACCCTCCATGTCTCCATGTCCCCGTACCCCGTGTGTCCCCGTGTCCCTGTGCCTCTGGATCCAAGTGTTCCCAAATCCTTCTGTTCCCACGTCCTTGGATCCCAGGTCCCTGTGACCTCCATGTCCCCCCATCCTTGTGTCCCCCACATTCCCACATTCCCACATTCCTGCGTTCCCACATTCCCACATTCCCACATTCCCACATTCCTGCGTTCCCACGTTCCCACATTCCCACATTCCTGTGTTCCCACGTTCCCACATTCCCACATTCCTGTGTTCCCACGTTCCCACATTCCCACATTCCCGCATTCCCACATTCCCACATTCCTGTGTTCCCACGTTCCCACATTCCTGCGTTCCCACGTTCCCACATTCCCACATTCCCGCGTTCCCACCTTTCGTGCCAGGTGTTTGAAGTCCTCAGTGGTGGTGATCCGGCCCACCTTGCAGTCGGGTTTCCGGTACGGATTCAGGCACTGCACGATGAACTGGGACATCTGCGGGAGACAGTGCTGGATGCGGCTCCCTGCTCCCATCCCATCCCATATCCCATATCCCATATCACATCCCATATCCCATATCCCATATCCCATATCCCATATCCCATCCCATCCCATCCCATATCCCATATCCCATATCCCATCCCATATCCCATATCCCATATCCCATCCCATCCCATATCCCATATCCCATATCCCATATCCCATATCCCATCCCATCCCATCCCATCCCATATCCCATATCCCATATCCCATCCCATATCCCATATCCCATCCCATATCCCATATCCCATATCCCATATCCCATATCCCATATCCCATATCCCATATCCCATATCCCATATCCCATCCCATATCCCATATCCCATCCCATATCCCATATCCCATATCCCATACCCCATATCCCATCCCATATCCCATATCCCATATCCCATATCCCATCCCATATCCCATATCCCATATCCCATATCCCATATCCCATCCCATATCCCATCCCATATCCCATATCCCATATCCCATCCCATATCCCATATCCCATATCCCATATCCCATCCCATATCCCATCCCATATCCCATATCCCATATCCCATATCCCATCCCATATCCCATATCCCATATCCCATATCCCATATCCCATATCCTATCCCATCCCATCCCATATCCCATCCCATCCCATATCCCATCCCATATCCCATATCCCATATCCCATATCCCATATCCCATATCCCATCCCATATCCCATATCCCATATCCCATATCCCATATCCCATCCCATATCCCATATCCCATCCCATATCCCATATCCCATATCCCATCCCATATCCCATATCCCATACCCCATATCCCATATCCCATATCCCATCCCATACCCCATATCCCATCCCATATCCCATATCCCATATCCCATATCCCATATCCCATATCCCATATCCCATATCCCATCCCATATCCCATATCCCATACCCCATATCCCATATCCCATATCCCATCCCATACCCCATATCCCATCCCATATCCCATATCCCATCCCATATCCCATCCCATCCCATATCCCATCCCATATCCCATATCCCATATCCCATATCCCATATCCCATCCCATATCCCATATCCCATCCCATATCCCATCCCATATCCCATATCCCATACCCCATATCCCATCCCATCCCATATCCCATCCCATCCCATATCCCATATCCCATCCCATATCCCATATCCCATCCCATATCCCATATCCCATATCCCATATCCCATCCCATCCCATATCCCATCCCATATCCCATATCCCATATCCCATATCCCATATCCCATATCCCATCCCATCCCATCCCCCTGATCCCATCCCATTCCCGGATGATCCCTCACCTCTTTCCTGAACACCTCCTTGCTTTTCTTGGCCAGCTCGCTGGACGTGTCGGCTTCCGCCGTCTTGGGCTTCTTGGAAGACTGGAGAGGGGAAAGGGGGATGGGAACGCTGGGAATGGGGGATGGAAACGCTTCCCTGCTCCAGCCCCGGGCACAGCGCTCCCAGCCCAGCCGGGCAGCGCTTCCAGCCCTTCCCAGGGAGATTCCCAGTCCATTCCCAGGGAGATTCCCAACCCCTTCCCAGGGAGATTCCAGCCCCTTCCCAGGGAGATTCCCAACCCCTTCCCAGGGAGATTCCCAGTCCATTCCCAGGGAGATTCCAGCCCCTTCCCAGGGAGATTCCCAGCCCAATCCCAGGGAGCTCCCCATCCCGATGCTGGCACGCTCCTTGCCCTGATCCAGGCACAATTCCCAGTCTGATCCCGGCACATTCCCAGCCCAGTCCCAGCATTTCCCAGCCTTGCTCCTGGCCCAATCCCCAGCTCGTTCCTGAAACATTTCCCAGCCCAATCCTGGCACAATTCCCAGCACGCTCCTGGCCTGGGAGGCACAGGGACCACTCCTCGCTCTTGTTTTCTTTGGAAAAAAAGCTGGAAAAAGAGCAGGAATGGCTCCTGGGGCTGGTCCATAGTGGGAGCAATCCCTGTGCCCGTGGATTTCTTCCAGGAATTCCCTGGGAGGGCTGGGACCCCCCACAAGCATTCCCAGGGATTATCTTCAGCTGCAGTCAGGATAAAGGGAATTTTCTGGGAATTTCTGGCTGCTTCCCTGAGCACCGATCCCTGATTTATTCCCGGAGGAGAATCCACTCCGGCTGCGCCCCGGAGCCCATCCCCTCCCGCCGGATCCGCTCCCACCTCCCACATCCCGAGATCTCCTTGGAGCCCAGGGAGGGAAAAGCAGAATCCCTGCACCGTTTTTCTGGGATCCAGCTCATCCCAATTTGGATTCCAAGGGCGGGAAGAGCAAATGGATTTGTTAAAGGTTTGGAATGCTGGGGGAGATTTCCCTGCTCCTTCTTCTCTTTGATGATGTCCCAAGATTTCTTTTAATTCAAAAAAATCCCACTTTTTTAAAAGGATTTAACACGGAAAAAAAAGCTGGAAAAATTCCCTTTTGATCCCTAAAATCGTGCCTGGCTGGAGGGCAGAGCTGCAAATCCCGGGAGAGAAGGGATGGGGTGGGAATCAGCCGTGCCAGGGAGCCTGGGCTCAGCTTCAGAGGGCTGGGAATGGGAATGGGAATGGGGACGGGAATGGGGACGGGAATGGGAATGGGGATGGGAATGGGAATGGGGATGGGAATGGGGATGGGGACAGGAATGGGAATGGGGATGGGAATGGGGATGGTGATGGGGATGGGAATGGGGATGGGAATGGGGATGGGAATGGGGAACAGATGGCTCCGGATGGCTCCAGCACCAAAGACTGCAGCACTCCATCAGCAAACCTTTCATCATTCCTAAACCCCTTGTCATTCCCAAACCATTCCCAAATCCAACATTTCCAAACCCCTGACATTCCCAAACCCCTCGTCATTCCCAAACCCCTCGTCATTCCCAAACCCCTTGTCATTCCCAAGCCCTTCCCTATCTTGACATTCCCAAGCCCTTCATCCTTCCCAAACTCTTCGTCATTCCCAAACTCCTTGTCCTTCCCAAACCCCTGGTAATTCCCAAACCCCTTCTACAACCCCAAATCCTTCTCCACCAATCCCTTCTCCACCCCAAATCCTTCTCCACCAATCCCTTCTCCACCCCAAATCCTTCTCCACCAATCCCTTCTCCATCCCAAATCCTTCTCCACCAATCCCTTCTCCATCCCAAATCCTTCTCCACCAATCCCTTCTCCACCCCAAATCCTTCTCCACCAATCCCTTCTCCATCCCAAATCCTTCTCCACCAATCCCTTCTCCACCCCAAATCCTTCTCCACCAATCCCTTCTCCATCCCAAATCTTTCTCCACCAATCCCTTCTCCATCCCAAATCCTTCTCCAATCCTTTCTCCATCCCAAATCTTTCTCCACCAATCCCTTCTCCATCCCAAATCCTTCTCCAATCCCTTCTCCATCCCAAATCCTTCTCCACCAATCCCTTCTCCATCCCAAATCCTTCTCCAATCCCTTCTCCATCCCAAATCTTTCTCCACCAATCCCTTCTCCATCCCAAATCCTTCTCCAATCCCTTCTCCATCCCAAATCCTTCTCCACCAATCCCTTCTCCATCCCAAATCCTTCTCCACCAATCCCTTCTCCATCCCAAATCCTTCCCCATCCAAACCCTCTCCATGTGGGAGATTGGGATTGGCAGGGAAAGATGAGGAGGAGGAGGAGGAAGGAAGGAAAACTCCGTTTCCAAGCTCCCCCTCGTGCCAAGGTGCCAATTCCTCCTTGGAGAACCCTTCCTGATTTTAGGCTAAAATTCCATTCTGGATTTATTTTGATATCAAACCCTCCTTATCAAGGCCTTCCTCCCTCACCTCTCCAAAGTCAAATCCCATAATCCAAAGGCTGCCAGGAAAACTAACGCAGGAAAATCCCCTGGAACGGCGGGAAAATCCCTGTTTTCCAGCCTCTGGAGGAGACGGGAATGGAGCAGCCACAAAGATGGGGGGGAAAAGCAGCCTGGGATGGGATCGAGAAGCCAAATGTTTGGGAAAACTGGGATTCTCTTTTCCAGCAGCTGGGATCTGCTCCACTGACACCAACCTTTCCATGGAGCAGGGACAAACTGATCCCAAATCCAAGCTTTTTCCATCTAAAAGGATGCAAAACTTCCAGCATCCAGCCCAGTGTTCCTGCTGGGCCGCTCCCTCAGGAAAGCCGTTTTCCAAGGGAAAAATGGGATTTTGAGTGTGCTTTAAGGGAATGGTGATCCTGGCTTCCCGCTCCTCTTGTGCCTTTCCATCAGGATCCTCCCCCACGGCCCGGGAACACCAGGAATAGCAGCGGCAGCCGTCGGATGCCGGGGGTTTCATCCCTCCTGGGTGGGTTTAATCCACCCGGGAAAGGTGTGGGGTGGAGAGGAGGGTAAAAAATCCCAGGAATGTGGTTGTAATGTCAGGCTGGAACGGCCATGGGAATTCAGTGCCAGGAAAAAATCCGACCTTCCGGCCATCCTGGCCCAGAAGAAAAGGAATGAAAAGCTCTGGAGTGAGCAGGAACCACCTCAGCCTGAGGTCAGGAATGAGGGATTCAGGGAAATTCAGGGATTTGGGGTTTGGAGTGAGCAATAAAAGCTGGAAGGAGCAGCCGGTTCACGGCTGAGGTGAAACCCTTGGATGGCCACCTCGGCTCCTCTTTATCCCGATTTATGGGATAAAATCCCACATTTCTGGAATCACCTTCCCCTGCTGCTCCCTCTGCTGCGCAGGCAGCACCGAGACCCTCAGAATTCCACAGGAAAACAACTCCCAAACTGGAATTTCCTCGCTCAGGAGAGCCCAACCTTCTCCCCAGCACCTCGTTCCCATCCCAGGGATGTTCCCAAACATCTCCAAGCTGCTCTCCACCACTGAACTTCAGCTCATCCCTCCACAGGGATGCATTTCCCAGCTAATCCAGCTCCAAAATTCCCTCTGGAGCACCCAATTAACGTTTTCTCGCTCATTCCCAATATCCTTCGACAATATTTACAACCCCAAGATTCCTGGAATATCAGGGAATGTCGTGGGATAAATGTGACGCTGATCCAGGGATAAGAATCCTTGAAAAGGCTTCCCTGGATTCTTCTGTGGAAGCAGCAGCCCCTTGGCTGAGCAGGGAGTGCCAGCTCTGAGCTCATTTTCCAATTAACTTTTTTTTCCAGGGAGATAAATATTTGTCCGTAATTTTGCCGGAGTGAACTCGCCAGGATTCCTGGCTGGAGCACTCGGAGGCGTTCCGGGAACGGGATTAACCCTTGGGATCCTGGCAGCACAGGGAAAGGCAACAGCAGCAGCCATGGGGGATGTTCCTGGGTGCTGCAGGATGGACAACACCTCCAGGAAAACCCCGGGAATGTGGGAGCACCCAAGCAGCGGGAAAAACGACTCCTTTCTTTCCATGGATTTTCTCCAGCTTTTTAAGGAATCAGGAAGGTATGGGAAAGGCTCCTGAGCCACACCCTTAGTTTATCCTTTTTCGGTGTCATTCCCCCTCATTCCCATTTTTCTGGCCAGCTCCACACAGAGGTTGGAATTCCAGGGAACTCCGGTGTCCGTGGCGGAACAGCCGAGCCCCGAGCGCGGCCAACGGAGCCACCCCGAAGGATCCGGGGTCACTTCTGTCCCCCGGGATTTGGAGCTCCCCAAATCCCCACGGATCCCCCATCCCAAGGATCCGTGTCCCTCACCTTCATGGGGTTCTCGTCATACGTGGGGGTCCCGAGGTCCATCTCGGCCTCGTGCTCCAGGCTGGCCTCGTCCCCGGGGCTGTCCCAGGTGGGAGGATCCCACTGGGTTTGTCTGGAGGGAGGAAAACAAATCCAGGTCACCTCCTGGGAAAAACCGGGAGCAGCTCACGGATTGTGTCACCGACGGGGACATCCGGGTTCCGTCGGCCATCGGAATTCCCGACAGGCGGAATCCCCGGCCTCGCTCTTAACTCGGAGGTTTCCAAGTTGGGGAAGGTTAAAAGCGAGCAGGAAGAAGTGAAAAAACGGGAATCTGCACCATTTCCCACCACGGTGACGCTGTGGGATCAAGGGATGCTCATCACCGGGATGGAATTCCCAGCGTGGAAAGGTGGGAATATCCCACCAAGGCTCCCGTGGGTCTCCTCAGCTCATCCCAAGACTTCCAAACAATTCACCAATTCCTGCTCCACCGGTTTGGATCCCAGGTGTTTGAAGGTCTCCTGCTCCGCCAGGGAGCAGGGAGGAATCCAAAAGGGAGATGGAAAAGATTCATGGAAAAGATTCATGGATGCAGGGAAAAGTGTGCTGGGAACACAAACTGCCAGCAGGAAACGGATATGGAAGACATTATTCCTGCTTATCTCCATGGATTCTTGTGGATCTCCCATGGAGTTGGGAGATTTAAAGAAAGTCCCTTTCAGAAGCTTAAAATTCATTTTAAAATTCCAGGTAAATTCATCAGGGATTGATCCAAAACCTGCTTCTTTCCAAAACCGATGGGAAAGGTGTAGGAAAAACCTTGGGAAAATCACGTTAGGGCTCAAGTCGTGCCAGGGGAAGTTCAAGTTGGATGTTGGGAAAACTCCTTGATGGAAAAGGTTGTCCCTGGACAGAGGTGGGGGAGGAATCCCAGAGGAACCTCCTGTTGGGAGTCTGGGATACAGAGTGTGTGCCCTTGTTTCTCATCCTTAGTTTTAAGATCCAGAAAAACACTGAATTTCATAGAACATGAAATTCATGAGCGTGTTTTCACGGTGATACACGAGAACAAATGTTAAAGTGAGATGGAAAAAGCTCAAAGTGTGAGTGTGTAGATTAGAAAGTTTTCTTAAATCACCGGGTGAAAAAGTTTGGATAACGGGAGACAAGACTGAGGATTCAGGGTGTTGTCTCTTGTCCTTCTTTCTTCTTCATGTTCTTCTCCTTGAGGTTTTTGGGTGAAAGTGACTGGACAGAAAATGCTGCAGTGAAGCACAGAGGTGATGGGTCATTGAGTCATTAAGAAAATTAATTTACATGGCTATTGTTAATTGGGTAAAAATAAATATGAAGATAAAAGAACTGCGTATTTCAGGGCCATTCTGTGCATCAGACACAAAGTGAGCCATCTTCTGATTGTTGTACCATCCGAAGAAAGAAATGTACCAGATTGCGAAGATTAACCTTGTGCAGCCAGCCTAGAAAAACCTGTCAAGTTTTGTGATGACCTTTTAATAAACACCAGAAACAAGATTCTAACGAGCTGGGGAGTTTTCTTCCAATCATAAGAACTGAGATAAGCAGGGCTCCCCATCAGGGAGGATCCCAAAAGAATTCAGTCCAAAGGAAGCTGAGAAATCCAGGAAGAGAAAGAAAAATACAGAAGAGGTGCAGCAGAATCAGAGAAACAGAAAAAGGATTCTTTTAGAGAAAAGTTACACCTCTGAGCCCCGTGGATGTGGCACCTGGGGACAGGGCTTGGTGACATCCACACTCACCTGGTGACCACGTGGTAGTAGTAGATCTTCCCCTCGGGATCCCGGGCCGTTTTCCAGTTGGGAGGGAGGACGATGGTTTTGGGTTTGGGAGGGGAAGGCGGAGGCAGATCCAGGAGGTTGTTGGTGACCACCAGCTCCGGCTGCAAACGGAAAAGAGCGGAGAGAACGTGGTGAGGGCTCGCCAGAGGTGCCCTGGGCAGCTCTTTATCCCACGGGAAAACCCTCGGGAAATGGATGCTCACCTGCTGGATGGGCTGGGGCTGCCCGGCCGCCACGATGGCGGTGACGGCGGCGGGGGGCTGCACGATGACTCCCTGCGGATGAGCCGTGTAGATCTGCTGGCCCTGGATGTACTGGAGACCCGGCTGGGCGTAGCTCTGCAACAGGGAACCACGCTCAGCTGCTTCTCCCAAAAACACCTCGGCAGCAGGAGAGCAGCTCCCACCAGGCCAGGCTGCTCCAAGTCCCATCCAGCCAGGCCTCCGACACCTCCAGGGATCCACAGATCCTCTGGGAATTCCATCCCAGCCCCTCCCCACCTTCCCAGCCAGGAATTCCTTCCTGATATTATCCTTGGATCTTTTTTGTAATATAATTAATTCTGGTAGTTGCAGACTCCATTTCCAAAAGCCAGCGGAAGTCGAGCTCCCACATCCACGTTTTACTCATTTACTCAGCTTTTATCCACAAATCTCCCTTCAACAGTCAACAAAGCAAAATATTCCTGCAAACTTGCAAATTCCTGATTGGCCCCAACAACTATGGAATCATCATCCCTGGATGTTCTCAATATTCCCCATCCCTGGATGTTCTCAATATTCCCCATCACTGGATGTTCTCAATATTCCCCATCCCTGGATGTTCTCCATATTCCCCATCCCTGGATGTTCTCAATATTCCCCATCCCTGGATGTTCTCAATATTCCCCATCCCGGGATGTGTCCAGGATCCCCCATTCCAGGATGTTCTCAATATCTCCCATCCCTTGAAATGTCCAAGGCCAGGCTGGACGGGAATTGGAGCAATCTCCAAATTGGAGAAGGTGTGGAACTGGATTCTCTTCACGGTTCCATCCCACCCCATGCATTCCAGCACTCCATGATTCTCCAGAAAAAACCCTGGAAAATCTGCTTTTCTCCTCCTCTTGGGCAGGAAGAACGAAGAAGACTCTCCAATAAGAGAAACACAGCGTGAGCAACTCCGAGTGTTCCTCCAGCTGGACATTCCCAGCTGGAATTACCTGGACGATGGGCGGGGTGGTCTGCGAGTAGGGCGAGGTGACTCCGTAGACGGTCTGGCAGGTCTGGCCCTGGTAGTAGATGGCGGGTTGGGATTGTGCCGGGGAGTAGGGCTGCTGGACAGCCACCGGCTGCTGCCCGGAATCCCACACCCCGTAACTCTGGCTCTGCACCGCCCCGGCCGCCGCCACCGGCAGCACGGCCACGTTGGGCTCCTGGTGCACCACGGCGTCGCTCTGCGCCACGTACTGCGGCGCCGTCACCTCCATGGCGGCGGCGGCGGCGGCCACGTGCTGCACCACAGGCACCGGCTGCGGGGCGCTCAGCGCCGGCTCCGCCGCCGGCCCCGCCAGAGTCTGGGAATGCTCGTATCCCGCCGGAGAACACATGGAGTCCATGCTGGGCGTGGGCAGCAGCACCTTGCCGGCGTTGGGGTTGCTGGGATCCACGTAGGCCTGCATGGGGTAGCCCGGAGGGTATCCCATGAAGCTGTGGTGGGGAGTTCCGTAGCCCATGGAGTCGTAGGGAAGCGGGGACGTCATTCCCAAGTTTTGGAGCTGCTGTTGTTGTTTCTGGGCTTCCCGTTGGGCCACCTCCTGCTCGAAGAGCTTGCGGCGCTCCTCCGTGGACAGCTTGTTGCGGTCCTTGGGCCGGACTTTCTTCTTGGAAGATGCCGGGGTGTCGTACCTGGAGAGAGGGAAGGGGAAAACCCCAAGTGAGGCCTCAGGAAGCTGCGGGCCCTTCCCTGCTGCTCCAGGGACAGTGGGAAAACCTGGAATTCCCAACAACATCCCCTCTTCTCCAGCTGTAGAGAAACAGCTGCCGGTCCTGCTCATCCACAGGGAGCCTGGGATGAGCAATCCCAATGGACTGGCCAACCACAAGTTGTCTGGAGCAGCTGCTCCGGGATACCTGGAGAGGGAGGGAACATCTCCAAGAGAAAAGTCATCATCTGCAGGATATCCCAAACAGGCCCTGCCGGAAACACTCTGCCATGTTTTCCCAAAGCAGGACAAACGAGGAATTTCCAAGAGGTTCCCGAACAGGAGCAACCTTCCCTCCCCAAATTCCAGAGCTGGGGTGAGAATTCCATCTTTCTAGTCCAGAACCTCCAGATGGGAGCTGCAGACACGGCAAAGAACAAGGGAATCACGAGCAGCACATTCCTGTTTGGAATTCTGCTCGTTCCCAGACCGCAGCTCCAGCTCCAAAATATAATGGTGTGGATGGGGTTTGTTTTAATTCCTTAAGAGTTTTCATCCCAAAACACGCAGCAGCTGGAAGGATTTTTCCAGGGAATTAAAGCAAGAGGGGGGAAAAAAAAAAGCCTAAAGACTTTGATCAAAGCCCAGCCGAGGAAAATTTCAGATCAAAGGTGGATATTTCCAGACGTTATGAGTGTGGTAAAACTGGGATTACAAGGAAAAATGCTTTGCAGCCTTAATAGAATGGGTTCTACAAAGCGTCCAGGATATTCTCCCTATATTCCTTGTTCCTGGGATCCATTTACATATCAAAAGCACATTGCTACCAACAGATCCGCCGGAGCCGTTTCCTGGCATTCCCAGAGCTGCAGGATCTGTTAATGGGAACCTCATTGCTGGGAGGAGTTTGATTTCCCTAATTAAAGTCTTTCCTGGCACTGCCTGGAGAGTTTGGAAGAGAAGCAGCTGCCATGGAAGGAGTGGGAAGGAGGAAACCGAGGGTTTCGTGTTCCTTCCTCCATCTATTCGGTTACTTTCCCTCTGAAATTCTTGGGATAACAAAGAGGGATGCTCAGAGTGGGGAGAACATTCCCAGAGAAGGAATTTGGTCCTTCACCGACAAAGCACAGGGGGAAGAGCCAGAGCAGCAACTCCTCACCCAAAAAACGCTTGTTCTGTTAAAAACGAGCCCAAAAAATCCAGGATTTATTTCCTGGGGATGTTTCCAGCCTCGTTAGAGAGGGATAGATTTCCATCTGCATTTTTTTATCCAGATGTTTCCAACTTTCCCAGCTCAGCTCAACGCGAGGTTTCCTCGTCTGGCTGACTCGGCACCAATTGTTCCCTAATTATGGAGTGGCTTTGAGAGGGACAGCAGAGCAGTGACTTCTTCAAAGGAAATTCCAGGGGATTTCTGCTGCCTTTAACACCATCTCCAGCCTCTCTCAACTGCGAGGCATGGAATATTTTCCTTCTCTTCACTCGGTGAAGGAAAGTTTGGGAGACACAAATCCTGGTTTGGGCACTGCTCCCTCCTGTAGAGGCAGGGATTGATTGCTCCAAGTTCAGAATAATTCCCAGCACACTGGGAAGAGCTGGAGCAGGAGAAGGGAATGGGTTTTCAGGGATCCCGGGAGTTCTTTGTGTTAGGAGGGCTGCAATCCTGGAATTCCTGGATTCCCTGTTCCCAGCACACTGGGAAGAGCTGGAGCAGGAGAAGGGAATGGGTTTTCAGGGATCCCGGGAGTTCTTTGTGTTAGGAGGGCTGCAATCCTGGAATTCCCGGATTCCCCAGCCCTGGAAGTGCCCAAGGCCAGGTTGGACGGGGCTTGGAGCAGCCTGGGACAGTGGGAGGTGTCCCCACGGCACAGGGTGGGACTGGATGGGCTTTAAGGTCCTTCCAACCCAAACCATTCCATGATCCCTAATTTCTGTGCAGGAACAGAAATTCCAGTCTCCCTCATTTCCCACCTCATTCCCAAAACACACCTGAAGACGGAGGTGAAGGTTATCCCGGAGAAGAAGCCACCAACACCAGGAACCACCCAACTCCCACCAGGACTGAATCTCACCACCAGAACTCCTCCAGGAGAAAACTCCCTTCCTCGGCCCTGGGGGATCCCAAGGATCTCCAGGACCATTTTTCCTGGAGATTTTACCCAGGGATGTGGCAGATCCCTGGAATGTGGCAGCTCCCTGCCACCACTTGCCTGTCCTCCGGCCTCTTTGTGCCCCGCTCGTAGGCGGAGGACGGAGGGGACAGGGAATCTCTCCGTCTCTTCCTCTCCTTGCTCTGGCTCTGCCGCTCTGGATCCCGCTCTCGGCTCAGGATGGGATTCTTGGGAGTGGGGGTCTGATCCCGGAGCCCGGCCGTCTCTCTCCCACGGTCAGCTGTTGGGAAAACGGGGAAAAAGGAGGGAATTTTTCTAATTTGGGTATTGAGAGCTCCCCTCTCTTAGAACCAGCCTCAGGTTGTGCCGGGGGACGTTCAGGTTGGATATTGGGAATATTTCTCATGGAAAAGGTTGTCAGGGGGAGGGCAAGGGTTGAGTCCCCATCCCTGAGGGATTTAAAAGCCACGTGGAGGTGACACCTGGGGACACGGATCAGTGGTGGTGGCCTTGCCAGTGCTGGGGGGTGGTTGGACTCGATCTTGGAGGGCTTTTCCAAGCTCACCAATTCCATGATTTTAATTCCAGGTTGCTCCAGATCACCCTCGGGGCTCCATCTGCCCCCACCCACCGCTCGGATTATCCCCCCTGTTCCCAGGAGCTGCTTCCCAGGAGGAGGAGCTCCGGAGCCAGAACATCCTTCGACATTCCGAACCGGGAGAATGAGGCAGTTCCATGGGAGCAGAGGAAAAGATGGGAAAAAGGTGAGGACTTACCACTGTTCTCCTTTTCTGCTTGGCTCTTCTTCGGGATGCGATAAACCTCCTGTGGAAAAGCCACGAGCAGGGTCACAATTCCAGCTGCTCCCAAAACCACCCCAAACAGCCCAGAATCCCATAAATCACACATTTACAGGAAACCACCCAAAAAAGGGTCTTTTGAAGGAAAAGTTCTGGGGTTTTTCTGGTGCTTTCCATATATTTCCTCTGCTTGGTGTTTGATTTTTGATGGATTTTGGTGGAATTTTGGGCCAAGAGCTCCGGGCAGAGCTGTAGGGTCCTACACCTCCATGGAAGTGTCCCACCAGCAGCTCCCGTTGTCCCTGTCCTGCTCTCCAAGGCAGTTTGAAAAGATCCAGGAAGGAGCAGTGAGTTGGGCCTGGTGATTCCAACAGATCCCTTCCCACTGGAGATATTCCAAGTTTCTGTGATCCCGGCTCTGGTGGCCAACATCTGCTCCCCCTGCCCATGGAGCGGCCCTGGGCTTCTCCCAGCTCCTGACAGCGGGGACAGGGTCACATTCCCATCGTGTTCCCAAGGTCTGGAGTTTGATGTGGGAGCATCCCAAGGGAAATGAGCAGGAGGAGCAGGCCCAGCTCCGAGTGACGCCTTCGAGCAGGGACCTGCTGAGGCTGCTGAGATCGGACACCAACGCCCAGCCCGGCCTCACCGGCAGCCAGTTCCAAACCTCTGCTCATCCAGCTCCTCCCTCAGCTCAGGAGGGACCTGGAGAGATCCAGAGAGATCCAGAGGAGGCCCCGGAGCTGCTCCAGGGCTGGAGCCCCTCTGGAGCCAGGCTGGGAGAGCTGGGAATGTTCCCCTGGAGAGGAGAAGCTCCAGGGAGAGCTCAGAGCCCCTTGCAGGGCCTGAAGGGGCTCCAGGAGAGCTGGAGAGGGACTGGGGACAAGGGATGGAGGGACAGGACACAGGGAATGGCTCCCACTGCTTGGATGGGATATTGGGAAGGAATTCCTGGCTGGGATGGAATTCCCAGAGCAGCTGGGGCTGCCCCTGGATCCCTGGCAGTGCCCAAGGCCAGGCTGGAACAGCCTGGGATGGTGGGAGTGTCCCTGCCCATCCAGGGATGGAATGGGATGATCCTGAAGGTCCTGGCAGCTCCAGGGTTGGAGATGACACCACGGAAAGAAAGAGAAGAAGAGCTGGGAATGAGGATCAGAACTCCCCTCAAGTCCAGGTTCAGCACAACCCCCCAGGACTGGGCAGGAACAACTCTTCCCACGTCGCGGAACCCTCCCATGCAGAAATGAGGTTTATTGGCACTTTTCCGTGCTCCTTTGGATTGTTGGCATTCCCAGTGTAAATCCCATTTTACCTCAGTGATGCTCACGATCCTACAGAGGTTTTACAGCATTCCAAGCGCTGGAAGGTTGGGGGGGAAAAAAGCCCATTTTTGTTTTATTTCAGCTTCTCTCAAGCCCTTGCTCTGCTCCCTTCCTGAAGGAATACAGTATTCCCAAGAATTCCCAGTTATTTCCAGCAGAATGTGATGAAGCAGCTGGTTTGTGCCTGATGGAGCATCCCTGATGGAGAGCAGCTGCATCCCAAAATAAAAACCACCCCATTAAATCATAAAGGAGATGCTCAGTTTAACAAAAATAAATTGTTTTGGGGAGCTGTGATGACATTCCAGCTTTTCCCAGGGTACCTTCCCTAAAATATCCTTTCATTTAGGCCCTGGATGAGGCAGAGTGGGAAAAAAGATGGATTCAGCTCTTCCTGGAGGGGTAAAGACTGCTACAGTTGGGAATTTAAAGCTTCCACATGCTCAGAAATGTGGAGTTTACCTTGACTCCACTCTCAGATTTCACAGAAAATCCTCTTTTTTTTTTTTTTCTTAATTCCTTGAGTTTTTAAAGCTGTTTGGGAATTAATTAATGGGTGGCTCAAGGGGCTCATTAACAACGTGTCCACCCCCAGCCCTGGATGGGCTAAAAATGAGAATTTCCTTTAGCAAAAAAAAAAAAGGAAGGAGAAGAAACCCTGCTGTGGTTTGTCCATGAGGCAAAACCACTTCAAAAGTGCTGCTGCTGGCTAAAAAAAAAGGGATTTGGGCCAAGATTTTTAGGTTTTTAAAGATATTTTTGCTATTCTGGGAGCCCAAACACAGCACGTGGAGTTTGAAGTGTCTGGAAAAAAGAGAAGCATTAAAATTCCCTAAAAATGCCCTTTCAATTAAAGTTTTTTTAATTTATGTGTTTGCTGTGGGATACAAATCTCCAAATTCAGCAATGTAAAGAAACAAAGCAGCAGCTCCGTGTTTGGGGTGAGGAGGGATGCAGGATGAGCCCGTAATTACAGAGGATTTATGTATTTATAAATGATGTAATCCATAGAATGTCTGATCATGGAATCATGGAATGGTTTGGGCTGGAAGGACCTTGAAGCTCATCCAATTCCAACTCGGGGAACGGTGCTCCAAGCCCCATCCAGCCACAATCCATGGATTTAATCTCATTTTCCTGCAGAATTCCACAGCTATGGATGGCAGGGATGACTTTTCCTCGTGTGGGACGGAGGTGACCACGGGGCCAAGTTCTGAACCCCAAAATCACCTTCCAGAAATGGGTTCTGCCGGTTCCTTTTTCTTTCTTTCCCACATTAAACTCCTCAAAACGTTCATTTTCTGAGCAGCACATCCAAAAAACGGCCCCAAGTCTGCCCTGGCTGTTCCCAGGGGGAATGAGGATCCAAGGAATTCCACCAAGGAATGGGATCATGGATGAACTGCCCGGAGCAGAAGGACAACTCAAGTGTTGGAAAGAGCTAAAAAAGACTACACCTAAAAAAACTACACCAAAAGCTCCTAAAAAAGACCTGTCCCATTAAAGAGCAGGATGGGGAATGGGAAATTCCTGGGAAAAGGCTCAGTGGGAAGAGGAGAAGGAGCACCTGGAGTAAGGGGACCCGGCAATCCCGGCACTGACGCTCCTGCCAGGCCTTGTTTTAGGTTCACCAGGACATTGGGGGAGCCCATTCCAGGATCCATCCCAACAAACCGGCCCTAAAAAGCCCAGGAAGCCCAAAATCCGGGATAATTACGAGCAGGGAGTGAGCTCCGTGCTGTGGGAGAGAAACTCCAGCTCCGCTCAACGGAGCCTCCAGCACCCATTCCATGTGGGCAGACGGAGGCAGCAACGGCTTTGAACCGGGAACAAACGGAGGGATTTGTCCAAATTGCTCCATGAAGAGCAGATGGTGGTCAGAGCAGGCTGGGGAAACTCCCGAGAAAAGCCGATTTTATTTTTGGAAACGGAAGCTGCTGGCTCGGAGCTGCAGAATTCCTCAATCAACGCGAGCGCCGCTAATGGGCTCCAAACGGCTCCCGAGCTTCCAGCACTGCTTTGAACTGGATTGCATGGAAAATTAAATGCAGAAGGAAAAGTGACATGAGTCTGTTCGACACAAAAGAGGGGGGGAAAAAAAATGGGATTTATGCTGTCCAGCCTCAGGCACGATCCAGTCTTGGCTTGGGAAAGGGAAGAGAGCTGTGGGATGGAGTCACGACTCCAAGGATTCCGCGGTGGGAAAGGAGGATTGTGTGGTGATGGAACCTTCTCCATAAATCTGTCCCTTAGCTGCCAGTAATTCCTGAATTAAGGGTTGGATTTGATGATCTTGGAGATCCTTCCCAACCTTAATGATTCCCTGAGTTTATTCTATGATTCTGTGAGCTTCTGTTGACTTGCTGAAGGAACACCACACAACCAGATCCATCCCCCCTACCAGGCTGATCCTCCTCCTCCTTCTCCTCCTCCTCCTCCTCCTCCCCTTCTCCTCTCTGATGGAGCCCAGCGAGAAGAAGAACCAACACCACAAAATCCCTGCTTGAAGGCCAGAAAATCCCACATCAAACCACAGCCTGGCCACTCCCCAGTCCTACTGTTCTCCCAAACCATTCCTTGCTCTAAGTTCTAAGGAATTACAGAATTCCTGATTGAAGCACGGGATGTTGTGCGTGCTGGAGCCGGAGCCAGGCGCTCCAGGATGGCCTCACTGGGGACAGGCAAGAGCAGCTTCAGCAGGATAAATCAGAGGAGACTTGGCAGGATCATCCCAGACGGAAGCTCAGCCGCCTTTCCTCACCCAAGATGTCCCATTCAGAGTGAAACGGCCTCCAGGGGAGGTCCAGGTTGGATATTGGGGAAATTCCTCATGGAAAGGGTTTTCCAGACCTGGCCCAGCTGCTGAGGGCAGGGATGGCGAGTCCCCATCCCTGGAGGGAGTTAAAATCCCTGTGGATGTGGCACTTGGGGACAGGGATCAGCGGTGGCCTCAGCAGTGCTGGGGGATGGTTGGACTCCATCATCTCTGAGGGCTTTTCCAACCTCACCAATTCCCTGATTCCAGGATTATTAAGGACCCAGATGGGTGCAAAAACAAAGTCCATTTTGTCCCAAGTGAGGGTGAGGACTCAGCCTTGAGCTCCACGTCACCACAAACACTCACAAGGCCACAAATACCCAACTAAAACCTTTTAAACCCAAGACTGGCTCTTCCAAAAGGTTTTTCCTAAAGCCAAGACTGTCTCCAAGTCACAAGGAGAAGGCCTGTGGATCCTCAGAGTCACAACTCCCAGCTGCCCTTTCCCAGAAGGTGAGGGCCTCCTCTGGGCTGGAGAAAGAGCCCCAAAGCTCGGTCCCACGTGAGGCAGAGTGACACCAAAACCTCTGTCCCTCAGCTCAGCTCCTCAAGAGGACTTTGGGAAGAGCTTCCCAAGCTCGGCCCTACGGCGCGTTCCGGTGATTCCAAGCGTTCTGTTGGCCGCGTGTCACCTCCAGCATGGGCCTCTCCGCACGGATCAGCCCGTGGAGCCTTACCTGAGCACAATCCACCTGGAAGAAGCACATGGAACCAGCACCTGTGCCCTTGCCGGGTGTCCAGCAGCCAGCCTTTGGCACTGGGGGGGAGTTTTCAGCCCGGGAGAAGCCATGCAGCGCTTCCTCGGAGAGCGGGAACGGCGCCCACGAGCCCGGGCTGAAAACTCTTCCCGTTGGGAACGTGAGTGTGGAATCGGAAGTGTTGGAGCCCTGGAAGGACTTTCAAGTCCTGTGTGTAGAGGTAGAGAAAAAAATTAAGCTCACTTAATCCTTTCAGGCCAGGAGCTGGGATTTCCCCGGAGCGACGTCCATTGCCGGCAATGGACGCACCAAAATAACGTCGGCATCCCCGAGTTAACCACCTCTGTCCTCCTTTCACCTATCACACTGCTCAGCTTCCCAACCATCTTCCCGGCTCTTGGCGCTATGTCCTCTCCCTTCTTCCGCACGGAGTTGGAGAAAAGGAGCCCCTTGGTCAGCTCTGGCTGCCCGGAGAAGCTGGATGGAAATGGTGGAAATCACAAGGGGGGTCATCAGCAAGGCTGGAGAGGACAGCGCTAAAGTCACGACGTTTCCGACCCTCCCGACCCCCCCAGCCAAGGGCAGGCGCTCCACCGCTCCAAAAACCCGGCTTTTCCAAAGCTTGGGAAAGGCAGCTGGGGGTGGATTATCCATCCCCCTTCCAGCTTGGATTTGTCTCACAGACATCCGGGGTGGGCTTTGGTGGCCACTTATGAGGTGAGAGTTGGACAGAGGCAGTTAACTCCCAGAGCCAAGAAAAAGTCCAGGACAGGGTAAATTCCCAGCTCCCAGTTTCCCTACAATTGTTTTATAGGAGAGAAATGACTTTGTCACAGCCCCGTGTCACGATCCTGCTTTTTTTGGGGTGGATTTGCTGGGATTACTCCGAGCTCATGAGATCCAACCCCATCCCTAGAACCAGAGCACGACCTGAGGCTCATTAATAAATACAAAGAGAGGATGAAAATCCACGTATAAAATATGGGAATGTGTCGGGACTCCGTGGTCCAATCACAGCTTCAACACAATTCTGTGGATTCCCAAGCTGAGCTCCTCCAAGCTCCAAAGAAAACACAAATCCTGGGGATAGGATGTCACCATCAGATCAAATTTGGCCTCAAACCAATGTTTTGGGGAAGTTTTGTGAAATTTCACACGTTTTATTAATATTTTATCATTTTCTCTGTGATGTTCCATGTACATGAGCGTGGAAGGGAACACAGCTGTTCCAAAGGAACAACTCAGTCTCGATCCCTAAAACAAAAAGCAGAGCAGGACTAAAGCCTGGCTTAACTTTTAGTTTAAAACAGGTTGGATTTGATCTTGGAGGTCTTTTCCAACCTCAACAATTCTCTTGGCAATGATGGAAAAGGACTTTTCCCAATTTAAGCACAAATTTAACCTGACGGTGTCGCTTCGAGAGGAAAACCAAACACTCTTGACTGTTTTGTTTGAATTTGTTTGAATTACCAAATTCAAACGTGGAAAATGATCAGATCCACTTGGAAAAAAGGAAAACACCGACCCACAACCCATCCTCTCTACAGAAATGTGTTTCACCTCACAGATTTGTGTCACGAACGATTGTGCCCAAAATCTGTCAATGTTCAGGAGTATCTGATCCTCCTGAAAAATTCGGGAATTCTCCTGGGAATCTCTGCACTTCCAAGTCCTGCTGTTTGCAGCTCCAGAAATGGCACAAGCAAAGCCTTAAGATGAGGTTTCCTCCACCTGCTCCGGTGCCGCAGCACAATTAACGCCCATTATTTAAATTAACCTCTTTCAATCATTACTCATTATCAAAGTCAACGGGTAAATAAATTCCTTAGCTCTGCGATGCATCAGAAAACGTAAATTTGCTTCAAACTACTTCCAGTAATTAAAGCTGGGCTGGTGATTGATCAAGAGAAGGGCAGAAGAGCCTCCAAGTCCCACCAAGCCCTGGCGAAGCTGGAATTGCGGCAGTGCCCTGAATTCCTGCTGGATCCTCAGGAATCGCTGCGTTTGGAATCATTAAGGAGGATCCCAGCCCTC